>NC_056674.1:59270555-59603333 GCF_018350195.1 Panthera tigris | reverse complement strand
CTGAGTGCTGCCTGCTAGGAAGGTGTTTGTTCTGGCCTCACTGTCCAGCGTAGATGGAGGTGTGATGGACGTGGAGGTGGCCACAGGGAGAGCCGGAGGGGACGGCGGGCGCAGGGTCCAGGCACAGAATCTCCCTGGGCTGATGGGACCCAGCGGCCTAAGCAAGTCTGGTCAGTCTGGTCAGCCTCCCTGCAGACCCGGGTTCTGGCTGCCGGCTACATCCCCCAGCCAGAGCTCGGTTTCTTTGTGCTGAGTTCCCTGATTTGCAAAATAAAGCGGGGGTATTCTGCAAGCCCAGCGTGCGGGGGTGGGGGGGGGGGAGGGGAACCAATGGCGCTCGGTCTAGAATGAACTGTGTCTCCGCAGGACCAGGGAGAGCTGGGAGCCGGCCTAGCCTGGCCCGGGACAGGGACCAGAGGCCAGCTCCCTTCACCCCAGCGCCCGGCAGGGCTACGAGAGCTCACACCGGCAGCGAGTACCCTGCACGGGGGGCTCCTCCAGGACCTCACCCTGGTCACCTTCCCCAAGCTCTGCTGTCAAATCCACAGGCTCTGCGGTCCGGTCGGTGACCCTGGGACCCTGCAGGGATTCCCGTGCTTCTCTGAGCTAGTGTTGCTCAGCAGAAAGGAGGGGACTGGGGTCAGGAGGGTGTCGTTTCTCCAGTTCTGGCCGCAGGGCTGGGTGACGCTGGGTGAGGGGACTCAGAGCTGCCCCCACAGCGGCATGTCCACGCATGGCCCCGCCGGGCATCCGCTTTTCCTGTGGACACTGGTTCAGAGCAGCGGTGCCCCTCAGGTCCCAGCATAGCTCAGAGCCCGCAACGCTCTGGCCCCGTGTCACCATCATGACAAAACATGATGAGCCAGCCCTTCTGGCTCCTGTGTGCCCAGGGGCCCCCGAGCAGGAGAAACAAACACTCACTGTCCCCCTTGGTGCACTTCTGGGAGACATTTTGATTTCTGCACCTTACCCGGGGTTTGCTTTGAGCTTTTTGAGCTGAACCCGATGATTTGGGGGCAGTTGGACAAAGGCATCGGGGTGACTGGGAGACAGGCCTTAAAGAGGGTCTGGCCTCAGAAAGAGCCCATGCTGCCAGCCTCTGCCTGCAAGTGAGTCTCAAATGTCCTGTGTCAGCACTTTGTGGGATTTGGGGAAGAATCTGGGAGGCGGGGAGCAGAGCACAGGGGCTCTGTAGGTAGATGCTTTGAAACGCTATTCCGGGCATCCTGGGGGTCCGAAAAGGCCACAGTCACGGGGGTGAGGGGGCTCTGTCTAAATAACGAAACTCCCAAAGAGGCTTTAATCCCTACTTCCACCCCAGATTCTAGACGATTCTCATCCTAGAGGACTCTGCGTCTCTATTTCTCAGCAATGTGCAGCACTGCGGTCTGGTTTTTACTAAGTGGTGAATGACTGATACTTAGAATCTCCAGAGCAAGGCAACTGGACTGCTGAGGAGGTAGGTGGTTCCCTAAAAGGATGCACAAAGGTTATGCGGGGAGGGGGGAGGGAGAATGTCAAATGGATGCCCCCAGACATCTTCACCTGTAGCCCAAAGGCACCTAGGAGAGTCTGGGGATTACCACTCGTGGGTGTTTTCTCCCCAGAGCAGATGCCCTATGCTGGGTGGGACGGCTCAGGGTCTGGACTCTGAGAAGTGAGCTGTATCAAAATGCAGCGTCGTATCCCGCACGGGCTCCTGAATGAGACCAGACAAAGCACATTTGTGGAAAAGCCAGCAAAATCCACATGAAGCCTGGAGTTTAGCTAATAGTCACGCCCCACTGTGGGTTTCTCTGTCTTGACCAACTCGTCATCAGCATGGAAGATGAACACACCAGAGCTCTCGGAACTGTCTTTGCAACTTTTCTGCAAATCTAAAATTATTCCAAAAGGAAAGCGAATATGTCTGATTAAAAACACAAAGCAAAAAAAAAAAATCAAGTGACCACAGGTGAAAGTGCTAGGGGCCTGGGGCCGGTGGAGTGGCAGGCAGGTGGGCAGAGGGCGGAAGGTGCCGGAAAGCCCACCACAAGGCCGCTGGAGGCTCTCTGCAGGAATCTTGGTCGTCAGGGCGGCGCTCCAGCGCACCGCGGTGCTTTGATGGCGGAGATGTTGGAGGTCAGGACCATGGGACCAACGGCCTTTGCCCTGAGCCCTTGGCCATCACTCTCCTCAGCTGTCAGGATGCTTTCTGCACACGGTTTGTTTTCAGGACAGTTGAGCAAACAGTAGTTTATGGGTTTCCATAGACACCGGGCCATGGTGACACCAGAGAGTGCAAACATCCTGGGACCTGGTTGGAGTCCTTTCCCCCAGACTCCACCTGGGTCCCCCAGGGCTGCGGCCCCAGCCCGGCTAACGTGCGTGCCTGAGGCTCTATTGCCTCCCTCAGTTAATCCCGTGAAACTATTGTTAAGCCTGCACCGAAGCCCCTTTTAAAACACAAAGGAAAACAAAAATGCAGCGTCTAACACATTATTCATCTGGGAGGACAGAGTGAATTCAGAAAAGCCACTCTGCCCCGCTGGCTCCCTCCCCCCCCCCACCAACCCCCGTCCCCTCACCGCCAGCCTGCAGGTGCGGTCCCCATCCACACCAAAGCCCTCTGGCATGAGCGCCACAGCAGGGCAGGCCGCGTCTGTGCCCAGGAAGGCTGCAGGACACCTGACTTTGCGTGCAATGCCGGAACGCACGAGGGGATGATGCAATTTTCCCCGCACGTGGCCGTCCACGTAGCAGCACTGCCCTCTAGTGGCTGTGACTTTGCCAGCTCGGGACTCGTGACCAACCTTGAACCCCTGTCCTATCAGCCCCCGGGAGCCTCGGGGAAACTGAGGCCAGGCCGGCTCCAGTCGCGTGCGACCCAGGCCCCCGCCACCCCGCAAGTGCCTTTAAAGGCTGCTGGGTTGTGAGGTGTGGGTGATGGGGTGACGCTCCCCTCCCAGGCTCCTTTGTCATTGTTGTGGGCACTGTGTCCACAGTCCCATGGCCCTGGGCCTGGCCGAGGACCATGGGAGCCGGTGGCCCACTAGGACCACGGCCTGCTCGTCACCTCCAGGGAAGCTCTATCTGCCGTGGCTGCTGTAACGAAGCTGACCTTCCGTCACTCGGCCCTTTTTGCCCATGTCCTTGGCCCAGAACAGAGTCAAGTTGTGTCTGTGCTGTGGCACCCGGGCCACAGACCAGAGTGGTCTGATGCCGGAGAGAAAATGAGACACCGCCTTCTACTTTCAAGAACGCTGGCACAAGAAATTCGGACCCCTGTGATTTCCCCGTGGGGATGGGAGGGGCCAGGTGGGGTCAAGGGTCAGAACTGGGGAGGGATGCCCAGTTCAGGGTCCCTGGTAATTTTATTTTATTTTATTTTATTTTTAAAGATTATTTATTTATTTTGAGAAGGGGGGGGCATGTGAGCAGGAGAGGGACAGAGAAAGAGGGAGAGAGAGACAGGATCCCAAGTAGGCTCTACGCTGTCGGTCCAGAGCCTGACGTGGGACTCAGACGTACAAACCAGGAGATCGTGACCTGAGCCAAAATCAAGAGTCAGACGCTTAGCTGACTGAGGCTCCCAGATGCCCCAGTCCCTGGCTTTTTAAAGTGTGGTAACACTTTTCTCTTTTTTGTTTGTTTCTTTATTTTTTGTTATTATGCTTATTAATATAAATCAATGTGAACACTGCATGTGTGCCCGTGGGCAGAGCCGCTTTTCCCTGAGAAGGGTCATCAGCGCCCCCTGCTGGCCCCGAAGCCCGGCAGCGGGAATTTCCTCATCTGGCCGGGACTCAGGGGCATCCTGGAGATGCGACCTTTAAGGAAGCGACCTTTAAGACTCGAGGACGACAATGGGCCGGTGAGCAGCTTGTGAGGGCACCTTGCCTGCTCCCGTGAGAGCCTGTGGTGTGTGTCCCCTCACCCTGCTTTCCGGGAGGTGGGCACTGGCTGCCGAGACCCCACCCGCTGCAATCTGACTCCCAGCACTGGTCTTACAGGCTTTTGCTACTTTTTTTTTTTTTTTGAAGGTATTAAATACACCCCACCAGTATTTGGTGATTGTCGGTGTTCTGGATTTTGGCCGTTGTAATAGGGGTGAGATGGTGTCTGTTTGTTTTACTTTGCATTTCCAGGGTGACATCTGGCCGGGAGCAATCTACCTTAATTATAAACCCATTAGCTAACTGCCTCTTCGTAGAGAGGGGATATTTGAGAGACTAGGACATCAGGCACATTTTGAGGGCAAGTGAGGGGCCCGGGGGGGAGTGGAGGCAAGCGGGACTGGGGCACCTGGGTGGCTCAGTCGGTTAAGCGTCTGACTCTTGATTTTGGCTCAGGTCATGATCTCACGCAACTTCACGGCAGCGTCACTGGCGTTGGGGTTTTGCCCTGGAGCAGCTTCACTCATTTCCCGGAAGAACCTACTTTGTGTTTTTGTCTTCAGTGTTAACTGACTCCTGTTCCTGCCCCCCTCTGCCCAAGAGAGGGCTTCCTCCCCGGGGAGCTGACCGCAGATCCGGTAAGGGGGGTAAGGGGCCGTAGAGGATCAGAATTAAAGGTTTGCAATGAGACCATCAAGCCTCATGCGGTCAGAGTCCATCCATAAGGAAGACAGGATTTGCATCTTTCTCAAAATTCGCCAGAATGGCTTGTCTGTCATCCCAGAAACTGTACATTTATCCATCGGTCCTATGTTCCTCTGCCGGACCTTTCTAAATCTTCACTCTCATCTCGGCGGGGTTTTCAAATGTGTGTGGTTCTTACTCTTTGGAAACGGATGATCCGTGTGTAGCGTCGCGTGCTGTCCTAAAACGGTTGCGCACGGAGACACTCCCCTGTCTGTGCTGGACAGTGCTCTCCGCGTCCCTTGTCAGCCCCTCGGGGACTTCATTCATTCATTGTTTACGCATTATTTGTTAGCATGTAACGAATAGTGTGACCTCTCTGGGGGTCCAAAAGTGAACCAGACATGGTGGAAGGGAGATTAAAATCTAGGGGAAGAGAGCAACGGCACACGGGTAATTCCAACACAATGCGTTTCCAGTGTATTCTCAGGACCATTAGAAGAAGTTCATTAGCGGGAAAATCTTGATTTACCTGGAAATCAGATACTATGAACGTTATTCCTGGCGTGTCATTGAAAACCTGGGCAACACTTAACCAACTCACCGGTCTCGGATTGTCTGAAAACGATCCAGCCCTCAGAGTCTGATGTGGTAGTCTTTCTCGCACACACTTTCTATAAATTGCATCATTCACAAGCATGTTCAAGAGGAGAATATGAGTGAGTTCTGTACCCAGAATGCGGTTTCACTACTGCTTCTGCAAAGGGTCAGCACCTTCAGAAGGTAAGAGCCACGTGGTTGCACAGTGACGGGAAAGCCCTTCTTGAGAAGCAGGCATTTTTAGCAGCGTGATCTAACTTCATGGCCGGGCATCTGGGACTTAAGGGGCTGCCACTAGTAACCTTCAGTGTAAGAGCATGCACGGCCCGTGGCTCATTGCCACGGCGGACTCATTGCCATCCGTGCGACGTTCAAGGTTGCTTCCGCACTTGCAGCGACCGTATCCAGCATGGCTCCCACCTTCTGTTCCATTTTCGGCATTATTTTCCGGGTTTTGGTGTTGCCTTCTCCCCAGTTTTTGTATCTGACAACCTACGAAGTGTCCTCGATCTTCACGTGATGCCTCTGAGATCCAGTGATAAAGAGGGACAGGGCAAGAACAAGAGCGAGGGGGGTCCTGTACAAGGAGCCAAGCAGATGAGGGAAATGGCAACACATTTTTGTTCATCATCAGTCGGCAGGAAAGTCCCACAAATGCTGAGAGTGGCTGCACGTGGGAGGGAAGCCTGTGGGCGGCCTTGAAATTTCCTTCTTAGCCTTGTCTGTATTTTCCAGATTACATCCTGAAAACTACGATTTAAAACCGGAAGCTAGGCTGCAGCATGGTCGATTGTGTTAATGGACCAGTCGTCCATTCCAAGCAACTGAGAATGCTGGGCAAACGTCGAAACGGGTCTTCTTAAAGACACTGCAAAATGAACAAGGAGCCAAGTGTTACCAAATCAGCATCTAACAGAAACTGGACGCAAAAACATTGGGTAGAAACTAGATTCTGCAAATGGCTTTTGATTCCAGGCATGAGCAAGCGTTGCCATGTTCGACTTCGGTTTTGAAGCCAAAGGGCAGGGGAAAAAATTCGTCAAGCCCAAGGCTGACCCAGGTGGCATCTCAAAGAAGTTAGAGGATCTCAGATTAAGCTGAGTTTCCTCAGAGTGAGCAACCCTGCCCCCCAATACTTTGGGGACCACAAGGACGTCACCTCAGTGCTGAGCAGGTGGGGAGGCAAAGATCCTGAGGTGTTATAACCATATCCCTGCCCATCCTTGGATTTTTCAGCCTACCTTTGCATGGCCTGGGTTGTCAGAAAGAACTTAGGCTACGAATCTGGGCTCGGGATGTCGTGAACCAGCAGCGCCATGGTCCTCTGGCAGAAGCTAAGGCAATTCCCCTCTGGAGAAAGATGCTTTCGCTGAAATCTTTCAAAGGATACACACAAGCTGTACTCTGAAGAAAATGAGCAGCATTACTGCAGCACAAACTGATTAATATACGTACTTTAAGGAAATAGAAGACAAGCTTTAAAACATCTGCAGAGAACAGAAAGCTATACACGTGACCTAGCAGCTCTGAGAAAAGAAATAGAACTTTTGAGAATACACTAATCATAATTAAAAATTATACGGACAGGTCAGGCGGATTTGATGGAGCCGAGCAAAGAACCCATGAACTAGTACATAAACCAGAAAGAATGATCCAGAATGTGGTACAAAGAGACAAAGAAATGGAAAATGTGGACAGTAGTTAAGAGACCTGAAACAAGGACCGGGAAAGGGGTGGCATGTGTTTAACTGGAGCTCCAGGACAAGAGGAGCGAGAACAGACAGCATCCTCTGAAGAGAAAATGAGAGAGAAATTCCTGGACACAATAAAGCCTCCGTCCCCAGCTTCAGGAAGACTACCGAACCCCAGGCAAGAGAAATAAAGAATTAATATCTAAATGTATCTTAGCGAAACTGCAGGATAATAAGGATGGAGATAAGATCATAAAAGCAGGTAGGGGGGGAAGAAACTTTCCAGAAAGATCTTTGGAAAATCTCTAAGTCTTTAGAAACTAAATAGCACACTTCTAAGTAACCCCGGGGTCTAAGAAGAGCTCAAAAGAGAAATTAGGCAGTATCTTGAACTGAATGGAAGTCAAACCATAACGCATTACAATTTGTAAGATGCACCTGAACCGTCATCAAAAGGAGACCGAGAACTCTTAAAGATTTCAGATAAATGGATTAAATTACAAAAAAAGGAGAAAAGGTCCCCAAATACTTGGAAATTAAGCAGCACATTTTAACCCCAGAGAGGAGAGAATTTTGCTTTCAGCCTCGATGGAGCAAGGAGACCGGGTCTACCCCTTCCCTTCAGGCTTCTAGAAAACCGGACAAATGTACAAAGCAACGGGTTGATTTCGCTCCTTCCCCTTTCTCTCCTAACCCCTTCCTCCCTTCATCCATCCCTCCTTATTCCTTGCTTCACTTCACAAAGCATTTGAGGAACATCTATGTTTCTCTGTCTTGTTAGAACCAAACTTCCTGGAAGCTGGTGGGCGTGACTTCTGTTTTGTATCTCCTATTCTGGTACAATGTTCACCGCTGCAGTCCAGTTAATGTTGTTACATGAAATGATTGTCAGCCAGCTCTATTTCATGCCGTCATTTCACAGCACACAGAATCTCTTAAGTTGGCATTTTGCGAAATTTTTCTAAGTTTTTTTGTTATTTCACTTGATTCTCCCAAGAATTTTGTGTAGTAAGTGGGCTATTTTAATATTCTCATTTTTTCCAGATGGGAAACGTGCAAAGAACCACAACATCCATACCGCACTTGGGAGAGCTTTCCAACCACACTGATTATTTGGAACGAGGGTAATGAGGTCGAGCCATTGTTAATCAGTTTTCTCTTCTGGGTTTCAACTTGAAGACAGCAGAGGGCGCCTGTCCACACAAAAGATACACTCTAGCCATAAACGTTATATTAGATGTAAGATAACCCATTAAAGTTTCAAAAGTATGATTTCACTAAAATAGGACTATGTAGTTAATCTTGTCACCATTTTAGGATTCTGATCTCATTTTAAATGTTCTAGCCTCTCTGTGTCTGGGTAATGAGAATTTCAACCTCACGTAAATCACCATGACAAATATCGTCCAAGCACCTTCCAACTTGGCTTCAAGATTCTTTCGGATAATAAAAGCATTAAGCCCCACATCGACCAGACCCTTCTAAATCTTAAAAAGGAATATGCTCTCCCTTTCTCAGCCTTCAAGAGGGGAACACTGTAATGAATTTCCTACAGATGCGCTGGGACTCAAGGGTCATTTGGCTTCAAGTGCATTGCCTCGAGGTCACCCGATATTCTTAGAAAAGTACAAAAGGATTAGGTATGTTTTTAAAGTCATATTGCACTAGAAGGAAAGTGGAGGCAATAGTAAGGACTTGGCCCTTTGTAGCTCATTGTTGGCGGTGATTATGTCTGGAAGCTCAGGAGCCAGCTCACTGTGAGATGCTGTAGCCCTTTTTCGGATATACTTCTGTTTTTTCCCCCTTTTATCACACATGGTCTCACATGTCCATGTGCCGGGACACATGATATTTTGCCAAATGCTTGCTTTTGTCATTAATTTGCTCTATTTCCTTGATCACGAGCCCAAAAGATGACATTTCCTTTTCTCTAAATTTATTTATTTTGAGGTGGGGAGGGGAAGAGAGAGAGAGAGAGAGAGAGAGAGAGAGAGAGAGAGAGAATCCCATGCAGGCTCTGAGCTGTCAGCACAGAGCCAGACATGGGGCTGGAACTCATGAACCCTGAGAGCATGACCTGAGCAGAAATCGAGTCAGATGCTTAATGGACTGAGCCACGTAGGAGCCCCAAAGATGGCATTTTCTAAGTAATGTTAAGAATTTTCATTGAACCCTGTCCAAGCCATATATTCCATGCCCTACAAATAAATTTCCCATTTATACGGGTATTTCAGTCCAATCCTAGAGCACAATTTCCTAACAGGCAGTTTCAGTTTCTCAGTTTCTCAGTTTCTTGCTGAGCTGACTGCTCTTGGAGGGGGATCATCAGCCCTCCCCTACGGCTGAAGCAGCAAGTCCTCTATCGCGGGACATCTGAGGAAACTCGGTGGACAGCGGATGGCAGGACATGTTTCCTCGTTTAGCACGAGATCCTCAGCACCTAACCCCGTGCGGGAGGAGGGACTGTCTTCCCTGGAAATCCTTGCAGATGTATGAACATTTGCCTGGGGAGGGAAGTCGAAGCAATAATTAAACCCGCAAAAGGGTCCGAGGTTAGGAGCAAAATGTGGCTCCCGTCCCGAGTCACCCAACCGGGTCACTCTGCGAGGCTGTAATTTGGCCGCATCCAGTAAACACTCGCAGCCCAGGCCAGCTGGCTTGGCGGGGCCCCAGGGGGAGGGCAGGCGGGGCCTCCCACGGCCGGGCCGGCAGCTTCCCACCCACGCGCCCCCCAGCCCGAGGGCGCCCAGCCTGCCCCCGGAGCCCCAGCGCCCGGGCTCCGGGAGTTTCGGCCACCGGCCGGAAGCACGCGCGTAGCGCGCCGGAAGTGACGCTTCCCCGCGCCCGCCCCCGCGAGCGCGTATTTCCGGTGCGCCGCGCCGCGCCGCGCTCTGCTTCGCTGCCCGCCCCTCTGGGAGTCTTGGGTCCACCTCGGGCCGGCGCGATGGGCAAGAAGGGCAAGAAGGAGAAGAAGGGCCGCGGGGCGGAGAAGACGGCCGCCAAGATGGAGAAGAAGGTGTCCAAGCGCTCGCGGAAGGAGGAGGTGAGCGGGGCCGGCGGCCAGGCCCGGCGCCTTCTCCACGCGAGCCACCCGCCCCCTCCGTGCGCGCTGCTGGGGTCCCGGGTCCCGTCGGGCTTCCCTCGGCCGGGAGGCGAGGGGACCGGGCGAGGGCCTCCGCTTCTGAGCCTTGCCCTTCTTCCTTAAAAGTAGGGTGCATGCCCCTCACGGCCGCCCGGAGCCGTGAGCGTCAGCGGGAGCAAGTGCAACTGTGGGGATTCCAGAACGGTTGTTGGCAACAGTGCTGCCTTTTCTCTCCCGCTCTCTTACTTCTCTCTCTCTCTCTAGCTCTCTCCTTTCTTTCTCTCTCCCTCTGGCCTCTCGCTGTATCTCCCTCTGTCTTCGCGCCGCCGGGTCTGCGAATGGATCAGTACTGAACTTAGCGTTGAGTATTTTGAGTGTTCTGCTTTCCGTCGGCGGTTGCACATGGACTTCCCGACCTGGGTGATCTACGGTGGTTAGTGACAGTTTGCCGTGTGCCAGGTGCTCTGCTGCCTGGGCTCCGGTCCTCCCGACCGAGTGAGGCAGGCAGCTTTGGCATGCCCACCTGACAGTTAGGAAATCAGCAGCTAACAAGTTACAGAGCTGGGAAGCGGCGCGGGGCTGTAATCCCACCAGATGTTCCCATTCCCGGGCTCTTAACCACGTTGCCCTTTTTCTTCCCGAGCCATTCACGTCTCTGCTCTCTCCTCTGTCAGACAGTGGGATTGGGCTTTGATGCTCTCAGGCTCTTCACCGGTTAAGTCCTAGGGCCCTGCATCCACAGGTCTGGGTCTGAATCTCATCTCTGCCACAACGAGCCGGAAGACCTCAGAGGAGCATGGCCTGCCTGCGCAGCGTCTGTGCCTCAGTTTCTCGCGCGTGAAGTAGGGCTAGTGGCCGCGTGTGCCCGGGTAGGGTTGTGCACAGAAAGACCGTTAGTTTTGGGGGAATCTTTAGACCGGTGCTTGGCACATAGTGGGCACTCGGTAACTGTTAACAGGTGTTCACTCATCGTCACACCTCTCTGCAGTGCCCAGTACTTAGATGGCGGTAGCAGCGGCTCCCCCGTGCAGAGAACCTGTCGGGTCTGGGGCCTGGGACTCTGCATGTTGCCTCCACTCATCCTCACAACAGACCTTCGGGATCACTGGTCATCTGATTAGGTCAGGCCCACAGAGGATAACGCCCTTTCTTAAAGCCAGCTGTGTCATATAACGTAACCTCATGAGAGTGCGTCCCGTCCTTTCGTGGCGGGGGACTGAGGGGGGGATCTTGGGGACAGCTTGGAATTCTGCCTGCCACAGAACTCGTGTCTCACATACCCGGTGGACAACTCCACTTGGGTGTCACGCAGATTCCTCCCCCTTCCACGCTGTCGGTATTGAAGCCCTTCTGCCTCCGTGGAAGATAATTTCTCAGGTGAATGACATTGGACCAGGAGCCCTGAAGTGATTGTGACTCCCAACACTCCCTTCTCCACCCAGGTCTCTGTAAAGTTCCGGCGGGTTGGTTGTCTTGCGTGGCTAACACGGCGGTTTTGCGTTAGGGTTGTAGCCTTTAGGCCACTGCTCCCATGAAGTGGCAGGATAGTGGGTGTTTTCGTGGGCTGCGTGAGGGTGAGAATTGGTAGAACCCCTCTGAATCCTAATTTGTCCCCGTGGAGAAAATTGGAAGGTGCCACGTGCAGTTACACACCGGCAGGCTTGCCTTGGAAAAACTCCCCAGCTGCACGAAGACGGGTACAAACGTGGAGCTAGGAGTCTTGTTTGTGAAGACAGAACGTTGGGATTGGCCCAGGCGTTGAGCAGCACGGAGGGTAGAGAAGCCGGACGGAGTCGGAGCTCTGCCACGGCGGAAGTGAAGGGATTCGGCATGTCAGGCTGTGGCAGTGTTGGGCAGAACGGCAGGTTGCAAGAGAATACGCAGTACGACGTCAGTGGCGTGGAGGAATAACGCGGGTCACTTAGGGAGATGTTTGTGTGGTGAAAGAATAAAGAAGGGCTCGATAGTAAGGCGCCCTCTGTTCCAGGTAGTGGCCGCTTCCTGGGGGCCCGGGGGTGCACGGTGGGGAGGCGGAGGGCTGCGGGTGGCTGTTCAGGCCAAGGACTGTGGCGTTCTGACGAAAGGAGCTGAGAGAAAGCCCTTGGAGCTTAGAGTGAGGAGGTGGGGTGGGAAATGAAATGGGCAGAATGGTCTGGAAGTGTGGGTTTTTTTTTTTTTTAATTTTTCTTTTTCGTTAACGCTAATTCACTTTTTGAGAGAGAGAGAGACAGAGTGTGAGCAGGGCAGGGGGCAGAGAGAGAGGGAGACACAGAATCGGAAGCAGGCTCCTGGCTCTGAGCTGTGAGCACAGAGCCTGATGTGGGATTCGAACCCACGAACGGTGAGATCATGACCCGAGCTGAAGTCGGATGCTTAACCGACTGAGTCACCCACACGCCCCTGGAAGTGTGTTTAAGTGCAGGAAGGACATCTGCCTACGTTGCGGGATGAGGGCTGTGGGATGGGGAGGGAGAGAAGCAGGGAAGGAGGCGGGGACACATCTCAGATCCCAGCACAAGCAAGGTGAGGACAGTGAGCTTTCAAGAAGAGACGAGGAAAGAAGGACACACTGGGGGTGTGCGATCACTAGTGAATGCAGGGATGCAGACTCTGGACTGGGAGGAGGGAGACCAGGTTCCAGGGCCGCCCAGCTGTGCAGGTCAGTTGGCACCTTGACTTCTAAGTCTGTTTCTGCACTTGTGAAAATAAACCCAGATTGGCTGCAGGTGATAGTTGCAGAACCCCTGCGTGCAGGCGCCGTTCTGCACAGACTGACTGGTCTTACTTGGAGCTTATCTTTTATTATTTTGGTGGGAAGGAGGAGGAAACAAATAACTGAGCGAGGGAAGTCTCAGAGCCTGCTGTGCAGACAGCGGAGCGTGCTGGCGGGCGGCCCCGGCCTGGCTTTCTGAGAAGCGGTGGAAAGTGCTGGCAGGAAGTCAGGGCCGGCTTGTCTGAATGGAGGGGAGGGCCCTCTGTGCGGGGTGTGAGGGTGTGAGGTGGGGTGCTGCGTGCAGCGTGCGTGCATCTAAGTATACTTGCGAGAAAACTGCCTCTAAGGTCGAGCTCTGAGTACTTTTGCAAATGTCAGATTCTCTGTCTTTAAAATGGGAGGAACACATTCATATTCTCAGATGTGACTGGCCCCTGGTCAGGTCAGACAGTGGGAAAGGTGACCCAGGCCTGACGGCCACCTGGGGGGCTCAGTCGGTTGAGCATCCGACTCTTGATTTAGGCTCAGGTCACGATCTCACAGTTGTGAGATCGAGCCCCGTGTGTCTCCCTCTCTGCCCCTCCCTCTCCCTCTCCCTCTCTCTCTCTCTCTCTCTCTCTCTCTCTCTCTCCCCCCCCGTCCCTCTCCCTCTCTCTCTCTCTCTCTCTCTCCCCCCGCCCCTCTCCCTCTCTCCCCCCCCTCTCTCCCCCCCTCCCTCCCTCCCTCTCCGTCTCGTCTCTCTCCCTCCCTCCCTCCCCCTCTCTCTCCCTCCCTCCCTCCCCCTCTCTCTCTCCCTCCCTCCCTCCCCCTCTCTCTCCCTCCCTCCTTCCCTCCCCCTCTCTCTCCCTCCCTCCCCTGCCTCTCTCTCCCTGTCTCTCTCTCCCTGTCTCTCTCTCCCTGTCTCTCTCTCCCTGTCTCTCTCTCCCTGTCTCTCTCTCTCTCTCTCTCAAAATAAATAAGCATTAAAAAGAGTTTAAGAGCATGTCTCAGGTGTGACTGCTTATCTGCCTTTAGGAAGACCTGGAAGCTCTCCTCGCGCACTTCCAGGCACTGGACGCCACAAAGACTCAGGTCGTGGAGACACCGTGCCCCCCGCCTTCTCCGAGGTAAGTGAGCCAGGGCTCTTCGCTCTGGCTTCTGACGGTTTGCGTACGTCGGACAAGCACTTTAAGTTGGCGCCGTGTTGGGGTGCCAGGGTGGTTCAGTCTGCTAAGCGTCCGACTTCGGCTCGGGCCGTGATCTCACGGTTTGTGAGTTCGAGCCCCGCCTCGGGCTCTGTGCTGTCCTCGTGGAGTCCACCTAGGATCCTCTGTCTCCCTCTCTGCCCCTCCCCCGCTTGCGCCCTCTCAAAAATAAACATTTGAGAAAATAAGCAAAGTGGCTCCGTGTTGTCATGAATAACCAGGCACGTGGGACGTCTTCATCATGAAAACCCACTCCCGTTCCAGATAAGCTCCCACACAACGGTTTTTGACTTTTCTTCTGAAGAACGGGACTGAGGCTCTTCTGCCCGGTTGTCACAAGCAACGTGGAAGCGGGGTCCCCCAGCTCAGCTGCTCGGTGGGACCGTGCCGTTTGAGAGCTGTCCAGCTGGTCGCGGCTCATGGACTAGAGTGTCACCCCAGTGAGCTCTCCGGTTCTTAAAACCTTTCAAAGCTGTGTGTCACAGGCACAGACCTCCAAATCCGTCTTCTGTCGCTGTTTGTTCCTGACGGCAAGTGGGACTTTCGGACGTCAATGTGTGTACGCCATTTTGAAAGAACTTGTGAATTACGTGAGGGACTCCGGTCTCGTAGGGTTTCAGGTACCTCTCGGATGAGCCGGGATGAGCAGGCTTTGGTTTTCCTCTGACTTCTTCCTCTTCTGTGCCAATCCCTGTCCCCTCGGCGTCCGAACTCGGGTTGTGTTATGATTCGATTTAGGGTTCCGCTCGCTGCCGACAGAGTAGGGGGAAGACATTGCCTGCGTTGAGCTGGGAACCGGGAAAGGCCAGGTGACCCTAGAAAAGGTCCCGCCTTCTTCAGAGAAGGGGAGAGATGCGTTAACTTCACAAGCACCCGAGACTGGTTGAGAAATGATTTGCTCGCTTTCCGTCAGGATCAAAACTACCCTTCCTCACGCCGTGGTTGCAACTGAGATGAGTTTTACCAGGGCTGTCGTCGGCCTGAGAGTGGAGGCCTGGGGGCCAGCTCTTCCGGAAGGGAGGCGCAGGTGACGGCTCTGACGCTCACACCCCACCTGCCTGGGACACGGGGTTTAGTCCTCGGCTCCTCCGAGGTGGGGGGACGGCGCGCCTGGCCCCGAGCAGAACGGCGTGACGCGGACGGCTACCCAGCAGCCCCCAGGGTTGCGGGTTGTTCCTGTCTTCGCGTGAGAAACGACGTTAGGGGTCCGGCTTGCTTTCCCGCGTATCGGCACGTTCCCATTGAGGCCAGCACGTTCCACGTGTGGTAGACGTGCGTTTTCCTTTGAATCGTTAAAGCAGAGGAGTCCTGGGAGTCCAAGGCTTCGTGTGCACAGCACCCAGGGGAAGCCACTTTGAACGTGGATGGATTTTTCGTCCCCCTTTTGCTGACATTTTCAAACCTCTCCTCAAGTGATGTCGTCCCAAGAGCCAGGCTTAATGTTAGGATATAATTTGGAAGGTTAGTGCTTCCCTGGTCCGCTGGGAACACTTTCTGGCAGAAGGGAGTGGTGCTTTGAGCTGAGATCGGCCGTCTTCCGGTCGGCCACCCGGCGGCTTGTCACCGCCTCCTCCATCGTGTCCTGGGAAACACCGTGCAAACTACGGAGTTTCGTGAGCGCGTGTGCCCGCAGGTGTTGGCTGTGCTGTAGTTTAAGGGGGAAGGAAGGGCCATACACTCCTTTCCCTCAGGGCCGCAGGGCTCCGGACGCAGGCCCCAGGAGGCGGACGCGGCCCGGGGTGTGCGCCAGCGACCCTGTGACACTCCGGGCCTGCCCTGGGTGCTCTTTCCTGGGGGTGCTTGTTACTCTTCCACAGGGAAAATTTTTTTTTTTTTAAGTTTGAGAGAGAGTGTGAGAGCGAGAACCTCAAGCAGGCTCCGTGCTGTCGGCGCAGAGCCTGCCTCGGGCCTCGGTCGCACAAAGCGTGAGATCACGACCTGAGCCAAGCTCGAGAATCGGACGCTCAGCCGCTGAGCCCCCCGGGCGCCCCCACCACAGAAAAGCGTAGTAGGTTAAGTGAAGAAGAGATTCTGCGTTAAAGAGCTTCGGGAACAACTGGTTTCCTTTTGAGACTAAAAAAAATCGTAGTGAAAGATACCTAATGTGAAAGTTTCCATTTCCACCATTTTTAGCTCTGCAGCTCACTGGGGTGACTTCCGTTCACGGTGCTGTGCAATAATCCATTTCCGGAAATTTCCATCACCCGCCATGGGAACACTGGACCTATTAGCAGTCACTCCCGTCCCCCTCCTCTCTGCCCATGGTGGCCTCCACTTTCTGGTTTTTTGGTTTGCCTGTTCTGGATGTTTCATACGAGTGCAATCAGTCTGTCCCTGTGTGTCTGGCTTCTCTCGCTCACTTAGCACAACGTCCTCGAGGCCCACCCACGCTGTAGCGGGAATCTGAGCTGCTTTCCTTTCGGAGAGCAGTAGCGTTCGATTACGTGGAGGCACGGCATCGTGTGTGTCCGGTCAGCTCGTGACAGACTCTGCCATTGTTCACGCCTCTTGGCTGTCGTGAGTGATCCTGTATGGACGTCGCCATACAGGGGTCTGGGTGAGCCTGTTCTCGGTCTTCCTGGGCACATACCGTGGGGCGGAGCTGCTGGGTCCTGTGGTGATTTCGTGTTTAATTGTGAGGCCGTTTGCCACAGCGGTAGCACTATCTTAACACTGGCTTCTTTCCTGCAAACTTTCTCAGCGTCTGAAATGTGTTGTGGACAGTAAATCCCCGAGGGAAGATAGAGTTGCCTCCTTTCTCCAACTTCGTTGACCTCGAAACCTTTGTTTTCCTTGATGAACTCCTTCGGAATTAGGTTGCAGGACGCGCCCTGGGGACCCCGCTCGTGGGGATTTTGAGAGAAGTATTTTCCGCTGATGGTTCGTCCTGTCCTCTCACCCCCATCGCTGTCCTGCAGTACTTCCTACTGAGATGGTCTGGGGTGTTTACAGATTCCTTACCCCTGCTCCTTTGTCTTTAGGTGTAATATAAGCACAAAGCTACTGACATTTTAAATTTTTTTAATGTTTTAATTTGTTTTTGAGACAGAGACAGAGACAGAGCTAACAGGGCAGGGGCAGAGAGAGAGGGTGAGAGAGAATCCCAAGCAGGCTCCACACTGTCAGCACAGAGCCCGTTGTGAGTCTCAAACTCAAAAACTGTGAGGTCATGAGCTGAGCCGAAATCAAGAGTTGGACGTCTAATGGACTGAGCCATCCGGGCGCCCCTCATTTGTATTTTTTTAGGTGGAGGGAGATACTGTATTGAAATGCTCAAACACTGGACTTTTTAGAACGGCTTTGATTGTGATTCAAGGGCATAGACCCTTAAAGTGTAGGTCTGCTCTGGAAATTTGGGCACTGAGGCGGGAGCTCCTAGACTTCTCACTGCCTGATGGTCTTTAGCCAGGTGCTATGTGAGTCACACAGGTCCAGGGCTGTCCTGGGAGACTGGTGTGGTGGCCGTGAGGTGGCATTTAAGGGTTGGGGCCTTAGCTTCCATTCAGAGTGCCGGGCTTCTCTTCCCCGGGAGTTCGGGGAGGCGATAAAGGCCTCTGATGGGAAGGGAGGCGGGCTCTCAGCGGGGCTCCGCGTGGCCGGATTGCGCGCTGACTGGCCCCTGCTTCTGTCTCGTGTAGGTTGCACGCCTCCTTGTCTGCGCATCCTGACAAAGATGAATTAATCCTTTTCGGAGGTGAATATTTCAATGGCCAAAAAGTAAAGTATATATTTTTTTCTTTTCCCCTCAAATTTCCACGGGTCTCATTTTGAGCAAAATTAATTTAAAGCAGCGATATCAAACACGCACCGGTCCCGCCTCGTGAGCTTACAGGGCTGGCACGTGACCTTGTCCTGGACCAGCCACCAGGACCCTCTAGTGACCTCTAGGGTCACTCCTCGTATTGCCTGCTTGAGCTAGACAGGCACCCTGCTCACTCGGGCTGACGTTCGTGCCCGTGAGGCGTTTCCAGGGTTGTTTCCTACCCCTACCAGTGGGGTAGGAAAGTGCTCGTAAATTGTAGAGCTAATTTTCATTTCTGAGCGGGCCAAAAAGACCTGTATTTCAGAGTTGAGTATAAATAGTTAGAAAAGCAGGAATTCCCCTTCCCTCCGTGCTGAGGACCCCTGTGAGTCTGGCTTAACCTGTTCATCTTCCACTCTGAATTTTCATGCATTTTAAAAACCAGGCTTGACTTGAAGAGAGAGACAACTTGGGAGCAGCAAGGGATCTTGGTATCTTAGGCCCTAGTAGGCATGGTGGGAAGTCTTTTTCTTTGTCATTATCCCAAAGGCTCCCAGGGGACCAGCCCCAGGCCTCCTGCATCGGTGTGATTTGCATGGCTTTATGAAACCCGTTTCCCGGGGACAGCTAGTGATCGAGATCTCATGTTCCACCTACCGTCGCTTGTGTCGAGGCATCCTTCGTGATACTAAATCCCTCTTCTTTTTCGCAGACATCTGTGTATAATGAACTCTACACCTACAGTATCAGGAAGGACGCCTGGACCAAAGTGGAGATCCCCAATCCGCCCCCGAGGCGCTGTGCTCACCAGGTATGTCGGCATCGACCGACCGTCAGCCCTCCCTCCTTCCCTGGGAGGGCCCTGTTACGTGCTTGGAGAGTTTGTAAGTGACAGGCCGCCCGGCACGGAGAGACCGGGACCTGCACAGGGTCCTCGCTGGCCGTTCCTAATTGGGACTCGTGCCTGAGCTGCTTCCCTCACGATACGGGGCTGGACGCCTTCTGCAGGCGGCCTGAAGGTCGTGTGAAGAAATCCAGGCTAAGGTGCCTAGTGCCGTGCGGGGCGTGTAGCGGCCACTTGGCGAAACGCTCCTCCGTTCGAGCGAGAGGCTCCCGTGGGCCCAGGTCCTGGTGGCGAGAGAGAGGGATTCCTCGGGAGAAGCGGAATGTTCAGGTGGTTGTTGGGGGACCGGATGGGTCGTAGCCAGAGGCAGCTAAGGCTGATGAAGTCAGCGTGCTGTCGGCTAGTTTCTGCTCACCCTAGGGGGCCTCCAGGTGCTGTGACTCCACGGGGACAGACTCTCGGTCTTGCTCGTTATCATAGCCCCGTGCTCTGAGCAGCGTCAGGGCACAAAAAATAATTTGGGCGACACCTTTCCGGCGTGGAGAAGGATGCTTGTGTGTGTCTGCCGTGGTGAGAGTAAACCCCGTGCACGGGACGTGGGGGTCCCTTCTCTGGTTCTTGGCTCACAGGGAGCCTGCTGACCTGGGATTGACCAGGGGGGCCTGCCTGCTGGGACTGCATGATCGTCTCGTGCACGTAGAGACTTGAGGGCGTTTGGACTGGTGTGTCTTGTGGAAAGAAAAATGTACTTGGAGGGTTAACGGTCGGATCTCAGTAAGCTTGGGTTTTAGTACGTAACGGAGCTTGAGGAGTTTGATGCGTTCGCTGGAGCCGCCCCAGTTCCTGAGAATGCGCCAGGCCTCCAGGCCGCGGAGGAGGCCTGTCCTGTCCCGGCCGTGGTCTCCCCAAGCCCCCAGCCCTCCCAGATGGCTCATCGGATTCCTGCACCCCAAGAGCGCTCACGTTCTGATGGAGCGGTCCCACGCGTGCCATGTCACGTGATGTGGGCTCGGGCTTCTTTGGAGTGTCTTTTTTTTTTTTTTTTTTAAATTATTTTATTTTTATTTTTTAATTTTTGTTTATTTTTTTTTTTAACGTTTATTTTTGAGACAGAGAGAGACAGAGCATGAACAGGGGAGGGGCAGAGAGAGAGGGAGACACAGAATCTGAAACAGGCTCCAGGCTCTGAACGAGCTACCCAGGTGCCCCTAGGGAGTTTATTTTCTTATCCATTTTAATCACAGTTACTAACTATGTCCCTGAAGAATTAGGGTCGCAAAAGTCTTTGAGACGTTTAAATTCAGTTATTTTGCCAGGGTGCTCAGCAGGTTCTGATTCGTATGCCTTCCTTAGGAGGGATTAATAATATCCTTGTAGTTAAGGTTAGTTTGCTGTTTTCTCTGAATTTCACAATGAATCAGCAACGGGAAACAGAAAATTGGTTGTAAGGTCTTTTGCCTAAAGTTCCTTATAGTCTAAATTCTACTACATTAAATTCTGAGACCTAGAACTTTCCTTCTGGAGCACCTGGGTGGCTTAGTTGGTTGAGCATCTGACTCTTGATTTCAGCTCAGGTCATGCTCCCAGGGTCGTGGGATCAAGCCCTGTGTGGGGCTCCGTGCGGGTGTGGAGCCTGCTTGAGATTCTCCCTCCCTGTCTCCTCCTCTTCCCCTCTCCCCCTCTTCCCCTCTCCCCCTCTCTGACACCCTCCCCTCTCCTCTCTCTCCTACCCTCCCTGTCTGCCACCCTCTCCCTCTCCCCCTCTTTCCCACCCTCGTCTCCCCCTCTCCCCTTCTCTCTCACCCTTTCTCCCTCCCTCTCCCCCTCTCTGCCCCCCTCCCCCTCTTTCCCACCCTCGTCTCCCCCTCTCCCCTTCTCTCTCACCCTTTCTCCCTCCCTCTCCCCCTCTCTGCCCCCCTCCCCCTCTTTCCCACCCTTGCCTCCCCTCTCCCCTTCTCCCACCCTCTCTCTCCCTCCCTCTCTCCCCTGCTCATGCCCTCTTTCTCAAATTAAAAAAACAACAACCAAAACTTTTTACAGACTAATTTAACATGTTGGAAGTCACATTTTTTTATCTTCTCTTTAACTGGGACTAGGAGAGTAGAAACGGAAGCTTATACGTACACCTTTCTTTTCTCCTAGATTCTGGAGTTTTGGGGGGTGAGGTTTATTTTAGTGTGTAATTGGAGAGTTTAAATGGCTTTTCTAAGAGAATGCAGCCCAGTGAGGGAGAGGGAAGGGCTGTGGCGCCTGCTGAACGTGTGGCCGGATGTGTGCGGGCTTCAGCTGCTCCGTTTCCCCAGAGAGAGAAGGGAGCGTCCACACCCCTCCGCCTGGACCCTTGAGGATGCCGCCACCCGTGGGAGTGCGCCGTGGAGAAGTGGGGGAGGGTGACGAGGACGCGGCAGTCGTGACATCATGTCTCCTTGATGGTTTCTCCCGAAGTAGTAACTAAGTCAAATGCAGGTGAGACCAAAGGCATTCTCTCCTGAAACAGAGAACGGCTTGTGGTTGGATACACGTCACCCGTGTTCTCACTGGCCTGGTGCGTCAACGAGCAGGAGTGGGCTACGGAGAAGGGTTGGTCTATAGAAAATGCCCCCGCAATATCCGCGATGGTCCATGTGAGCTGCAGAAAGCGTTAGCCTCCATCTAAATAATGGCTTCACTCCGGCCCGTCTGAGCAGGCGTGCAGGGGTCCTGGACTGCTCCCCCAGGAAATACGAGGCGTCTTTTACGCTCCAGGCACCGTCTGGGGCTCGGATATGGCGACCAAAGAGACAAATTTGCTTCTCCCGAAGACGTCCCGTGGTTTGTGTCTTCTCTGGTCCTGATGGCATCGTGCGCTTTTAGGACTTGGCTTTCACGAAGCTGAAGCATGACGCTGGTGTCCGGTCCATTTCGAGTCTGTTAGTTTGGATTCCGATGGGCTTTTTTTTTTTTTTTTTTTGGCATTTGGAGGGAGACTGGGGAAACATGACTTTCTTCCAGTTAATGCAACAACAAATAGACCCAAGTGCCTGGGAGGCACACGGCCTTGTGGGACAGGTCAGAAAGTGGTGCTGTCGTGCCTCGTCCACGCGGTCACCGGGCGGGGCTTTGTCTTCGTGAGGTGCGGTTGTCCGTTTCAACGGTTATTCAAAGCCACTGTGTGTACGTGTGTGTGAATATATATACGCTTAAAGTTGTTTTATTATGGAAACTGGTCTGGATCACCCGGCAGAAGAACCAAGTGGCACTCGGGGATCTTGGAAGGATGGAGGTTTATTTTACACTGGTGGGCTCAGAGAAGAGATCATTGTCCAGAGATCTGAGCACTGAATGCAGGCGGGAAGGGTAATTTATAGCGTCCTCTTCCGCATTCGTGACGGCTTTTGCACGCGTGCGGCAAACGGGGCAGGAAGAACCCAGAAGAGGAGTCTCTCTAAGCTGGGAATTAGAGCTTTAGTCCCATCGGCCATCTTGGGCTGCAGAACTTCACTTATTTTCCCAGCAGTAGTATTTTGGCGCCTGAGGCAAGCAGGGTGGGAACAAGAATCTGGGAAGGCAGTCTTCAGGCAGGGACTGAAATTCCCTTATCAGTCCTGCTGGCCATCATATAACAGATTTTTCCCTAACAGTTTGAACTTTATTGCTCTATATCCCAGATACAAAAATAATCACTCAGGGGGGCGCCTGTGTGGCTCTGCTGGTTAAGTGGCCGACGTAGGCCCAGGTCCTGATCTCACGGTTCATGAGTTCGAGCCCCGTGTCAGGCTCTGTGCTGACAGAGCCTAGAGCCTGCTTCGGAATCTGTGTCTCCCTCTCTCTCTGCCCTCCCCCCCACTCATGCTGTCTCTTTCTCAAAAATAAGTAAACATTAAAAAACAAAAAATTTTGGGGGGGGCGCCTGGGTGGCTCAGTCAGTTAAGTATCTGACTTCGGCTCAGGTTGTGATCTTACAGTTCGTGGGTTCGAGCCCTGCATCGGGCTCTGTGCTGACAGCTCGGAGCCTAGAGCCTGCTTCCGGCCTCCACACCGGTGACCTCACTCCCCTGTCCCGTCCAGCCAGGCCTCTCCTGTGAGCTGTCAGGTAGTCGAGCTCCTGCCTTGATGTCTTCTCCAGGAAGAGTCCTTACCTTAAGATACCTATCATAGGAAGTAATTTCGTTCGTGCTTAGACTTTTAAAAAAGTAAATTTTGGGGGCACCTGGAGGGTTCAGTCGGTTGAGCGTCCGACTTCGGCTGAGGTCATGATCTCAATGGTTCGTGCGTCCCAGCCCTACATCGGGTTCACTGCTGTCAAAGCACAGCCTACTTTGGATCCTCTGTCCCCCTCTCTCTGCCTCTCCCCTGCTTATGCGTGCTCACTCTCTCAAAAATAAACATTTGAATTAAAAAAAAGAAAAAAGAGAAAGGTAAACTCTCTGAGACCTCTTTATTGGGCCTGAACCTATTATTTTTATGTAATGTTTTCAGGGGAGTGTGCATTTTGCAGGTATCTTGTAGAAAATACTTTTCTTTTTCCTTATGCTGCAGGACATCTTAGAGCTACTGTGTGTTTATTCTGAGATCAGTGACCTTGATAAAAATACATTTTTGGAGGAAATTTAGTATGGGTCAGTAACCTGGCCTAGATCCCTTCTTTACTGTGTTCCCTTCCATTCACTTAACAGCTACAAAATAGAATCCGAAACAGACTCCAGGCTCCGAGCTGTCAGCACAGAGCCCGACGCGGGGCTCGAACCCACCAACCGCGAGATCACGACCCAAGCCAAAGTCGGTTGCCTAACCGACTAAGCCATCCAGGGGACCCGAAGCAACTAGACTTTTTTTTTTTTTTTTTTTTGCAACTAGACTTCTAAAACCTACCTCATCGAAGGTGTGTTTTTCTAGTGGCGTGTGACTTCCTTGCTGTGCGTTTTGACACACGCCTGCAAACTAGCTTCCACAGACACGACTGGTAAGATGCTGTCCTTTACGCACCATCAGTAATGCTGCACAACAGCGCCTCCGGATGTGCAGTCCATGTGCTGCTTTTGCAGAAGGGGAAAAGATGAATTTATTTTACCCTAAATTCCATTTTCTTCATATTCAGGGGTGGCAAGCAAAGGGAGATTTTTTTAATTCTGTATTTTCTTAAGAACCTAAAAAAAGGAGTTTAGTAGGAAGTGCAGATGTTATTTATCATAATTTATCTTTAACTGATAGATTTTAAAGGCTTCTCTCCGGGATACTGGTTTGTGTTGCCATGGATCCGAGGTGCTGAGCCCTGGGTACAGAGCCCCGGGTGGTATCTGACATTGCCGTGAGCAGTGCACTTGTGACTTGCCCTTTGCTTGATTTCTTTGACTTGAATTTCCTAATTTTATTGGATGACTGGGCTTGTGTTTGGTGGTTAAAGTGCCTTCCGATCTTTAAAAGATGGCCCTGGTTTGAAGTTGGTAGGAAAGTAATTTGCCTAG
The DNA here is from genome assembly GCF_018350195.1 of Panthera tigris. NCBI lineage: Eukaryota > Metazoa > Chordata > Mammalia > Carnivora > Felidae > Panthera > Panthera tigris. Next base: position 59,579,474 of record NC_056674.1, on the reverse strand, counting down.
TGCTTCTCATTTAGCAGTTTTGAAATCATTCTTGTATTTGTTTATTTTTTTTGAGAGAGAGAGAAAAGAAGGAGCTCATGTGCACAAGTGGAGGAGGGGCGCACAGGATCCGAAGCAGGTTCTGCTCTGACAGCAGAGAGCCCGACACGGGGCACGATTCCATGAACTTTGAGATCGTGACCTGAGCCAAAGTCAGATGCTCAACTGACGGAGCCACCCAGGCGCCCCTTGAAGTCATTCTTAAAAGAAGGTAGAAAAAGTTATTGGTGACCCAGAAATCTCAACACGAGATCCCATACAGGAGTTGTGTTTAGTTCAAGTAGATCTGTATCGTCTTTCCTGTTTTCTTGACGTTGGGTTCATTGATTTTCTTTTTTTCTCAATTTATACATTGTCTAAACGTACATTTTTTTCCTTTTTTAAAATGTTTATTTCGTGAGAGAGAGAGAGAGAGCATGAGCTGGGGAAAGGGCAGAGAGAGAGGGAGAAAGAGCATCCCAAGCAGGTTCTGTGCTGTCAGCACAGAGCCCTATGCAGGGCTCCTTCCCATGAACTGTAAGATCGTGACCTGAGTCGAGGTCAGGAGTCTGATGCTCAACCGACTGAGTTAGGCGCCCAGGCGGTTGTTACTTTCTAATTGGTGTATTTGTCCGTTACATCTCATGTGGTTATCGATGTGGCAGTCAATGATGGCTTTGATGCTGCTGTTTTCTACTTGTCCCATCTGTTCTGTATTCCTTTTTCTCTCTTTCCTGCTGCTCTTGGGTTGATTGTATTTTAAGATGCCTTTTTTATCTTCTCTGTTGGCTTATTTGTTGCTCTTTCTTTCTGCCTTGTTTCCATGGTTGCTCTAGGGTTGCACTTACATCGTCTCCCTTCCAGCGACCTTGTGCCCCTGCTCATAAACTGTCAGAACCGTACAGGAGAACATCCACATTTTCTCCTTCTGTCCTTTGTGCTGTTGTCCCCACGATACAACGTGATTGGTTTTGCTTTAAGCAGCTATTACGTAAAGAAGTCTTAAAAGGAGAGAGAAAAAGATCTCCTGTTGATGTACGAATTGACTGTTTCTGGGGCACTTCGTTCCTCTGTGTTTTCACTCGCTAATGTTCTCCTTCAGCCTAAAACTTGGTTTACTGTTTTTTGAAGTGCAGGTCGGCTGGCATCAGCTTTTTTCCATCTTTTTTTCTAAGTGAAAATGTCTTCATTTTACATTCATTTTACAGGATATTTTTGCTAGATACACAGTTCTAGACTGACAGCGCTTCAAAGCTGTTCCGTTTTCTGGCTTACGTTGCTCTAACGAGAGGTTAGTGGTCGTTTTCATCTTTGTTCTGCTATATGTGACGGGTCTGTTTTCCCCTGTAAGGATGCTTAAATGATTTTCTGTTTACCTTTGGCGTTTTAGCAGTTTGATTTTGAGGCATCTGCTCATTTTTCGGGAATCCAGTTACGTGTATGTTAGACTGTTTCATATCGTCCAGCAGGCAAGGAGTCTTTACTTCTTTCTCCTCCTCCTCCTCCTCCTCCTCCTCCTCCTCCTCCTCCTCCTCCTTCCAGTCTTCTTTGTGTTTGGCTTCATTTCGGAAGTTTCTGTTGCCCATTAGGGTAGATGTGCCGTGTACCTGTTTACTTCTTGTTTTACCAGTGCTGTTTCTGACACACTGAGTTGTTCAGGTCTGATTGCTGTTCTCCCGTCTAGTTATCACATTCATATTTTCCTTTAAATCTTCGGGCGTATTTATAACTCTTCTCCAGTCCTCATGTGCTAGCTCTCTCATCTCAGTTCTGGGTCTCTTTCTGCCGACCTTTCTTCTGATGGGGCACATCTTCCCCCTAGCAACGTACGGTTAGGTGCCGGTCGGGTGGTGCTCCTGGCCGTCAGCAGCACCTGGCTAGATTTGTGAATGCTGCCTGTTGTTGGATTTTGTTCTCTTCTGTCAGTGAATGATGAGTTTTGTCCTTGCAGGTGGTTCAGTCACTTGCAGATCATTGGGATCCTTTTGAGGCTTTCCCTTGGGATGGCTTAGCTCTAGGGTGTGGTCTTTCTGGGGTCTCCACTGAATGCCCTGGGTGTTCAGTGACACCTTCCACTCGGTCTAGTTGGAACTTGCTGGTCTCCGCACCAGCGCAACCTAGCCCTGGTGGGTGCTGACCCCGCCCCCGTGGTCTGGCCCCGCCCCCTGTGCAGCAGAGTGCTGAAAGGCTCTGGCGGGACTCCTGACTCCTGCGTGGATGGACGTCCAGGGTGCGCGCTCTCCATATCCTGCCCTGGCAAATTCTAGCAGTCCTCAGCCAGCGTCCCTGAACTCTGACCTCTGTCTCCTCAGCTCGGTAAGGCCACCTGCTCCGTTGGGCTCCTTTCTCTGCATCAGGTGCAGGAACCGCCTCCAGCATTGAAGGGCCCACCCCACCCGTGCTCCTCCTGTTGTCCGATGGTAGTTGCTTCACGGATCCTGTCCGGTTTTGTCCGTGTTGGCAGAGGGAGGACTAGAGTGCGGCAGGGGTTCCCTCCTGCTCACAAGTGCGGGTTTTATGCCTGTCTCCTTAGGGTTAGCCTTCTCTTGACTAGTAAGTTAACTTTTCTCTAGTCGTTCACAGTCACTGGGGAGTAGGTCAGATGAAGCTCAAGGTCACTGACCGTGGACCCACCTTCCTAACGTCACAGGGGTTCTCCCTGGGCCAGGCCTGCTGCTGCAGTGGAGTGGGGGGTGGGGTGTGGATGGTGAGCTCCTCCTCAGTCGTTGTCTCCTTCCTGGGGAGTGACTTTTTAAAAAATTTTTTTATGCATGAGCGGGGGAGGGACAGAGAGAGGGGGAGACACAGAGTCCGAAGCAGCTCCAGGCTCAGAGCTGTCGGCACAGAGCCCGACGTGGGGCTCAAATTCACAAACCGCGAGATCATGACCTGAGCCGAAGTCGGACACTCCGACGTCGGAGCCACCCAGGCTCCCGAGTGACTTCGTTTTTATTTTTTTATTTATATTTTTTAATTTTTTTAAAATTCTTTTAATGTTTTTTATTTTATTTTATTTTTGAGACAGAGAGACAGAGCATGAGCAGGGGAGGGGCGTTGAGAGGGGGAGACACAGAATCTGGAGTGGGCTCCAGGCTCTGAGCTGTCAGCACAGAGCCCGACACGGGGCTCGAACTCACAGACTGTGAGATCATGACCTGAGCTGAAGTCGGACGCTCAATGGACTGAGCCACCCAGGCGCCTCATGACTTCGTTTTTAAAGAAAGCTTCCCAAAACTGATTATGTAAATAGTATTCATTGTCAAAAAAAAGACAAGAATTAAAAAGGGAAGTAAGTCCATTGTCCATTCTTCCAGAACTATTTCATATATTTGCGTCTCTAAACACGTCGTTCTTCTTCTTGTACGTTGGTATTTCTTATTAGCTGGAATATACACAAATCCGTGCGAGTGCACGTGGGCGCACGCGCGTGCGTGTGGGTGTACGATGGCCTTCTGTAACGTGATATCTCAGGACCCCATTGTATTGCGTAGCTTGACTGTACCACCTGACCTCACTAAACTCCAAAAATCATCACATCCGCTTTCATGCCGTGAAATGATCAGTTTGTTTCCCGTAGACGGACTGGTGTTTTAGAGTGACGGGAAACTGACCTGTCCCGAGAGGGGAGGATCTGTGCGGAGACAGTGCATTCAAAACTGGTTACTAATGGGAGGTGGAGAGGGCCGTGCCGCCCTAATATGCCACCGGGACCCTCCAGCTGGTCTAGGCAGGAGTGGCATCGGTGACGGAGCCGCGTCCTGCCGTGTCCTAAGTGCCGGGCAGGGCCGAGAGCCCGCACTGCAGCGGAAGCCCTGGGGCGCTCAGAGGACAGTGCTTCCTGAGAACTGTGCGACCCACCCAGCGTGCACTCTTTCCTGGAGGTTTGTGAGGGCCGGAAGCGCCTGCCCGGGTGCCCCCACCCCACCCACCCACCTACCTGCCGCTGAGGTGACCGCTTCTGAGCTCTCTGGCCAGAAGACCCCTGTCGTGTTCCCGTCTCCCGCCCCCTGGTGTGAGGGACACGCCTGTGTTGTCTGCTTCGTTGCCTGGCACCCGTGGCTGGTGATCCCAGGGTGGGCCAGCGCGGCATCTGGTCTGTGCCGGCTGTTGCCCGAGTGAGCACCGCAGCCCGGGTTTGCGGGATGCTTGCGGAGGTTTTGGCTGTGGGGTCTGTCCCCTCAGACACGCGGTTGACGGGTCGCCGTAGCACCGGCCAGGTGGCGACTGTCCGCGAAACGGTGCCGTCGGCCGGGGGGTGCGTGTCAAGGAGCGGGATGTCACGGGAGGCGGACTTGCAGCCGCCGGGCGGCCTGTGAGGTGTGTGGCTGTGGTGGGGGTGGGTTCAGGCGATCGTGAACCACACACGTGGTTCCCGTGTGTCCTCTGAGCCCCGGGTCTTCAGCCAGATCCTGGGCCAGGCATTCTGCAATGGGGTCCAGGCGCAGAGCCTGCGTGTCCTCAGGGTGACGAGGTGGGCGGGCTCTGGAGTTCTGGGCGGCGGTTCCACTTTGATGTGTGTCGCCTTTCAGTCCGCACTGACGCTCCTGTCTGGAGAAGAGTTCTTCTGCTTCCCCAAAATACCCAGCCCGAAGCTCCAGAGCCCTGGACTAGATAGTCTGGAAATTGCCTGTAGAATCCTCCAAATCCACGTTTCCTGTGTTTGCATCCGTAAAGGTCTTTTTATGTGGAGTAGCGTTCTCTCCTGTTTTGGCTTTCTGAAATCCGTTTCCTCACACGGTACTTTGCCTTTTCGGGAAAGGCCTTTTTAATCACGTGCTTTGACTTGCTTTTTCCCCTCTGGTGGGGGGTCTAGCACGGCGATCCCCGGTCTAGCGTCCAGAGCATTGTCCTCACCCCCTGGAGATCCGTCTCAGTGGTGACGGGGAATTCTACCGCGTGCTCGCTTTAGGAGCCCCAGGACGGCTTGGAAAAGTCGTGTGTTTCCGTGCTTGTGTTTCTGGGGTGCTGGCTATTGTTGCTTCATTTTCTTTTTCTTTTTTCTTTTTTTTAAGTTTGTTTACTTATCTTGAAAGAGAGACGGCACGAATGGGGAAGGGACAGAGAGAGGGAGAGACAAAGAATCCCACGTGGGCTCTGCGCTGGCAGATCTCACGACGTGGGGCTCGAACCCGTGGACCGTTGAGATCGTGACCTGAGCCGAAACCAAGAGTCGGACACTTAACCGACCGAGCCCCCCAGGCGCCCCTCTTGCTTCATTTTCATTCAGCTAGTGAGTAACCTTGGGTAGTGATGTGAGCCCCGGAGCTCCCGTCGTCACTCGCCTCCGCCTCACGTGGGCACGTTGGTTCACGAGATGTCGCCGTGGACCGTTGTTCTGAGAGCTCGGGTACGCTGCTAGGCCCTGCAATACTCCAAAGTGTGCTCACGTCGGCCTGAGAAGCTTCGCGTTGCGAGGTGCCTGGTCGGCACAGCTCCCTCCTCTCCTGCGCCCACTGGCGTGAGCTTGCCAGGGCTCCTGGGCGTGCGGCCCAAGGGCACTTCCCTGCTTTTGCTTGCCGTTACTATTGTGCTTACGTCTTTTATTTTTAACATTTAAAAAAAATTTTTTTTTTTAACGTTTATTTATTTTTGAGACCGAGAGAGACAGAGCATGAATGGGGGGAGGGTCAGAGAGAGAGGGAGACACAGAATCGGAAGCAGGCTCCAGGCTCCAAGCTGTCAGCATAGAGCCCGACGCGGGGCTCGAACTCGTGAACCACAAGATCGTGACCTGAGCCGAAGTCGGACACTTAACCGACTGAGCCACCCAGGCGCCCCTGTGCTTACGTCTTTTAAAGATGAGCGTGTAAACGTTACATACGCATGTGTGTTAGTGCAGTTTCAGGCGTGCGTGCCAGATAGCCAGGGAAGGGATTAACGAGGACAGGCGTTTATACGTACAAATATGTTAATATTTAATAAAAAGGAAGCCCTCTGTCAGTTTGTGTTAGACCTGACGTAAGCTTCTGACATAATTTTGTCCATTTTAACGAGACGCGAGGTCATCTAGATATATTTTGCAACCCAGGAGTCCGTGGAAGCTTATTTGCCGGATGCAGGAGGTTTGAGGAATTTCCCCCTCAGACGCAGGGGAAGGTGATGGCCGAGTGCGGGCGCCGGCCGCGGCTGCCGGGTGCACTGCTCTGGTGGACCTCGCGGACGCGGAGCCGGCCCTGACCTCTGCCTTCTTCCCGCAGGCTGTGGTGGTGCCCCAAGGTGGGGGACAGCTGTGGATCTTCGGAGGGGAGTTTGCCTCTCCCGACGGAGAGCAGTTCTACCACTACAAGGATCTCTGGGTCCTGCATTTGGCCACCAAGACTTGGGAGCAAGTAAGGTAAGGTGCCGGGTGATGGGCCCGACCTCTGGCCTTGGCCGCTGTCCTGTGCCGGCGTTCCGCGTGCGCAGTGACGCGGTCAGATCCCCGGGCTCCGCGGAGCACGATGTCAGAGCCCAGGGAGACCAGCCTCGCGGTCACCGAAGTGAAGGCAGAGCTTGTCTTTCCTCTCGCTCCTTCTCAGCAGCTGCCCGGCGCCGGACTCTGTTGAGGGTGTTGCGGGGGCCAGCACCGCGTCCCTGCTTGCCGTCCCGTCCGCCTCGGCGGCGCCTGCATGTGTCATTTGGGGCGCAGCTCTCGTCCTGGGCCGTCGGAGGCAGCTCTGGGTTTCGGCTTGCTGCTGTTTCCCCCAAGGGCGTGCTCTGTCTGGGTCAAGTTGACATAGCAGAGCTGGAAAGAGGAGAGGAAGGCGGGCAGAGCCTTCCTGATGTTCTCAATAAACCAGGCTCTGCCCCCGTCGGTGACGATGACGACGCGAGTGTCACGCCGTAGTGCACGTTCTCCGCCGGTCAGAGCTGGAGCTGCACGTTGCAAGAATGAGAGCGGAACGGCGTGGAAAGTAGTGTTAGTTGGCTTTATCCTTCGGGGGTGCACGTGCCCAGTTGCCGGGGCCGCGCACAGCCCGGGTGCGGGGTTCCGTCTCCGCTGTCAGAGCAGCAGACCGGAGCTTCCTCAGCGGCCGGAGCAGGCGCCGGATTGCAGGGTTCGGGCGTGGGGCCGCACCCTTCTCGGGTCCTAGGCCCAGGGGAGGGTCTGTCACTCTGGAGGCTGTGCTCACTCACGTGATGATGAGCCTCCTAGGAGACTGCCGGTGCCGGGCTGTCGGGGCCGGCTCCCGCCAGCTCCGACCAGCGTGGGGCCTGGGCGGTGACCCCGCGGAGGCCGCCGTGCCGGTTGAAGCGTAGACCGCAAGCCCCGCTGACCCTGCTGCAGGAGACGTGATCACTAGAGCGCCTCTGCGCACGCGGCCCGCCACCAACTTCGTTTCCCTTTCTCTTACTGGCTTTGGGAAAGGATCCTGGTCTTGGTGGGCACAGCAGTCCCACCAAGTTCATTTTCGTATGAAAAATGGATTTTGTTACGTATTTGTTGAAACTTCGTCTTTTAGCCTCCATTTCAAAGTATTTAGGCCCAGAGCACGCGCTCTTTGTCGCCTCTCTCGCTTTCCTTGTGTACTTTTAAAAACCCACTCGTTATTTGTTGCCTGTCCGTGTCTGGCGAATTGATTCAAGACATCTTAGCATTTTTGTCTGTCTGAGTAGCTTTTTGTCCATAGTAACGGCCGGCTGAGGGACAGCGACGGGCTCCGCGGGCACCCACGGCTCTCTGGCCGCGGCTCAGCGGGGCCCGTGCTGCCGGCGGTGCCGTCCCGAGCCGCTCGGTGGTGCGCACACCTCCCCGTGGCCCTCAGACTCTCCCGGTTGTGTGGCACGTGCCGCGGGTGTCTGTCACACGGAAGCAGGGGGGCACTGTGGACGTAGGGCCGCTAGGGGATGCGCCCTCGGAGGGGCTTGCCGTGGCCGCCGTTGCCTTGATGCGGCCCGGGGCCCGCTGTCACCCCAGCACGCGTGCACGGCATTCACGGCCTCTGTCCCGTGTTGGAAGTGGTCCCTGAGAAAGCGGTCCCTCGGTGCTTGAACGCTTGCCGAAGTACGCGGTGTGTCGTAGAGCCTGTTCGGAACTAGCGGGAAACCGCGGAGGCGAGGCTTCCGGGCTTTAGTCTGGATGGAGTGATGGGGCGGGAAAAGAGCATGGGCTTTACTTTCCTTTGCGTCTAAGTTGTCCCTTTTCCGGCCTTCCTTCTGGGTGAGGACCTCGGCTCCGGTGGGTGAGGGACAGAGCGCCGCTGTGAGCGGTCCTTGGGCCACGTGCCAGCATCCTCTGACTGGAAGGTGCAGCCCGTGGGCACAGACCTGGGAGTCACGAGGCGGAGGGTTGTCGCCGGCTCTGCCTCTGATTCTGTTTGCGAGGAGACTTCAGTGACCGGCGGGCTTCTGGGCTCTGGTGCTTCGCGCATTTATCGTTAGGAGGTGTCTTCTGTCTTAAGCCTGCTGGTGGAGCAGGAAGTCCCAAGTGGTGTCACAAGACAGTACCTGTTGACAGGTGTCCATTTGCTCACCTTTGTTGTCTCCTGCTCTTTTTTTGATTAGATGGCAGAGCTCCGGAGACATGTACTCATTTCAGTTGTTTCTTTTTCAGATTTTTATTTAAATTTTAGTTAACACATGGTGTAGTATTGGTTCCAGGAGTAGAATTCATCGCTTACATACACCACCCAGTGCTCATTGCGACACGTGCCCTCCACCCCCACCCACCCCCACCCACCCCCTCCATCAGCCCTCAGCTTGTTCTTTATCGTTCAGAGTCTCTTGTGCTTTGCTTGCCTTGATACTCGCTGTCCCGTATGTTCATGTGTTTTGTTAAATTCCACATAGGAGTGAACTACGTATGGTATCTTTCTCTCGCTGACGTAACTTCACTTAGCATAACATCCTCCGGCTCCATCCATGTTGTTGCAAAGGGCGAGATTTCCTTCTTTTTGGTCTGTGAATAATGTTCCGTTGTCTATATACCACATCTTCTTTATCCGTTTGTCAGTCAGTGGGCATTGGGCTCTTTCCTATCTTGGCTATTGTAGACAATGCTGCTATAAACATCAGGGTGCATGTGCCCCCTCGAATTTGCATTTTTGTATCCTTTGGGTAAATACCTAGTAGGGCAGTTGCTGGGTTGTAGGGTAGTTCTAGTTTTAAATTTTTGAGAAATTTCCATACCGTTGCCCAGAGCGGCTGCACCAGTTTGCATTCCCACCAGCGACGCAAGAGGGTTCCCCTTTCTCCACATCTGCACCAACATCTGTCGTTTCCTGAGTGGTTGGTTTTCACGATTCTGACAGGTGTGAGGTGGTATCTCAGTGTGGTTTTGATTTGCATTTCCCTCATGATGAGTGATGCTGAGCATCTTCTCATGTGTCTGTGAGCCACCTGGATGTCTTCTTTGGAGAAGTGTCTGTTCAGGTCTTCTGCCCATTTCCTCGTGGATTATTTGTTCTTGGGGTGTTGAGTTTAGTAAGTTCTTTATCGATTTTGGACACTAACTCTTTATCAGGTATCAAACATCCTCTCCCATTCCGACGGTCGCCCTTTAGTTTTGCTGGTTGTTTCCTTCACCGTGCAGGAGCTCTTTATCTTGATGAGGTCCCAGTACGTTTTTGCTCGTGTTTGCCCTGCCTCTGGCGTGTCGTCTCCCACCCTTAATCATCTCGGGCGCTGAGCCCCAGCCTTCCCGAAACTCTTGGTGCCTCGACCCTCGGGGTGCAGCCCCGCCACCCACCCCGCCTGCCCCCGGGGTTGTCCCGAGACCAGTGGGGAAAGTGAGCAGGCGCGGTCCTTTCTCGGGCCGGTGCGCTGCAGACGGGTGTCCCACTGCACCGGGAGCCGCGAGACATGACGCGTGTGACCCCGTGAAGTTCTTTGTGTGGGAGGCGGTGCCCCGAGGGCAGCCCGCGCTTCCTGTAAAGTGGCGAGCGGCATGACGGGAAACCGCGCCCAGGACCGGAGAAGGCGAGCCGCAGCTGGTGTCGTCTGCACCGTCACTTTGCTGTCACGGGACACGTGCGCACGCTTCGGCCCCGAGTGCACTGATGGGAGCGTGCCCGGAGAAACGCTCCCTCTCGTTTTACACGGAAACATCCATGAAAAGCCCACGAAGCAGAACAGCACGTGCCTGAGAGGAAAGCCCGGGGTGTGTGCGCGCGCCCGTGCCCGCCAAGAGCGCCGGAGAACCTGGTTTCTGTGAAAGCGCTTTATTAAGAAGTAAACTCTGATGGATGTACGTGGTCCTGTGCAGCTCAGTGAATTTTACAAAGGCAAACGCACCCGTGCGCTCAGATGCAGAAGAGAGTGCCCCCCGTCCCTCCAGCCCCCGTGTACCCCTTGCGGTCACTCCCCTGTGCCCTCCCTGAGCGCCGATGAGGTTTGTTTTGAACGTCCCGTAAACGGACTCTTGCCTCAGCGTTCGCACTGAGCACTGTTTTTGTGAGATTCGTCTGTGTTGCCTGTGGCCGTGGTGTATTTGTCTTGGGGCTGTGTGCTCTGTTCTGGAAATGGGACCCCACGTCCGGTCGGCGGCGGGCATCGCGGAGTCACCGGTTCCACGGTTATTGCAAGGGCAGGGGTGCCGCCGTCAGCATTCCCGGTGAGCGTGCGCACTCCTGTCGAGTGCGCGTCCAAGCGGAGTGAGGCCACGGGGCCGTGAGGCGTGTGTGCGTTCAGCCCTGGCACGCCCTGGCAAGCCGTCCTGCGTGCTGCTGGTACCGACTGGCCCAGCCCGTGGCCCCCCAGGTGAGCTCCAGCTGTCGCGCCGGGGCCGGGCGTTCTCCGTCTCCGCTGGGGCCTCTGGGGCCCGTGTGACGCCAGACGGACCCTCAGCGGCCTTCTGTCGTCTCCACTTACGTTCTGGGTTGCGGCGACCGATGCTGGCTTGACATCACGGCGGTTTGAGAGCGAGAGGAGAGGTCACGGGGTTGCTGCGTCAGGAAGGCTGAAGTGCAGAGCCGGCACTGGCCGGCTGCCTCCGTGACGCTGCGCGTGCGCGCGGATGACCAGCCTGCACGCGCCTGTTGAGATTTCCTTCGGTCTCTGTCTTCGCCGGGAGGCCCCAGCACAGCTGCCCTGGGTTTTTCTCCCTTGATGGGGGCTGCTGGTTCGGTCGATAGATTCTGACAGCGTTGGGTTTGTTTTTTCCAGAAAACGCAGTCTTTCCCCCTTCCCCAGCCGCATCTCCTCCAGGGGCAGGGACGGGGGCTGGCGTGTGTTCGCATGCGGGTGCAACTGTGTGAAACTGAGGGCAGGTCACTCGTGGCGCAGGGCCCGCGTCGCGTTTAACGGCAGAGGAGAGGCGGAGGGGCCGCGATCGAGCCGTCGCCTCCTCCCCCCGGATCGTGGAAGGCCTGTCGGGTTACTGGCGGGAGCAGGTTCTCCAGAGACCGCGACCCACCGGACGGTTAGCGCCCTGGTCCGCTCAGGCGGCGGGCACGAGTGGCGACGGACCGGGGTTTTTCCCTGCAGAGGCCGACCTCACCACCCTGGAGGCTGGAAGTCCGCAGGTTCGCTGACGGGTGACGGCCTGCTTCCTGGGTCGCAGACAGCCACCTGCGTGTGGTGTCTTCCTGTGGCCTTTGCTCGTGGAGAGAGTTCTCTTCCTCCTCTCCAAAGGACGAGGTTCCCATCGTGGGGCCCCACGCTCATGACCTCCTCGAACCCTCATCACCTCCCAGAGGCCTCTGCTCCCATCTGTCGCATCAGGGGTCAGGGTTCAACACAGGAATGGGGGGCAGGGGCGCAGACAGCCCATCACGGCTGGTGCGTGGTGTTTGCCGAGGTCAGTGCGTATGAGGGTCTCCTCAGGTCAGCGTGATGGAAAATGGCCACCCCTGTGGTGGAGACGCCAGACCGGCGGGGGTCAGCAGGCAGGGCATTCGGGGAGGGCCAGAGGACACCTCACACGGCCAGGCCGAGAGACGGGGGAGGTTCTGGGGCTCGGGGGCTGCCGTGGGGGAGGGGTGCGCCCTGAGCCTGCCCCTCCTCCCCGCACCCCGTTTCCCGTGGGCACTCCCTGCGCTGAGGGGCTTCTCCGCGGGAGCGAGCAGAGCAGGGGCCGGGGGAAGAGGAACGGCCGGGGCCACTGCACAGAGCCCTCGGGTGCTCTCGTCCCTTCCCCTGCCACACCGGGTCGGGTCCGCCTGCCACACTCAAGAGGCAGCATTTCTAGAGGCCACCGCTGCCTTCCTCCGTACCACCGGGAGGCGCGGTTGGGCACGGGGACAAAGATTTTGGCGCCTTCTCCGTCTGTTTCTGGATCTGGTGCCGCCATAGCCAGTTACCTGTGACTCGAAGACCACGCACAGGGAGGCCAGGCTGCTCACAGACTCTGCCTTTCCGGGTGCCGCCCGAGTACCGTGAAGTCACCCTCTCACAGCGTGAAGTTCCCCGGCCTTCCGCGTGTTCACAGACCGGTGCGGCCATCACTGCTGTCTCGATTTAGAGCCTTGCCACCTCCCCCAGAAGATGCTTCGTTCCCTCCACCCCGGCCGCCTCCAGTCTGCCTCTGTCAGAGCCACAGGCCCGCGCCCTTTGTGCCCTTGTCACCGACTCTTCACTTCACACAGTCTTTAAGGTCATTCTGTATCAGTAGATACTCGTACTGCGGATGGGTCATATTTGGTTCATCCATCCATTCGCTGATGGATATTTGGGTTTCCACTTTTCCATCTCTGAGCAATGCTGCCAGGGACGTTCGTGTACAACTAATATATTTTTATAGGCATCAGAGCAGTTAGGAGAGGCAATAAAAATTGGTTGAATGAAAAAATGCACAGAAGCGTGTAAGAGAACGTGTATGTGCACATGTACGTGCACCGTTTTCTCTTGATTTGAGAAAGGAGCCGGCATTTGGCCCTCAGTGAAACCCACACACTCAGTGTGTGTGTGTTCACGCGGTGTCTAAGAAGAACAAGCATCCCGGGGAGGAAGGATCATTAGCAGAGGGGTCAGAATTATTTGTCTGATCCTGTTGGAAGGACAGTGACGAGTTAGCTGAAATCAGACCACGCCTCATAACTTCAAAGTGTGAATTCGGGGACGTGAAACGCAGGTGAAGGTGGACACGCGCGTCCTGCCCTCCAGCTTCTGTGGTGAGCCGTGGGGCTCGTGGTCTGGGGGCTCCCTGGCCTCCCCCACAGCTGCGAGTGGAGCCAGTACCTGGAGAAGCGGGAGCAAGAGTGTGGGTCGACCCCCTGCTCCTCTCCTGCTGACTCACCGTCACTCTACTCTCACCGCGCTTGGGGAGGAAGGGAGTGTGACACACACACGCAGAGGGTGGGAGACTTTAAAACTGTCATTAGGGTAAGTGGCCGGGTTTTGGTGCAAAGATTCCTGTAGTGCTCAGACTTCCAGCTTCATTCAGGATAGTTGAGCGTCTGAATCCGTGGTTGCAGGCGTGAGTTCTGGGGCCCGACTGTCTCATTTTCGTTCTGGCTCTGCCACTCACGAGCCTAGTGTGTTTCCTGACTTCCAGGTCTCGATGTTCTCATCTGTAAAATGGGATTAAAGATAGTCTCTGCCAGGGTCTCCCGGGTGGCTCGGTCGGTTAAGTGTCTGGCTTCGGCTCAGGTCACGATCTCACGGTTTGTGGGTTCGCGCCCCGTGTCGGGCTCTGTGCTCACAGCGCGGAGCCTGGAGCCCGCTTCGGGTTGTGTGTCTCCCTTCCTCTCTGCCCCTCCCCTGGGCGTGCTCGTGCGCATGCACGCGCGCTCTCTCTCTCAAATATAAACAGGCATTTAAAAAGTTAAGAAAAGGTAGCATCTGCTCATCTGGTCGACGTGAGGAATGAAAACCTGTAAGAGGAGTGTGCCTAGTGGAGGATAGACGCCCCACTGATAGTAGTTTTGTTATCAGCTGTAGTGAAGTAGGACAAGGGTGCAGCCTGATAGGCTGCCTGGGTTCTGGAGACTGCCACTCATTTTTCCATACAGTGCGATTCAAGACCGTTAGACTTATTACTAAGCCCAAAATTTGTTGATCGGTCGAGTTGATCCTTGGAAGAGTGGGGCCGAATTCCAAAGCTACGTTGTTTGAAATGAAAAGGGAAATGCTCTCGTACCTGTTTCCTGCCCGGGCCGCGTTGCAACCATTCTTGGAGAGGGGACCTTTTCTGTTCTGAGGATGAACCACTGGACTGAGTTCCCTGTTGGGTCCTCCTGTGTGACCTCCAGGGGTGAAGAGAGAAGTGGTTCCTTTGCTCACTAAATGTCTCCGGGCCGGCTGGCACGGGGCCGTAGTGTACGGTTCCGTCAGGTGTCAGCTTTCAGAGAGCTCACGGAAGCATTTGCGTACCAGGTGCTCAACACCGCGCGCTGAGCCGTGGAGCTAGCTGACGCTTTCACATCTTCAGTAAATGTCCCCACAGAGGGGCCCGGGTGATGCCGAGTGGCACCTTGCCCTGTTGGAATGCCATTCTGCACGTAGCTCCAGTGCTCTTAAAGGCACTCACTCCCACAACATTACACATGTATTTTTGTGCCACATATAGATCTGGCTGAGTAGGACTTGTTAATTTTCTAAGACTCCGTATTTAGGAGTGACGGCAATTGAAAAGAGCCTGTTGGGGATTCAGATATAAACAGGCTTTTTTGGTTGGCTTTATTTTTCTAAAGGGGTATATGGAGTCTTTTTATAGAAAATTTTTCCCGTTTTGGTTAGCAAACAGTGATACTTGGCTGCTGCCAGAAAAGGGGAATTGAGTCTTTTGTGCCTGGCTCACCAGAGGACAGAACACCCTTCAGATTCGTGGACAGGAAGCACAGGAGGCCCTTAACCTGGAGCATCTTGGCCGCGGGGAGGCGTGTCACGACGGCCTTTAGGCTCCCGGAGCATTCGGGCTCTCCTGCGTAACTTTTCTTGGAGTGGGATCAGAAGCGACCATGCTGGTTTAGTTGTTGAACCTGTTCCCCAGATTGTACTTTGAAAGAATTATATCGGAAGATTCCTCAAAAGGAAATTGGCTTGTTGCCAGCAGGCATGGTGTTTTTCTTCTTACTCGGCCTCTCTAATGCGCAGTTTTGCGGCGTGGTCTCCCCGGCAGCTGGCACGGAGGGACGGAGGGTGGAGTGTGGCCAGCCCCCAGGGCACCGCTGCCGCCGTGCAGAGCAGAGTGCCAGTTGAGGTCAGCGCCCAGCGCCCAGCAACTGCGTGAACCTGTGGCGGGCCCAGACGCTCCTTCTGAGCCTTGCTCGTTTGGTACTTTTATCATGAATTTGGACAAGAAAATGCGCTTACTAAATTTGTGGGTGATACAAAGCCGGGAGGGAGAGCAAATAAATTGGTTGACGACTCCAGCATCCAAAATTACCTTCGTGGACCAAGTCCAGCAAGATGCAGTTGAAGTGGGAGAAGCGTCCCTCGTAGGTTGCATGCAAATACAGGATTAAGAGAGCTGAGAGGAGGGATTTAGTAACTTGTAATCCCGGGTGGCATCAGCATGTGCCAGGCTGCCCAGAGGGCAGTGCTTAAAGGTTGGGTGACAGGACGTGGCGTCCGAGAACGGGTATCGCGTACCTTCGGTTGACTGGCTGCCACTGAGGAGGTGGCCCTTTTGAGTGACACGTTTTGAGTGGACGTTCAGAAACTGAGGGCCTTAGGGGAGAGGAACCAGGTGATGAGGCATTTGAGGAAAGGTGAGGAGAATGGAATTGGATCTGGGTTGGAAGAGGGAAGACCCTGGGGGTCCTCACAGCCATGTGTGACGAGCTGTTCGCCAGGAATTTGCCAAGAGGAGGCATTTGGTTGGGTAGTTCGAGCTCCATTTTCTTGTGAGATTCTGTGCGTTGATGTATTTTTTTAGGGCACCTGGTTTTGGGGGTGGCTCTGTAGAGTGCGCAAGAGGCAATGAAACTAACGCGTTATAGAAAGAGTGCTGTGCCGCGTGGCTGCGTGGTTCGGGGTGTGGCCCTCCCCTGCCGCCGGGACTCGTTGGGGTCTTTGTGGAAGGTGGACTTGACGGAGAGCCGGGCCCTGAGAGCTGCCGAGGCAGCATGCGGGGAGCAGAGGCACCTGGAGTACTCGGCTCCCATGTAGGAGTCAAGGCTTGTAATCCATAGAATCCGGGAGGCGTGCCCAGATGCGTCGGCTCCTTTTAGAGCAGGTTGCTTGTTTGCTTGCTGTTGAGTTTTAAGACTTGCTTGCAGATTTTGGTCCTTTTTTGGATGTATCTTCTGAAAATACTTTTTCCCAGGCTGTGGCTTCTGATTCTCTTGATACTGTCTTTTGCAGAGCGGAAGGTTTGAATTTCAGTAAAGTCCAGCAAATCTGTTGCTTTACAGTTAGGTCTGTGATCCGTTTTTGTGAAGGATGTAAGGTCTGTGTCTAGATTAATTTTTTGGCACGTGGTGTCGAGTAACTAGCACCATGTGTTGGAGGGGCCGTCTTTGCGCCACTGTATTGCCTTTGCTCTTTTGCCAGAGATGAGTTGACCGTATTCATGGGGATCTAATCCTGGGCTTTCTGTCTTGTCCCATCGATCTCTGTGTTTAATCTTTTTCCAACATCATACTGTCTTGACTGCTATGGCTTTGCAGTAAGTCTTGAGGTCAGATAGGTCTGTCTTCCCACTTTGTTCTTAAATATCGT
This sequence comes from Panthera tigris, assembly GCF_018350195.1. Classification (NCBI taxonomy): domain Eukaryota; kingdom Metazoa; phylum Chordata; class Mammalia; order Carnivora; family Felidae; genus Panthera; species Panthera tigris. The sequence continues at coordinate 59,562,935 of NC_056674.1, read as the reverse complement.
GTTGGTTGGTCTGCATCTTTTTATCTCTCTCCATATAAACTTTGCAATTAGTTTGTCCTTGCTGCTGGCATTGTGATTGTGATTGCATTGAAACCATTGATCAAGTTGGCAAGAACTGACGTCTTGAAATACTGAGTCTTTCTATCCATGAACACAGAACGTTCCTCTGTTTATTTAGTTGTTTGATTTTTGTCCATCATAGTTCTGTGGTTTTCCCCAAATAGATCTTGTATATATTGTTATATTTACGCTAAGTATTTCATTTCTGGGATGTTAATATAAGTAGTATTGTTTCTAATTGCAAATTTCATTTGTTCATTGCTGGTATCTAGGAGAGCAGTTGACTTTTATGTATTAACCTTGCTGCCTACGGCCTTGCTATAATCACTTATTAGTTCCAGGAAGTTTCTTGTCAGTTCTTTCAGATTTTCTACATAGATCATGTCAATTGCAAACAAAGACAGTTTTCTGTCTTCCTTCCCAATGTTTATACCTTTTATTGCCTTTTCTTGCCTTGTTGCATTACCAAGGACTTCTACGGCAATGTTGAAAAGAATGGTGAGAGGGGACATCTTGCTCTATACCTGATCTTAGCAGAAAAGCTTTCAGTTTCTCATTATTGTGTAGGATATTAGCCGTAGGTTTTTTGTAGACCTTTATCAAGTTCAGAAAGTTCCACTCTGTTCCTAGTTTACTGAGAGAGTTTATCATGAATGGTTGTTAGATTTTGGCAAATAGCTTTTCTGCTTCTGTCAGTATGATCCTGTGATTTTTCTTTCTTAGTCTCTTGATATGATGGCTTATGTTAACTGATTTTAGAATGTGGAACTTGCCTTGTTGTAAACCCGGGATAAATCCCACTTGGTCATGGTATATAATTCCTTTCATACTTTTTTTGACTCGATTTGTTAATATTGAGGGTTTTTACATCTCTGTTCCTGAAAGATACTGGTCTGTAGACTTTTTTTCGTGATGTCTTTGGTTTGGGTGTAGGGTAGTGCTGGATAGAGGACAGAAGCTATGTTTTGAAAGAGATTGTAGAGGATTGGTACAATTTTTTTCCTTAAATATTTGGTAGAATTCGCCAATGAATGCCTCTGGGCCTGGTGCTTTCTGTTTTGGAAGATTATTAATATCTTTAATAGATGCAGGCCTGTTCAGATTGTCTACTTTCTAATGTGGAGTTTGCTAAATTCTGTCTTTTAAGGAATTAGTCCACCTTTTCCAGGTTATCAAATCTGTGGGCACGGAGTTGTTCGTGGCATTGCTTTTTTTGTTGTTATTAATGTTTTTAATTTCTGTGGCATCTGTAGTGATGTCCCCTCTTTCATTTCTGATATTAGTAATTTGTGTTCTCTCCCTCTTTTCTTAGCTTGGCTAGAGGCGTATCAGTTTTATCAGTCTTTTCAAAGACCTAGCTTTTGGTTTTGTTGATTTTTCTCTATTTTCAAAAATATTAATTTCTGCTCTAATTCCCTTTTTTAAGTATGTATTTATTTTGAGAGAGAGAGAGAAAGCGAGCGAGCAGGGAGAGGGAGAGAGTCTAAAGCAGGCTTCTTGCTGTCAGCATGGACCCTGGGATGTGGATGGAGCTCATTCCCACGAATCGTGAGATCATGACCTGAGCTGAAATCAAGAGTTGGATGTTTGGGGTACCAGGGTGTTCAGTTGGTTGAGCGTCCGTCTGACTTTGGTTCAGGTCATAGCCTCGCCGTTTGTGAGTTTGAGCCCCACATTGGGCTCGCTGCTATCAGCGTGGAGCCTGCTTTGGATCCTCTGTCTCCCTCTCTCTCTCTCTGTCCCTCCCTCACTCCTGCATGCTCGCTTGTGCTCTCTCAAAAATAAACATTTTTTTTTTAAGGGTAAAAAAAAAAAAAAAAGTTGGACGTTTGACTGAGCCACCCAGGTACCGCTGTGCTCTCTTATTATGTCTTCTTTTCTGTTTTGGGTTTAGTTTCCTCTTCTTTTTTCCAGTTTCCTATGGTGGAAAATTAGATTATTGGCTTTAAATCCTTCTTCTTTTCTAATATGTGCATTCAATCCTATACATTTCACTGTATCCCACAAATTTTGATAAATTGTATATTTATTTTCATTTGGTTCAAAATATTTAAAATTTTCTCCTTATTTCTTCTTTGACCCACATGTTATTTATAAATATGTTGTTTAATCTGTGTATTTTGTATTTCCCATCTATCTTTTTTTTTTTTTAAGTTTATTTACTTTGAGCGAGAGTACGAGGCAGGGAGGTGCAGAGGCAGAGAGAGAGGGAGAATCTTAAGCAGGCTTTGCACTGTCAGCGTGGAGCCTGATGTGGGGCTCGAACTCACGAGACTGTGAGACCATGACCTGAGGCGAAATCAAGAGTCAGACGCTTAACCTACTAAGCCACCCGGGCGCCCCTCCTGGCTCTCTTTCTGTTACTGGTTTCTAGTTTATTCTCACTGTGCTCTAAAAGCAGAAATTGTATGATTTCTGTTCTTTTCAATTTGTTAATGGTGTGTTTTCTGGCCCAGAATATGGTCTGTCATGGTGAGTGTTCTGTGTGAGCTTGAGAAGAATGTGTATTCTGCCCCTTGTTGGATGAAGTAGTCTGTAGATGGCCGTTATATCCAGTTGATTGATGGTGTTGTTGAGTTCGGCTCTGTCCTTGTGGGTTTTTGCTGCTGTGTCCAGTTTTGAGACAGGGGCGTTCAATTTTCTAACTGTGGTAGCAGATGTCTCTTTTCTCCTTGCAATTCTGTTAATTTTTGCCTCACGTAGTTTGATGTTCTGTTGTCGGGTGTGTACATGTTAAGAACTGTTATGCCTCGTTAGAGAACTGACCCCTTTATGCTTATGTAATGGCAATTTAAGTCCCGGGTGACTTTCCTTGTTTTGAAGTCTGCTCTGTCTGAAATGTAGTTACTCCTACTTTTCTTAGATTAGTTGTCAGCTAATCGAAGCTAATTAGTTCTCCTTGTGTTTACTTTTCATCTGCAGGTGTCTTTATGTTTAAAGTGGGTTACTTGTGGACAGCACATAGCTGGGTCTTGTGTTTTGATCTACTCTGACAACCTCTGTCATTTAATTGGTGTGTTTAGAACATTAACGTTGAAAATGATTATTGAGGGGCGCCTGGGTGGCTCAGTCGGTTAGGCGGCCGACTTCGGCTCAGGTCACGATCTCGAGGTCCGTGAGTTCGAGCCCCGCGTCAGGCTCTGGGCTGATGGCTCAGAGCCTGGAGCCTGCTTCCAATTCTGTGTCTCCCTCTCTCTCTGCCCCTCCCCTGTTCATGCTCTGTCTCTCTCTGTCTCAAAAATAAATAAAAAAAAGTTTAAAAAAAAATTAAAAAAAAATGATTATTGATATATTGGATTAATATCTACTGTATTTGTTACTATTTTCTATTTGTTGCCCTTATTCCTTGTTCTTCTGTTTGTCTTTGACTTTTTTTGTTGTTTTTTTGTAGTTTTAATGGAGCATGTTATAAGATCCCAGTTTTTCTCCTTTCGTGGCATCAGTTGTTTTTTTTTGCTACTTGTAGTGGCTTGCATTGACAGCTAATCTGAGTCCAATTTCAGATAACATTGTACCACTTCGTGAGTAGTGTGGATACCTTGAAATAGCAAAATAGTCCTAATTCCTTCTGTCAGCCCCTCCCTGTATGACTGCTGTCTTTCATTTCACTGACACCTACTCATGCGTGAGAACGTGCGTGTGTGTGCGTGTGTGTGTGTGTGTAGTGAGGGACACACAGTCAAATACATTAGTGCTCCTATTGTGAACAAATTGTTACTCATTAGATCAGTGAAGAATAAGAAAAATGAAATGTTTTTATTTTGACTTCACTAGTTTCTTCATTTGTCTTCCTTCCTTCGTGTAGATTCGAGTTTTTGACCCATATATATATATATATATATATATATATATATATATATATATATTTTTTTTTTTTTTTTTTTTTTTTTTTTTTTTTTCTTTTCTCTAAAAGACTTTAACATTTCTTGTGAGGCAGGTCTGCTGGGCCAGGTCCCTTAAGTTTGGTTCGTTGGAGAAAATTTTCTTTCTCCTTTACTTTTGAAGGCTGATTTTGCGGAGCACAGAGTTCTCTCCCTGCTTTGAATATTTCTCTCCACTCTTCTTGCTGGCTCGGTTTCTGAGCAGGAGTTGGATGTAATTCTTATCTTTGTTTCTCGGTAGGTAAGGCGTACTGTCCTGCGGCTTCTTCCAGGATTTTTCCTTTGTCTTTGGTTTTCTGTAACTTGAAAACAACGTGTCTAGGTATCGTTTCCTGGCACCCGTCCTGCTCAGTGTTCTCCGACCTTCCTGCATCTGTAGTTTGATGTCAGAGTTTAGTTTGGGGAAATTCTCATTGTTTCCTGTTTTTCTTCCATTCCTCTGTCTTCTCTTTCTGGCAGTGCCGCTGTGCTTCTGTTACACCTTGTAGCATAAGTGGCCCACGGTCCTCGGATATCCTGTTCTGTTTTTTGTTGTTTTTTTTTTTCCCCCAGGCTTACTTCTCCTTGGTCTTTGGTTTTTGAGCTCTGTGTTGCCGTGTCCTGTGGCTCCAGGCTCTTAAACATGTCCAGCCTGCTCGCGAGCCCCTTGGAGGCATGCTAGGTGGCCTTTGTTTCTGTTGCTGGTTTGATCTCTCTTTGTGGTTCTTTCTCAGGATTTCCGTCTCGCTCCTGACCTTGCCCGCCTATCCTGCTTGCTGTCTACTTCAGCCGTTGCAGCCCTTAGCGCATTAATCACAGTTGGAAAATTCCTGGTCTCGTAATTCTGGCACCCCTGTCTGCTTCTGGTGCTTCCTGGGAACCTTCAGACTGTGCTTTTTGCCTTTTGGGGTGCTTTGTGTTTCTCACTAGCAGGACATGATGGGCCAGTTGGAAGAAACTGCTGTCCATAGGTCAGGCCTGTGGCAGTGAGGCGCTGGAAGGGGCCCTCTCCAGCCCTGTGATGAGGTCTGTGTCCTTTGTGGAGCCCGGGCTGCTGTTCATTGCACCGGCCCGCCGCTTCTTGGGCGGGCCGGCATGCCCAGAGGGAGTTGCATTTGGGCAAACGCCCAGTTGGATTTCCTCCAGGTCGACTTGGCTCTGATTGTACTCCCGCAGGGTACAGGGTGGGCTCCCCTTAGCTGGGTTTCCCTGAAGGCAGGCCTCGTTCAGGCACACTTCACAGTGGTCCCTTCTCCCCTTCCTTGCCGGGAGCACGAGGGGATGTGTCTGGGATGTTTCCCGTGGGAACCCGCTCGAACTCCTAGGAGTACATCTCACAGTACCGTGGGGGCCCTGTCACTGGGTCGCGCTGGAGGTGTTCACTCTCTGAGCTGCTGCCCTGAGCCTCTGGCAGTTTGTCCAGGCTTTCCTGTCAAGCTCTGGTTCCTGCAGTTTCTGTTCATGAGCCTCTGCTTCTGGAAGTGTGACTTCCTGTATGCACCTGTCTGTCCCTAATTTGGGGGCCACCAGTTTGACCTGCGTCCCTCCCTTTGTGGGGGTCTAAGAAGAGTTGTTGACTTTCCCGGTTACTTGTTGGGACACACTGGTGACTTCCAAGTCCCTTGCATGCCAAGCCAGAACTCAGAAGTCCCTTCTATTGGTTATTTATTGATACATATTTTTTTTATATCAGTTTTAATGAGATAGAATCATGTTCAATAAAATGCCTGCCTTTTAGGTGGACGGTTAGAGGAGTTTCAGCTAATACACACACCCGTGTAACCACTACCACACCCGGGACAGACAAGGTGATCCTCACTCCAGAAAGTTCTCTCCTGCCCACTTGCCGTCATTCCCCTTGTAATGTTTGGCCCCAGGCAGCTACTGTCATCACCGTAGATTGATTTTGCCTGTTTAAGAATCTCCTACGTAGAAGCAGAATCATACAGTACGTGCCCTTCTGATGCCGCTTCTGTCGAGCGTGACGTTTACGAGACCTGTGCGTACCGTGTGTATCCTGCTTGTTGCCGACACTCCTTCATCATGAGAATGTACCGCACTTTTACTCTTTTCCCCCATTGAAGCATCTCTTCGCTGCTTCCGGTTTTTTGACAGTGATGAATAAGACTTCTCTAAACGTGTGTGTGTGTGTGTGTGCGCCTTTCTGTGCCCTTGTGTTGTCACATCTGAGTCAGTATCTGGTGTTCCGTTGCTGGGCTGTGTGCCAGGAGCGTCTCACGGTGTGAGGAACAGTCCCGTGGTCATGCTGTCTTACACCTGCTCGGCTTCGGTCCCGCCGTTTGCTTAGGGCCGCTGGCGGTGTTCGGCACGGGACGCGCTGAGCTTTGGGCTTGTTGACCGAAGACCGATGAGCGATGTACTCACCGTCTCTTTCTGTTTTTATTGGCCATCCGTGTGTCTTTTCTTTCCTGTTTTTATTTCAATATTCTGTCCCAGTCTTTTGCCTATAATTTTATTGGGTTTATTTTACTCTTGAGATAGTAAGAATTCTTTGTTTTCTGGACGCAAGTCATTGGTCAGGTGCGTGTTTGCAGAAATCTGCCTCCCCTTTGCCACTTGCTGTTTGATTGTACAATGGTTTATTTTGAAGAGCTGAGGTTTGCTGTCTTAACGGAGTCCGGTTTCTGTGTCCAAGTCCCTGCTGTCTCTGAGAAATCCTTACTCCAAGGTCGTGGGGCCTGGCTGTCCACATTTACAGCAGCTAGCTGGACTCGGGATGGCCTTGGTAGCCTGTGGTCCAATTAAATTGTACTCAGTAAGTGCTTGTGAAACACAAGTTGGTGTAAAAAGTGCTCTCTGTTTTTTTTTTTTTTTTTTCCCATTTTAGGGCAACAGGAGGCCCTTCAGGTCGGAGTGGACATCGGATGGTAGCCTGGAAGAGACAGTTAATACTTTTCGGTGGCTTCCATGAGAGTACAAGGTTGGTACCGATAGGAGGACCTCTCTGTTTCCTGAAGCAGAAAGGACTGGGTTTTTTGTGGGAAGAACCATTCTGAATACTCCTGGAAAATGTTGCCCGTCCCCCAAAACCACAGCCAGCTTCGTGGATATGCAGCCGAGGCAGCCTTGAAATTCTCAGTAGTTACTGAACCAGGGGCTCTGTGTTTTTATTTTACGCCGTGCCCTGCAAATGATACGGCCAGACCTATCTGCCACAGGACTCTCAGCCTGGTACAGAATGCCCGGGGGGGGCTTGTTAAAACTCTGATTTCCGAGCCCCCCCCTCTGGTGGCTGACTCAGTAGGCCTGGGACAGGGTGTGCAAATTCGCAGGTGATGGTGACGGGGCTGGCCGGGGGAGCCCACAGCGAGAGCCTGCGTTCCGCAGTGGTGTCTAAAGAGGGGCCTGCAGCGCGCCCCGGTGTCGTGGCTGCATCGCTACGAGCTGCCACGTTCCTGTATCCCACGTGTATGCCCTCCAGGTCGGGCCAGCGGGTTCCCTGATGGTGGAGAGCCTGTCGTCCACATGGTAGCCTCTGGAACGTCCTTAGTTCGGTCCCGAGAAACAAGACGCGTGGTGACAGGCTAGTGTGCCTGTCACCACCCTAATACGGTACCGTGTTGTGTCGACGTCTGGGCTGTTGTCATGCCTGGTGAAGGCCACTCCTCTGAGTGGACCCCACGTGGAGGAGGGTGGATAGGGGTGTCTCTCTGGCTGTGTTTTCCGCTTCCCTCTCCTAATCCTTTAAGAAATCATCAGTTTGTTAGTTGTCATGGCACCGCTAACAGTTTCGTCACATTGTGGGTCCATTTGCACAGTTTTTTTCTGATAATTCCTGGCTCCTAAAGAAGTTGCTGTACATGGATACAAAGGGGGAGGTGAGTTAGGCCGAGTCTTGTTGTTTTTCATACCCCTCTCACCCTGGTCTTAGTTGAGGCGTTGTGGTGTAGATTTGGCTCAATTAAAGTTGCAGGTTTTCTTTGTGAAGAAAGGTATTTTATTAATTGACAAGGGGACATCAGTTCCTACATGCTTTAGGAGAGGATTTTGAAAGCACAGTTGAAGTTAAACAGGGATGATTCTGTGTTGTTAAAGGTGAAACTCGGGTGTAATCGCCCTTTAATAGTGTGTCTCAAAGACCATACTGTTGGCAGGCAGGTCGTGGTCCCACGTCCCGGATGAGGAAACCAGGTGAACGAATGCCCAGTGGGTTGTGGCCTCCACGAAAGATCACTCATTTCCAGGGGGCCGCTTCCCGCCCTGCAGGTGTTCGGTTGATTATAGCCATTTTGGATGAGGAAGCCCCGGCTGTTTTTAAAAGTTTATTCCTAAGGGATTGTTACCTATTATTTAGACTTCACACTTTTTTTCTTTAAACAGCCCCAAAACGGTTGGGGAGACCAACACAGGCCTTGCTCCTTGGAACTCATAGGTTACGGTGTATGTGCCGCTGAAGCAGGCACGGGTTATAAAGTGGATCAAGTTGTACGATGGTTGTGATTTGCAGCTTTTCCAAAATGAGAACTGTTCTCAAAGTATTACCTGTTAATCTTGCTTAAAATTATGAAGTCTTCAAACACACAGGACAGAGGAGATACAAGTAAAGAAACCTTCCATATTAAACAAGTTATTAGGGCTTTTTAAAACCAAATAACGGTTGATATTTATGTGCGGGATAGAATTTTTTTACTGCACACCTGCAGTGTGAAATCCGAGGAGACGGGAGAATATAACGAAGTCTTCTTAGAACTGAACACCTCCAAGTTCCTCAGTTCATGTACGAAAAGCCATCCTACAGAAGGCGCATCTCTGGGTGCCAGTCAGGGAGGCCACCCTGCAGGTGACTGGTCCCGTGTCCCACGCTGTGCGCAGCGTTCGAGTGAGCGGCGCAGCAAACCGGCCTTGTGCTGGCCCTTCCGTGTGCTGGCTGCAGGGGGCCGGACTTGGGTTAGCTCTAGTAGGAGAGACAAAACTGCTCAGACTGTGGTAGAATTTCCCACCTGAAGCTTGGCTGTCTGTTTTGAGTACCTGGGGAGCCCCTCTTCCTCTTCCCGTGTGATTCTGACCCGAGGCCCCTTGGCTTTGCCCTGGCTGTCCGTGAAATGGTACCAGGAGGCGGCATTCCCCCCTCGCCTCGGGCCGGGCTGCTGCCGCCCCACGCACGGGGCCCCTTCTCGAGGCCCTCTGCATTTGAGTCCTTTGCAACTTAAGTCCCAGGGCCGCGTGCCCCCTTGCCGCTGTCCCGCTGTGGGGTGCCAGGGCCATGCCTCTGGCTTGTCAGTCTCCGCAACGCTCAGCTCGGCCCGGCTCGGCTCCCTGCCCGGCTCGGGGTCTCTTCACGGCCCTGACCCAGCTGCAGGAATCTCCGTTCTGAGGATTCACTTGAATCTCTAATTCATGAGCTTAAGCTTATACGCATGGTAACCTGATGCAATTATTTGTGAGACTGTGGTTTTGTAAACTGTGTAAGGGAGTATTAGAAAGGCTTTCAGATCCAGACAAATTAATGAATTTCTGTAAGCTAGCGTTATCTCTAGTTTCCAGATACAAACTCACATCTGCCTCCAGCCCTTTCATGTGGATTTCAACTTTCAACTGGGAACTTGTTTCAGATGGTACAAAGTTTACCTCAAAGTTGATCAGGTCATATTTTAATGTTACTGCCTTTTTGTGTCACCATGTTATAACCAGAGATTACATCTACTACAATGACGTGTACGCCTTTGACCTGGACACGTTCACGTGGAGTAGACTGTGCCCTTCGGGGACTGGGCCCACACCCAGATCGGGCTGCCAGATGTCTGTCACTCCCCAGGGCAGCATTGTCATCTACGGGGGCTACTCGAAGCAGGTAAGATGCGGTGTGGATGGAAATAGACGTACTCTGTTGTATTGTCCTTTTCACTGTCACCGAGAATGAAAACTTCCAATCCTGTTTGGCTCAATAGAAACACTTTTTGGCTCAATAGAAACACTTTTTGGCTCAATAGAAACACAATTGGCTCAATAGAAACACTTTTTATTAGAGTAGAAATGGGTGTGTATCAATCTCCCCCGTGAACGTATCAAGATTTTTGCAGCCATATTATGTTCTAACCCATATGCCCTGAAAACGTGGGAGTGTGAATAATTCCGTATTGGGATGAGCCGCGTTGGGGGGGGGGGGGGTCTTGATTCCTAACCACAGACCCCAAGTGCTATGGGGGGCTCATGTGTAGAGCAGGCCACTTCTTCCAGCCATGCAGACACGCGGAAGTAAATGTTCTTGCACACCTGTCTGGGTGCCCTACACCAGGGTGGCTCCTGCTGGCTCTGGGGTGTGTTGTCCACGCAGGGGCCACTCGCAGCGGCTGCAGCCTCCAGGCGGCACCGCTCCAGCCTGTACGCGTCAGCGAGCCCGAGAGGGATAAGGTCGTGTCTCACTGCAGGCTCTTTCTTAGCCTTCGTATTTTGAAATTTTCTGCGATGTGACTTAAGAGTCAGCGAGCACTTACTGTACCCCCACCTGGATTCTTCTGGAGTCCTTGCTCTGCTGTCCCTGCTTCTGTGGTCGTTCACATCTGTGCTGCTCTGCACCCATATTTCTGGGCGTGTTTTAGAGAAAAGCACAGGCATCGCTTCAGCCTGCTTTCGAGATCCGTCCCCGTTGCATGTTTTAGCTGCTTTCGCTTCTTGGCGCCCAGCAGTTTTCCACTAGGACACCCCGGGTGGTTTCTCTAACTTCTTTTTGCAGACCCAGGGCTGTTTTTAGTTTCTGACCGTTCTGAACCAAGCTGCCATGCGCATTCTCATGCAGGTCACCGTGTGGCTCTACGTTCTCATTTCTCAGGCAGGGACCCAGGAGTGGTTCTGCTTGGGTCCCAGGGTGCAGTGTCACACCCCTTCCCGCAGTGGTTGCCCCACACCCTTGCCAGCACCTGATCCCACCAGAGTTTTTTGTTCTTGGCCCTGCTGGTGGATGTGTGGGGTCTCATTGTGATTTAAAAAAATAATCATCTTTATTTGTTTTTGAGACTGAGCACGAGTGGGGGAGGGGCAGGGAGAGGGGGAAAGAGAGAATCCCAGGCAGGCTCCGTGCTGTCAGCATAGAACCTGACGCGGGGCTCGATCCTGCAAACTGTGAGATCATGACCTGAGATATCCCCTAGTTTTCATTTCTCGAGATTCAGGCTGCTCCCCACAATGTGGCTCATACGGAGCCTCCCTGGCCTTAGGATATCCAGGGCACATGTCCAGTCCCGGGACAGCGGGATCATGGGCTTTGTTTTCCAGAAGGAAACTAGCTCTCTGTCTCCAGTGAACACATGCCCGTGGCTGAGAGGAAAAGAAGCGCGTGTGTGTGTCTCCAGGTTCTGTCTGCCGGGAGGGCCCGGAGGTAAAGGCGCCCGGCGGCCGCGAGCACTGCCGGTGCCCAGATCTTGGCTTCTGACCCCACCTCTGGGGACGGGACCCGGGGCTCCTTGGGGAAGTGGCTGAGTCTGGGGCTGGGGGTGTACAGGGCAAGGCTGGAGCATTTTGTCCAACCGGAGGAGGCGCTTATGGGAGACCCTCACCGATGGGGTGCGTCAGAGGGACACAGGAGCCGCTGGAAGGGTTTCCGATGGCCAAGGCTGGAACCAGGTTCCAGCAACCGAGTAAAGTGGATTGGATTATAGCTCACAGTATAACGTCAGAGTCCGTGAGTCTGTACGTTTAGATGCAAATGATCGAAAGCATAAATAGATCGGGGAAAAGGGACAAGTCCCTGTGCAGAGTTCCACATAAATTGCGTAGCCACTCTGCCCTTGAGGTCTGGAGTATGACTCCCCACCGTACGTGGGACTGTGCAGAGTGATGTCCTTCCAGGGAGGACTGTGGAGAGCTGGGCGGGGGTGGGAGGCGGTGACCTGACAGCCCTGTGGCCAAGGTCAGCAGCAGTGATAAGTCACAGTGACAGCATGCACCCCCGGTTTGATGGGTGAGAAGGGGCCACAACCCGGAAGCCCATGTCCAGTCGTGAGAGAAGGTCAGACGAGTGTCCGTAGAGAGACAGCTGACCTGCACCTCACAGCCGCTGAAGGTCATCAGAGGGCGGGGCCTATGGGCTCGTGACGACCACATGTGACACGGGGCCTTGGAACAGAGAAGGGACCCTGGGGGAAACTGAGGAGATCTTAATACACTGTGGACTTCCATTAATAGGGCTTAATCAGCATTTCATCCTTAATTAGCGGCAGATGTAACACACGGAGGGCGTTATTAGTAGGGAAAGTGGGCACTCAATTTGTCTGTAAATGTAAAACTCACCTGAAATTCAAATTTGTTAGAAATAGGGAGTTAAAGGGTAGATACAAAGATGAAATTAACATTACCAAGTCCTCCCCCCAGGAAAGCCATTTTGCTGCCCAGTTTTCCAGACACTGTAGCCTGTAGGTGGGTGCAGGTGCCGTGTGAGCCCCGCAGGGCACCGCCGCAGAGAGTCCGGGGCCGGCTGGCTTCTGCTTAGAGCATTAATTCGGTTCTTGCAGTGAAGCCTGAGCACACAAATTGGAAGATGAGGGGGTCGGGGATGTGGGGGTTGCCGATGGAAGATGGCTTTGTTACGGCCTCGGGAGCAGTCCCCATGGGCTCCGGCACAACCCCCCCACCTAGACCAGGCTCGCTGCAGAGGCCGTGGACTCGCCGGCAACAGAGTGCTGGAATGTTCCTGGCATGATGGCAGTCTTTAGGACGGTGGGTTTTTTTAATTTAAAATCTATTCTGAACAGTTGATAACTGATACCAACATTTTTTATTCTGTCTGCTCAGTGAGGTCAGAATTGATCTGGTCGTGGTTCATACTTTCTTTGAAGCTGCTCCAAAGGAAGCCTCCCGAGCCCTCCCCTGCCCCGCCCGGCCTCCCAGCGAGGAGCGAGACCACAAGCCTGAGGGGACCGTGTGGGGCATTGTGGGTGGCGCCTGGCCAGTTCTTACAAGACTCCCGCTTCCTTCTGCAGAGAGTCAAGAAGGACGTGGACAGAGGCACGCAGCATTCCGACATGTTCCTGCTGCAGCCTGTGGATGGAAGGGAAGGTGCGTACGCTGGGTGGTGGGTGGGTCCCGGCGGCCAGTGGTCTGCGGGTCCTGCCCAAAAGCCTTGCCTGCCCTGTGGCTGGGGGATGGGGAAGAGAGGGTGGCGACAGGCCCCTGCACACTGGGCTGGGATGTGGGTGTGTCCTCGCCTGAGCGGGCAGACCAGGCGTTCTGTGAGTAACCCTCGGTGACCGTCTGTACAGCAGGGACAGCCGGAATATTCACCCTCTGGGGTGGTTGGGACGCCCTGAGCTAAAAGCACAAGCCAGGAGCTGGTGTCGAGCCAGGAGCCCCCCTGCTTGGGAGGGCGGGAGCCAGTCGTTGCCTTGTGCTCGCCCGAGAGCACGCGGCTGCTAGGGTGTGGGCTTTGGGAAGGGTTTCACGGGTCCGGGAGAGTGAGAAAGTGAGGCAGTGGCCTGTTTGTGAGTCTTGGGACGAGCGGGCTGGGCTCGACACAGAAGATCGGGTCTGGTGCCCGGGCTGCTCCGGGCCCTGCAGCAGGGCCTCCCCTCCCTGTGAGGCCGCCGTCCACTGTGGAAGGATGGGACCGCTCCGCGTGACCCGAGCCTCCGCTAAGCCGGGCACTTCTCAGGAGGCCAGCCACACCACCCTGCGGTGACCGAGGAGGGCGCCTGCCTTTTCCCCAGCGGGGAACCGAGGTCTGGTGCTGAGAAGTAACTTGCCCGGTTTACCTGAGTGAACTGGAGCCGGAACCTACTGTGTTCCCGGCGGCGGGACCCCGCTGCTCAGCCCCTGCATCTGGCGTTGGGCCCGGATGGGCCCGGTGGGCTGACACACGCTTGGGCCCGTGTCCTGCAACCCAGGAAAGTATCTTCTCTGACTGCGTGCAGGGCCCTCGGGAGGTTTTCCTCCTCTCTTTCCTTCAAGCAGTAAAATGCTGGCCGTAACGGGTTGATCTTGTGGCCCAGCAGTGGGTGCCCCCCGATCCCCGGGCTGTGTGCCGAGGAACAACCGTTGGCACACCATGGCCATTTGTCGCTTCTGTTAAGCTTTTCTTAAACGTTCACCGTAGGAAAAATTGCCGTTCCTTTCTCTAGACGCGGTGGGAGGACGTTCCCCCACGCTTCACACTAGGTCACGTTCTGAGGGTTTTACCGTGTGAATCTGGCAGGTCCCGAGAGAGGAGCGCGGTGTGGAGGTCTGCTGGGGAGAGCTGGGGCGTCTGCGGCTCTGAGCAGCGGCCCTGGGACAGCGGTCCTCACTGCGGGGAGGGCACGGCGTGAGGGTCTCCTGGCACGCGCCCCGTGCGCCACAGCTGGGAAGCGCTCGGCGGAGGTGGCGTCAGCGGGGCCCTGGGGACACCGCGCGGGACCTTCAGGGGAAGGGTCAACCTCTGGGGCGCGTTGAACTGTGTCGGGTTTCTGCAGAGGGATCAAAATCCGTAAACTCGGTGAGCTCTTGCCTGCAGTCCTGTGTTTCCACTTGTGTGCCGGTCACCGGAGGCCGGGGGACACTGGGGGTGCCCGTGGCCAGAGCTCGCTTCCCCATGTCCCCTCTCCGACAGGCAAGTGGGGATGGACGCGTATTAACCCTGCGGGAGCCAAGCCCACCCCGAGGTCTGGCTTTTCGGTGGCTGTGACCCCGAATCATCAGACGCTGCTGTTTGGGGGCGTGTGTGACCAGGAAGAGGAGGAGAGCCTGGAGGGGGACTTCCTCAATGACCTGCACTTCTATGACGCCACCAGGAACCGCTGGTTTGCGGGGCAGCTGAAGGTAGAGCCGTGCTCCCGAGCACGTGCCAGGGCGGTCGTACGTCAGACACGCAGCCCTGTTGTGCTCCCCACCGCCCCACCTCCCTGTCCCTCTGTGGGGCTCCCCGGGAGCTCTCAGTGTCTTTGCCGTCATTGTGGGCAGGGGCAGGCCGTCCGGCACTGGGGTCCCCCTGGGACTTCAGGTCTAGAGGAGTTGTTGGCGCCGGGGGCCTTGAGGCCTCAGGAGGTGGCCCACCCGGCCAGAGACCCCTCCCTGGTTGGAGAGCTTTGGCGCCTCTGCTGGGGATCAGGCAGACGTGCGGCTGGGGTCTGGACTCGTGGCCCCCCCCCCGCCCTTTGCCCTGAGGGGTCCCACCAGGTAGAGACTCTGTGCCCGCAGCCTGAACGGGCAGATTAGGGCAGGGGGCTTTCGCCACGTGGCCCAGTCGCCCTCGCACCCCACGTCGCTCGAGGACGCTGCCCGCTCACCACCGGCCGCCCCTGAAGTGCACGGCCTCGCTTTTTCCGACAGGGACCTAAGTCAGAGAAGAAGAAACGGAGGAGGGGCAGGAAAGCAGAGCCCGAAGGTGCTGACAAGCAGGAGCGCGGGGGGGCCGGTGCCCAGGAGCCCCTGGAGGTGGTCAGAGAGGTGGTCGCAGAGGACGGGACCGTGGTCACCATTAAACAGGTTCTTGCCGCCCCGGTCCCGGCGGGACAGCCACAGTCCGAGGAGGAGGACAGCCCTGACGAAGCCGGTGGCCCCGTGGTGGAGCCCAGTCCCCGCTCCAACGCCATGCTGGCCGTGAAGCACGGGCGGCTCTACCTGTACGGGGGCATGTTTGAGGCAGGTGACCGCCAGGTCACCCTCAGTGACCTGTACTGCCTGGATCTCCACAAGATGCAGGAGTGGACGGCCCTGGTGGAGGTGGACCCAGGTGAGCTGGGGTGGAGAGAAGATGCTCTGCAGGTTGGGGCGGGAGCCCCATGAAAGCGGCTCTGTGCCATCTGTCCACGAGGGCCCACCCAGATCTGCCCTGTGCCACGGAGCCTGCAGTGAGCAAGACCCACGTGCCCTCACCCGTGGCCACTCCCGGAGGGTGGGCCCTGGTCACGGCGAGGCGCCCCCTCCTGCGTACGTCCGCCCCTGCTCTGGGAGCTGAGGGGGTGGCTGCTTGCTTTGCGCGGGGGCAGGGGGGGGCTCAGGCCCGTCCCGGTGCTTCTCGGGGGTGCATCGTAGCAAAACCGATCTCACAGAGCCTCCTCGTCCAATGCCCGCAGCCTCTGTGAACACGTGAGGGCAGACCAGGCGTCTGGGGGACACCTTCCGGGGGAACCTCCAGGCCGCCTCTGCTCTGACCCGCACTGCTGAGTCCCTCGCGTCCACGTTGTACACAGGTGGCTGCTGGATGCCAGCCACCACTCCTTTCTTGGCCACTGGACATTGAACAGAACTTGAGTCCACGCTTTTAGAGAGAGGCGCTGCGTGGCCCTGCGAGGTTCCTTAGTTTTCCAGAGAGGCTAGGTTAGAGCAGGGGCTGCAGGGTGAGACCGGGGGGTGGGTCTCGTACCTTTGCCTCTGCTCTCCGTCCCCTCCTCTCCCCTCTCCGTCGTCCTCCCTCACCTCTGCTCTCAGTCAGTCTCCCCTCGCCTCTGCTCTCCGTCCTCTCCCCTCGCCTCTGCTCTCCGTCCTCTCCCCTCGCCTCTGCTCTCCGTCCTCTCCCCTCGCCTCTGCTCTCCGTCCTCTCCCCTCGCCTCTGCTCTCCGTCCTCTCCCCTCGCCTCTGCTCTCCGTCCTCTCCCCTCGCCTCTGCTCTCCGTTCTCTCCCTTCGCCTCTGCTCTCCTTCGTCCCCCTCTCGCCTCTGCTCTCCGTCCTCTCCCCTCGCCTCTGCTCTCCGTCCTCTCCCCTCGCCTCTGCTCTCCTTCGTCCCCCTCTCGCCTCTGCTCTCCGTCCTCTCCCCTCGCCTCTGCTCTCCGTCCTCTCCCCTCGCCTCTGCTCTCCGTCCTCTCCCCTCGCCTCTGCTCTCCGTCCTCTCCCCTCGCCTCTGCTCTCCGTCCTCTCCCCTCGCCTCTGCTCTCCGTCCTCTCCCCTCGCCTCTGCTCTCCTTCGTCCCCCTCTCGCCTCTGCTCTCCTTCGTCCCCCTCTCGCCTCTGCTCTCAGCCTCCCCTCGCCTCTGCTCTCCGTCGTCTCCCCTCGCCTCTGCTCTCCGTCGTCTCCCCTCGCCTCTGCTCTCCGTCGTCTCCCCTCGCCTCTGCTCTCCGTCAGCCTCCCCTCGCCTCTGCTCTCCGCCGTCTCCCCTCGCCTCTGCTCTCCGTTGTCTCCCCTCGCCTCTGCTCTCAGTCAGCCTCCCCTCACCTCTGCTCTCCGCCGTCTCCCCTCGCCTCTGCTCAGAACTGGAGAAAACAACGCGTTTCCTTCCGGTGTCCAGAGGTACTGGGGCATAGGCTGACTTTGACAGCATGATTATTAAAAAAAAAAAAAAAATTTTTTTTTTAATGTTTATTTTGTTTTTGAGACAGAAATAGCGTGAGCAGGGGAGGGGCAAAGAGACACAGAATCCGAAGCAGGCTCCAGGCTACTAGCTGTCAGCACAGAGCCTGATGCGGGGCTTAAACTCACGAGCGTGAGATCATGACCTGAGCCAAAGTCGGATGCTCGACCGACTGAGCCCCCCAGGCGCCCCAGGGTGCGCTTCTTGATGAGAGGCTGGAAACTCCCTGCACTGACGTTTTGAACGTTCGCTTTTGATTTAAAGGAGCTCAGGAGTGGCTGGAGGAGACGGAGTCAGAAGAAGACAGCGACGAGGACGCCGAGGGCGGAAGTGACGACGAGGACAGTGGCGACAGCGGCGGGGAGGCTGGGGGTGAGTGTGGTGCGCATGCCGGCGCCGGGCGGCAGGAGACCCACGGCAGAGCAGCTCCGGAGCCAAGTACCCCCTGCCGGACCTAGAGCTCCGGGGTCGCTTTGCTCCCAAAGCCCCGATTTTTGCTGGTAACGAGAGACTTTCATGCTTCAGTAAAGTTCTATTAAAGCGTGGCTTTACTTCGTAGACGTCCTCTCAAGGCGAGCCTAAGTTTTTGCGAGAACATTTGTATTTTGAGTACGTTTGGGCCGCTCCGGGTTGCTTTCTTTGATTGAGTGAAGAGCGCACTCGCGACATGGTTTCTGTAACTCCGCTGCTCACCCCGTCAGCCAGTGAGCTGTGGCCTCTGCGGCTGCCTGCCCGCCCCGCCTGCCTCCCCCTCTTCCCCACGGAAGAGCCCACGACCCTCGGTGGCACCTGCCCGGCTCGCCCTGGATGACGCTGGGCCCCACGCCCAGGCCATTGCCGTCTGAAGACGGGGAGTGCCCCCCGCGCTGCCGGGCAACCTGCGTGGTGTGGCTCCTTCCGCAGTGTTGGCGTGGGCCGTGACGACATAGAGCAGAGCTGCGGCAGGGGCGGTGTCGTGGAGGGCGAGGTCCCTGCGCTGCCGGTGGCGCTGTGAATACGAGGCAGAGAAGGCGCCTTATGCTTTGCGGGCGATCTCCCTTCCGCCGGACAAGGAGCCGGGGGTTTCCCGCGTGGCGGTGCGTCGTCAGGCCGGAGGCCCCCGCTGTGATTTCCGGGAGTTCTCGGTCGCAGCCCACCGGCCACCTTTCCACGCTTCGTGTCTCTGCCCGACTCTGAAGTAAAGCTCCTGTCGGCTCTGTGGCTGTCGTGCCACCGGCTTTCCTCGGGGGTCTGTGAGCCCACGGACCCGACTCAGAGCCGCTCCGTTAGCGTTTCCTGGGGAGAGATGGTGGGGCCACCCCTGCTCCTTTCCCGGTCAGCCCCCAGGTTGTCCTCGGCAAAGTGACCGGAGGAGGGGAAGCCAGAGGGAGGGACCCCGCTGTCTGGACGCGGTGTCACCATCCAGCGCCTCTGGAGCCGGAGTCCGTCGCGGGGGAGGCCTGCGGACTGCTCGCACGCCGTCTGGGGCCTGCTCCAGGGTGATGGCCAGAGACCAGGTTTCATTGGTATAATTGGGGTCAGATGTTAGGCTTTGAATTCACACTTGGTGCATTTTTTTATCTTCAATACTTGCAGCAATGAGAAGGTAGTATTTTAGTGTGTAGTAACAGCATCAGCATCCCATTTGTGTCCTGGACCAGGCCCTCCTGTTCATTGCTGGGACGCTCACAGACCAGTGTGGGAATGCCCCGGGTGGCAGAGCAGGGCCCGTCCTAGGAAGGCTTTCGCGGAAGGAGGAGGGCTGACGTGCCCCAGCAGCAGCCCCTCGCCCCACCTCGCCTCCTCACGGTGCCCGGTGCGACCACTCTCGTCGGACTTGCACGCCGCTCTGTAGCAGGACCCGCAGGGGTGTGCTCTCACCAGCAGCTCAGAAATGGGAAGCCTGCCTCTGGGGGGTGCCCCCCGGAGCCCCGGCCATCGGAGAGAGGCCAGTGTGGCTGTCGGGCAGCACGGCACCCCTTGGCCAACGGGGGCTGGGTTTGCTAGAAAAGCTGGCACTCTGGCTCGGGTGGCGTATCGGTGGCACCCCTCTTGGCTGCCGGGGCAGTCTGGGCCTTCCTTGGATACTCTGGGTGGAATCTAGCCGGAAGATTCTCAGGTAGGGCTGGCGGAACACCACGGCTGGTGCGCGGACCTCCCGGGTCCTCCCGGGGCCCACGCTGCCCGCTCCTGCGACGTGCCCTCCGGCCCCCACCGTGCAGCTGCTGCTCTCCCGGAGGCTGCGTTAGGAGGAGGTTGTCGGAAGGGCTTGCCGGCTCTGCCTCAGGTTTCTGTTTCAGAGGCCGGTGTCTCATCCTCCTGGTTGAGGTGACACGGCAGGTGTGAGGGAAGAGGATGTTTTTGAATCCAACAGATTTCCCCGAAGAGGAAACTCCTTGTACAGACAGGTCTGTTTCGCTGTCGTGTCCGTAGGCTTGTTGCTAGAAGCTCGGTTCGAGTTCACACGGGTGAACAGCTGCTCTCGCCTCTGCTGCCTCCTTGCTGTGATGGAGACACCAGGTAAGGCACACCTTAGATGTTGAGCAGCAGGAGAGGCAAAGAATGCGTTCTAGGGCCGCGAGAGCCCCCCAGGAGCGGGACCAGCACACCCCAGCTCTCTGTTGGTGACTGGTGTGCCCAGCTGGATGTTCTGGACCCCTGAGGGCCACCACGGGCACGAGTGGCCAGTCTGAAGCTCGGGGCCTCCCTTGCCGGTGGTGCTGGAGCCGGAACAGCTGGAAACGGCTGTATCCGGGTCAGCGAGGGCCCCGCGATCGTACACCTGTGTCGTCTGCTCCTCGGTGGGCTGAGCTGTTGGTAAGCCCCGCACCACCCACCCCCTTCTCTTAGGCTGCGTCAGCTGGCCACGCGCCCCCCCCCTCCCCACTTGGCAGAGCTGCGTGAGTGGGGTCAGTGGGGGTTTGAGTGAGTAGTTGTCCCCAAGTCCCAGGAGCGGTGGCGGGGCTCTGGGTCCTGCTGCCAGAGGGTAGTTGGTCAGAGGTGGGAGGTTTCTGGCCTTAGGTCGAATTGAACAAAAACCAAGGAAAGCACCGATTAAGCCCGGAAATCCTCATCATTCAAAGCGCTTTCTGTTTGTTTCTAAAAGGCGCAGTAGTGGTATTTATTGTAGTTTAACATCTTGTGGGTTTTTTGTTCTGTTTTGCTTTTTGTTTGTTTGTAAACCAAGTCGTACAGGCGAGGAGTCAGTGGCTGGCTGACAGGTTCATTGAAGGGCCAGAGGCTGGCCAGGCCCTGCCGGTGACAGATGATGTCCGCAGGGCCGTCCCTTGGGGCTAGAGGGACCCTCGGGCAGCCCCCCGGGGGAGGTGAGGCTCGAGCTCAGGTTCAGAGCAGGTGTGTCACAGCATTTGTGTGTCACACAAATGAGGTCACACTTGGGAACCAGCCCCCCCAAGTGTGTTGGGGTGAGGAGGTGGTGACACGGTGTTGAGCGGGGGCTGCAGAGAGGGCAGCCGCTCCCTAGCACGGGGGAGGGGGTGGTTGGCTTCGGCTCGAGGGAGCGTGAGATTCGTCTGTCCACTGCTAAGTTGCATGAGCACCGAAGGGGCTTTCTAGTAACTGCTCTTTTCCTGGATGTTTTAAAGCGGGAAGCAAGCTGTGTGCAGGCCTTTGGTCACCAGAGACCAGTGTTGTCTTACTTGGCCCAGGGAGCTCCCGAGTCGTAGGCCACAGGCACCTTCGTTGCTGTCTTGGGAGAGAGCTTTAGCAGTGCCGGGTTCCAGCTGGGTCTGGTCACCCACCGGCGGTGTGACCACGGTGTCCCGTGGGCAGCCGAGGCACCAACCAGCACAGCCAGGGGCCAAGGATATAAGCCATCGGCGCGTGGGGAGCGCCGCGGGCGCAGCCGGTGCTGGGCCTGGTTTGCTGGTGTCGAGCGGGTGTGGGGCCGGGGCCTGTCCTCGTCCTCTGGACCGGACCTGAGCTGGGGTGTGGAGCTCAGGAGCCCTGTGCCTGAGTGCGGGGGCGGGCCTGGGAAGGCCCAGGTGTGTGTGTTGGGGGATCGGGGGTGGGGGAAACTCCAGTCGGAAAGAAAGGCCGGGGAAGCGCCCCACAAGAAGCGTGGATGTTGAAGGTTAAGAAAATCAAAACAGGTGGAACAAAACTATGCCGTGAGGCCCCTGGTCGGCGGGGGGGGCGGGGGGGGGCGGGGGGGGGCGCTGGGGGAGGTGGGGCCACGTTCCGCCCCTGCCCACAGCGCTCTCCCGCCAGAGCTCCGCCCCGAGCGGGATTTGCGTTTATCCATCCCAGAGTTTGGGCACGAGAAGGACGCCGTGGTAAAGACCGTGGTTTGTGAGGAGACGATGCAGAGAACCCACAGTTGTCAAACGATGATGTTTATTACTAAAAGGAGCAAAATGTTTTCAAACCTGGACAGCGGCCCTTGCTTTCAGAGAGCGAAATACAGAATAGTGGTAGGACTCAAACTGTTACATTCATTAAAGAAAAGTATTGAATTTTCATTTCGTAAGTAACCAAGCTATTTTTTCCAGCTAAAAGATAAAATGGCGAGGTAACATTTTTAGCTGCTTCGTCAGTGAGAAGAATCAGAACATAGTCGACATTCCCTTTTCGTCAATGCACAAATGATTGCACTGTGTTAACAAACAGTTTACATGCACCAGGGGAAAAGGTGGAAAGAAGAAAATGCAGATCGAGACCGGTTTCGGTTAGAACTCGCGAAAAGGCATCTGTGTCAGGGTCAGCGGCCTGCTGTCTGGCGTGAGGGCCGGGTCTCACACGCTGCTCGCCCGGGCGGTGAGGGCGGTATTTCTGTCAGGCTACATTATACCGGGTGGGCTTTCTTTGGACGTGGCGAATGGGGCACACGGGCAGGGTCGGCCGGAGAGGACGGGGGCGTTCAGCTGAGTGCACGGGACGCACCAGCGGCTCAGCGCTCACGGGCGAGCGCCGAGGGCCGGCCACCAGCAGCGGGCGCGGGGGCGGGAGGAGCAGGCCACGCCGCCCTGGTGGTGGCAGTGACCGTGCCGGCCAGCGCAGGGCCCGCTCGGGGGTGGTGGGGCGCGCCCGCAGACCGGTCTCCTCCCTGAACCTGCCCCCCGCGGGGCAGCCCCCTTCCTGCCCTTTCCCGCCTTCCACAGGCCGCTGGCGGGCGTGCCTGTCCCCGAGCCGCGCTCGGCTGCGTGGTGCGCCCCGCGGGGAGCCGATCGTGGTTGGGGAGGGAGACGCGGTTGAGGAGTGTCTGGTGGAAGGCCCTTCGTCTGCGACATGTGTCCTCACGCGGGAAGCAGTGGGAGACGGGAACTCCGATCTTAAGGGACTAGCAGTCCTCACGTGTGCTCCAGCAGCTCGGGTGCCCATCTCTGTCTGACCTTCGATGCAGGCGTGGGGGGGGTGGTCGCCGTGGCAGGTGCTACCGGCAAGGTGGAGGGGAGTGAGGGCCCGGCCGGGACCCGTCTCGCCATCCCCTGGGGCCTCCTGCCTCTCTGGGTCGGGGCTGCCGCGGTCCTCGTGGCACCAGCTGGAGGCCGCACGGCCAGAGGCCCGCACGCGCGTCTGTGGGGGCGGCGGGGAGGGCGTGCGCGCACACGGCGGCGGGGGGAGTGTTGGGGGCGGATGGAGATGAGGTAGGTGTGAGGTGTGCCGCTCCCTGCCGTCCCCGAAGCCCCAGGCGCGGGCCGCCGCACCCAGACGCGCCCTGGACTGCTCGCGGCCACTCGTGGATCTGCCCCTCCTGGCAGGGCTGCCTGCCCCTCTGAGGCCGAGGAACGGGCTGGAACGTGTCTGCCCACGTGTGCGTCAGGCCCCCTCCACGTGGGTTCTCGGGCAGAGGCGCCCTCGGTTCCTGGCTCGCAGCCTCCGGTGGAGGAGAGCACGCGGCCGTCCCGCAGCGAGGTGCTTCTGCGCCCTTGGGGGCTTTCGCGGTCTGAGCGCCACCCGAGTGCCGTCGTCTCCCGCCTGCAGCGCCTCCAGGTGCCCGCGCGTCCCCCGCCCCCTTCTGCAGCCTTCCAGTGACGGCCGCCTGTGCTTCCCACGGCTTTCGGACCGTCCCGGCATATGGGAACATGGTAAAAATACAGCTTCGCTGTTTTGTTTTTCAACGAAGGCAACTGCACTTTCTCTTGCTTTTAAGGCTGAATTAGCGACGCTTCTCAGGGACAGATCTTGAGGACGCTTGGGGACGGGTCATTTTTCTAGTCTTTGCTTACGGACGGTATCGCGTGACACACGGTTCCCCGGGCAGGGAACAAAACTGAGAGACACCTTGGTTTTCCGACTAGAGCACTTCACTCTTCTTCCCGTTTCTTGTCTGGAATCACTTTTAGGCTTTACTGACACGAGCAGGTCCTGTCCAGGCAAGACCCAGTGGAAACGCGAGACATCGTCGGCGGTCCTCAGTGCCGTCCGTTAATGGTGGGGTCGGCAGCGCGTGCAGCTACGGACATAGAGGCCTTAAAATCTAGTAGGCACCTTTAAGTTTCTGAGACCGAAGGCAAGAAAACCCGGAAGACGAGACCTCTTTGAGCCAGAGAAAGCGGAATTACTAATGCCGAGTGGAGGCTGGCCCTCCCCTCCCCTCCGTCTTGAGAGGTGTCGTCCTGTGCATGTGGGGGCGAAGCGAGCACCTCTCCCGGACGAGGCCGCTTTGGACACCCGTCGTCCACCTACAGGTGTGAGATTCACCTCGAGGGGACCCCTGCCCGCAGCGGCAGCATCGGTGCGGAGTCCGGGGGAGATGAGAGCAAGGTGGCCGAGATCCCAAACTGAAAAATGCGAACACCACTTTATTTCCGTTAGTCCCCCAGATGTTCATCTAGGTCAAGCCCGTGATGCGTCTGCTCGGGGCCCTCGGTCACGTCATCTGGCTTTAAGTGGGGCGGCCGTGGGATCTACCGTCCAGACCGGGACTTGTGGACGGTACAAGAGGGAGCATTTCTAGGGCCAGGTTGGGACGTGAGGGGTTGGGTGCCCTGGGCCCCCAGCCTGGCACCGAGGGGCGTCCGGGGACGGGGGAGCCCGGCCCGTGCTCTTCCTGCCCCGCTGGGGAGCCCGTCATCCTACAGTGTACGTGTTTGCTCAGCGCCTGTGTAGCAGTTGCAACACGGGAGTTCGTGGTCTGGTAAACGTGGTTGTGGACTTCTCGGGAGAGTGGTTTTGGCAGGAGGCATCGCACTGCCGTGGCTACCCACAGGTTTTCCACGTCGACATCCTCTTCGCAAGTTCGTGGGCTTGTGTGTCACATCCCTGCTCTGTGTCTTTAGGAATCCTGGGTGCTGTTGATCAGGGAGCTTGAGAGAATGGATCGTTCTTCACGTGCCCGAAGTCACCCGAGCACTTGGGGCATCGAGCACGTGCCCAGAAGCACAAGTAACCCAGTGTGCAAGTTTCCTCACGTTGGTGAAGGCGGCAGGCGGACTGTGGGCACAGACGAGTCGCCTGAGGACCCTGGGGTGGGGGTGGGGTGGAGGGTGTGAGTGCAGGTTTCCCAGCCGCGGGAGGGCAGCGCGAGGGGGGTGTGGAGCGGTGCCTCTCGGCCTCACCTACCCACAGGCCCTGGCTCAGCATCCCTGGCAACTCCATCTCTCTGCCTCTGGCTTTCACGTCCAGAGCGTGGAAGCAGCTGCCAGGGGAGGAAAGGACTCTCACGAGGTGGCTCTGGGACTAATTAAAACTTGTCACTTTGTACCCCCCTGGGGGCCGGCCCTGACCCACACGTCCCTCGTGGCCGGGTGCTGCTGTGTGCGCACGTCCACCGGGAGCGCATGGGAGGAGGTCAGCTGCTCTGGCCCCGGCCCGGGACTGGCACAGCCACTGGGAAAAGCTGAGCCTCTGGGCCGGTAGGACGAGCCCAGCCCTCCAGGTGAGCAGGAGCACTCCCCCGTGCTGGGCTGTCCCGCTGGGCGGCCCGCTCCTTAATCGGCTTCTAGACCCTCTCAGACCCGGAGCGGTGGTCTTGGGGGGATCTGCCGGGATACCCCGGGTGTGCAGTCTGGTTTTCACACCTGTGGGAGCAGGGGCCGGACGTGTGAGGGGACACGAGCCAGTCACCTGTGCGGGAGCCCCGGGCGTGAAATCACTGTTGCTTTCACTGGGCCACACACCCTTCCCTAATCTCCTCCCGGGGCGGCACGTGCGTGTGTAACCTGCGGTCCGAGGTACCGTTTGGTGTCGTGCAGTTAGCAGAACGTACAAAAGGCTGTGGTCTTTACGAAGAGGTGCAAACAGTTAGAAAACACATGTCCCACATGGAGGGTTCTGAGCTGCAAGGAGCAGGAATCTTTATTTGGTTCACTTCAGGTCTGCAGCAACCACTCGATATTAAAAAAGAACGGAAAGTAAGATGTACAAAAGATGTAATATCCCTTTAGAAAGTAACGTTACCAGAAACGCATTTCTTACGGACCCTCCCTCTCCTGTGCCCCACTCCCCAAAAAGACCCCAAACTAAGCCAAACTGTGAGAAGAAATGGGGAGAGAGAATGTAGAACGGAAAAAATAAAACTGGATTTTTACTGGAACATGCTCTAATCTTTAGTTTATTTCTGGTTAAAAATATAGCAATCCAGTGCAGTGTAGTAAAGAAATCTGCTTGAAAGGTAGCAGAGAAACAGCTAAACATAAGCAAAGCAAGGCAGAGTCCATAGCCGGGCTGTGCCCAGGACGGCTGTGGAAGCTCACGGTCAGGGCCGTCCCGGGCGTGAGCGCAGGGGCCGGGGTATGGACGCGGCCGTGCCCCACAGACACGTCCATACGCCCTGGCCGGGGCTGGCTCCAGCGCTAGGACCACGGGGCGCCCGCACATTCTGGAACCTTGTTCTCTCGTTTGGATGATGGTGCAACATTGGTCGAGAAGGCAGAGTTGTGTCTTTTGGGGGAGAGGGGGCAGCAGCGGGTGCTCAGGTGTTTTGAAGCCACTGGGTTTCACCCACATTCCTGTTCTGGGCCCAGACCAGCTCCGGAGTATGAACGAGGCATCTGGAAAGAGTGTGCATATCTGTGGGGGAAGTGGAGGCCGGCACAGGACAAAGACGTGAAAACCCATGTGCCCGGTGACCGCGAGAGGGAATGATGTCGCCGCGGGCAAGGTCACTGCCACGGACGTCTGACAGGGACAGGGGAGCCGGGATACACATCCTGCATGCCAAGTGGAGAAAGGCCACACACTCGGAGCCGGGCGTGGCAGCTAGGTGGCCCCACGGCACTCCCTGCCCTCTGTCCCGTCCGCACCACTGCTGCTGGGGGTGTGGGACGAAGGGGGGAGTGGTGGGGGAGGGGGCAGACCGTGGGGAAGGAGGACCTTGCTTTCAGACTCCATGGGGAGAGGCGACAGATCCCTGCTTCCTCAGGTACACGGCACAGACTCAAAACAGGAAGCGGCTGCTGCCTGCTGGGAAGGCACGCCCACTCCCCCCCCCCGGCCCTCCCCGCCGCACACCCCTACTTGTCACCCGCTATTCCAGGACCCAGGGGAGCGGCGCAGGTAACAGACTTCCCGCATTCAGCCTCACAGCACAGCTGGACACGCTGGGGTCTTCCTCCGGCCGCCTCCTTTTCCAGTCCCAGATGGAGTGTGATGGCAGCGAGGACGGTGACCGTTTTGTTTTTTGGCCATTGATTTGCCGGGGTCCCTTTCCTTTCCACACCAAGCTGGAGGGTCGGCGTGCTGGCCTCCTTCTGCCATGCCACACAGCATCGTGTTATACAAGCAAAGAATTTTGGCTAAAATCCAAAAAACATTACCCAGAAAAAAAGGCAAACTGTGAGTAATACCCAATCACATTGTTCTGTGAAAAGTCTCAGAAGTGGTTTTCCGGCCGTCTCAGTTACGATCCTTTCCTTTCTGTCGTCTTTTTTTTTTTAACGTCCCCTTTTTGTACATCGACCACTGTTTTTGTTCACGCGACGTCTCCTCAGATGAAAAAGTTAATAAACAAGATGGCGACTCCGATGTTGAGCAAGATCACCATGGCCACCAGGATGGGGGCCGAGCCCTGCAACAGGACAGCAGAGGTGAGCCCGCGCCCAGCCTGCCCCTGCCCCCCAAACCAGGAGCTCCCAGAGGACGACCGAAGTCCGGGAGAGGGTCCTCCTGCTCCCCGGCTGCAGCGACTGGGCCCGGAATGCCCAGTGCTGACCTCCCTCCCAGCACGCCAGGTCGCTTTAAGTCAGTGTCCCCACACCGGTATCAACCTTCGTCCCCAGCCCCGCAACTGGGACGAGAGAACACCGGCCGGGATTTCAGATGCGGCCCACCCAGGACGGCCCCAGCACTCAGCCCGAGACCCCACACCACCCGGCAACATCCGAGCCCTCGAGTGATCCTTTAAGCACACGCTCCTCAGCAAATGCCTCCTTCCCCGTCGCCGCTCAAGCTCTAAGTGTTGTCCCTGCCCGGCCACCGGCTGCCTCCAGGCCTTTCCTGCCCCTGGAGCAGAGGTTCGGGTGAGCTGGGCATCCAGGTCTCAGCCTCCCCTTCCCGGGCCCGGCTCTCCTTGGAGCCTCCGCGGCGATGGGTGCAGAGACCACCGTATCGGACAGGGCACCGCGCTGACCCCAAGAGGACCTCGGAGGACACAGGACATCGGCCGTCCCAATGGAATAAATACAGGTGCCCAGCTGGAGGCCAGCCGCTGGCTGGCACCTCACCCCAAGGGAGCTCCATTGGGAAGCACCAACGTGGTGAAGGGGGCCAAATCTGGAACCTCCCCCCACATCCCTTCCCCGTCCATCATCTGGCTTCCAAAAGTAACCACACTGCGCACACTCCATATCCAGATGCGTGCAGATGGTTCTGGCTGCTGGGACAGGGAACAGAGCAGCGAGCCCACGGGTGCTCCCAATGCCGACCACAGGGCTGCTGTCTGGGGGGACCTGGGTGCGGGAAGGCAGGAGCACTAAGGAACCAGCCTGCTCACAAGACGCTCACGGTGGTCTCGGGGGCACCTGTCCACAGAAAGCGTCTCTCTCAAGGAGCACGGGGCCCTGACACGCCAATGGTGTGGCTCCTCCAGGGACCGGCGGTGGACACGGACCCTGCCTCGCAGCAGGGTCCCAGAAGTGTCCCCGTGGGGCAGGTACGTGGCACTCGGCCAGGTGATCGGGCCCTGAGGGACTGGGGCCATAGGTCCTGGCACAGAGCACACGGGGGCATCAGTCCCAGGGTGGGTCTGAGAAGCCGGGGGAGGGGCAGAACACGTCTGCTCACAGGTAGAGGGTCCCAGAAAGTCCCTCCTGGGGGTGGGCCCACCCTGGCACGACGCAGTCCAGGTGCCTCCACGCTGCCTGCCGTGAGAGGAAGCAGGCACAAGCCCCGGCCTCCTTACCAGAGCAGGGGCTGACCTTCCTGGACCATGGGGGAGTCTGGGTGAAGACGGGGCTCCCGGGCTGCCCCGGTTTGTTTGGGCGCCTCCAGAACCGCCCACATACCTTGGCAGCTGGGGTCAGGCCTGGGGTCAGCCCTCCCTGAGACCTAAAGGGAGGGGGACCCCGTCGCCCACCCCGGCCTCCTGGAGGGAAGGAGCCAGCCCTCGGCTGGAGGCGGCCGCGTGCTGACCGCGGGCCCAGGGCCAGCGCCACCACTCACCGTGCTGGGTTTGAGCTCGTCCCCGTCCTCTCCGTCCGACTCCAGCGCTACCGGGGAGGACTTCTGGGGCGGCGAGAAGGCCAGGTCCCAGCGCAGCAGCCGCGGCTCAGCCCGCTCTCCCAGCCGCAGGCTCTCCAGCCTCTGCACCGCGGGCTCCGTGCACGAGGCCGGCCTGGCGCCGTCCTTGCTCTGGGGCCTGGACCGCAGCCTCTGCGCCCCGAAGCCCCGCTCCTCGGGGCGGTGGTCCTCGCCCAGGCCCCGGCAGGCGCCCCCCCGGCTGGAGCGCCGCTTCTGGGGGTGCGCCTCCTGCGCGCACGAGTCCATCCGCCGCAGCGGTTTCATCTCCGTCTCGTAGCTGCTCAGCTTCTCCTCCTCCAGCTCCAGCAGCTTGGCGCCCGCCGAGCCGGGGTTGCCGGTCCGGTGGTGGGAAGTCCAGGAGAAGGTGGGGGGCGACTCCGTCCGCCGCTCCCGGGACTGGGGGTTGCCGGGCTGCCTGTGGCCCGAGCTCCGGGAGCGGAAGTCGTCTGCGGGCTGACCGCTGCGGAGGGCGCCGCCGCGGACGCCCCTGGAGCCGCCGGCCTTCTCCTCGCCCCAGCTGTTGCGGGCATAGTCCCCTCCCCGGCCCTCCAGGAGCATCTGGATGTCCCCGCCTCGCTCCTCGTCCACAGAGACCTGCCGGGAGAAGTGGGCAACCTTGTTCCGTGAGGCAGGGGCCGGGGGCGGGGTGGCCGTGGGGCTGGCGGGGAAGCTCTGCAGGGGGCTGTCGTCGGGGGTCAGGTCCGAGGGGGTGGTGCCTTTGCGGTACAGCTCGGGGCTCTCCTGCTGCAGGGGCGTCCCCGTGGAGGCCACCTCGATGTCACTGCTGGAAATCGGGTGCTTCGGCCGCTGGTACTCGAGCCCTTTATGTGGGGGCAGGAAGCACACAGAGGTTGGGTTACTCGGACCCTCTGTGCCTCGTGAGGCCTGACCTCACCAGAGGGCTGCGGGGGAGCAAGACGGGGCCTGGGTCCAGGGCGACAGGCAACGGGGCACTCTCCGGGGGGGGGGGGGGTGCCGCAGATCTGGGAGCCCCCGACCCGACACCCACCGGGAGGGTGACCAGGTCTGGAGGGGCAGTGGCAGGCAGAGGTTCCGGTCCTGCCCCCTGGCTACAGGAGAGACCCAAGGCTCAGCAGGCAAGGGTGCCAGGCAAGGGCGAGGCCGGCCCGCTCCAGGCTTAGGCCGTGCCTCCGACAGGTCCCTCCTGAAGGTGGAAGGAAGCCTCTCGCACTAGGTGACCTTCCCCAGGGCCTCACGGCCTCCCTGGGTGCGAGACAGGAGTGGTCTTCTCTCTAACTCCGTGCCAGAGTCTCTGAGCCCGGGCGGGAGGGGCCACGGGACACACAGCCCCCCACGGTCTGGGGGGGCTGGGCCCAGTCCCCATGCTGTTGGCCACAGGCACAGCGGCCCCAGTCTCCTTCCTGGGGATTTTGAGGTGGGGCCGGCGGGCAGAACGAGGCAGAGCTGCAGCCACCTGAAAGGGGGTCTCTTCCACAGAGGGTGACCAAGGGAGGCCCTACGTGGTCCTGGAGGCAGGGTCGGGGGTCCTCAGACCCGTGAGCACTGGGGTATGGAGTCAGCCCCCACCCCCCAGTCCGTGCATACCCCGTCCATCACGTGATAGTGTGGCCAGGAAATGCCTCTGTGGCCGGGCACACGGGGCCGGGGCCACAGTGCACCGCCCAAGCGCAGGGTTCTGAAGCACCATACTGAGAGCTAACGCCTGCACGGGGGTCCCTAGGACAGGACGCAGTGGTCGAGACCCTGACCTGCACTGCCTGCGTTCAGGGTGTCCTCAGGGCAAAGGTCCTGCACCTCTAAGCCCAGGGGCCAGGCGAGCCCAGACACCAGGCCCTGTGGACTCCACACAGCAGAGGGAGGCTGCCAGCTTCCCAAGGGATGGAGAAGGTCACACGTCTGGCTGACACGCAGTGACTTCCAGCTTCTCCCGGAGGACAGGGCAGGAGCTCCCCTCACTGTTCTAGAGCCCCTCCGTCCACCTCGACCTGCCCCCACTGGTCACACGGGGCAGTTCACAGCTCGTTAATACTGAAGCCCTACTTCCTCAACTGCCCTAGCAACGCTCCTACCTTCCTAGCAGCCACCTGGTCAGACCGAGTAGGTTCCAGAAGAAAGTTCTAGAACAACAGGAGTGGGAAGGGCAGGGAGAACAGGCAGACGGTGACCTCCGGGGAAGGCATCAGTAGCGCACTGAGACGCGGAGGCGGAATGTGCAGAAGCCTCACACCCTGACCGGCACATCTGAGGCATGTGCCACAGCCCCACACCTATGTCCCTCGGGGGACCCTCACTCACCGTTTTCCCGGTGCTGGAAGGAAGGGGAGAACTCTTTGGCAGTGATCCTGGCAACGCGCGCCTCCTCCTGGGCCTTCTGCGCTGCAGTGAGGGCGGCCTCAGCCTTGGCCCGGGAGTGCGACGTCCTGGCAGGGAGAGGCAGGGAGGGCGGTAAGGGCTCCAGAAGCAAGACGGGGAGGGCCGTGGCCTCCGATCTCACGTATCCGTTCGTTCACTCAGCAAACACTGCCCCCCCCGCGTGGCCGGGCCTGAGTGCCTGCCGGCGCCTTCGGGCACAGAGCAAGCACATCCCGGCGAGGGCAGGGCCTGGCCTGAAGCAGCGGTCAGCCTGCGTGAGCCCCGGGACCTGCTGCGGGAAGCTCCCCTCCTCCCCTGCGTCGTGTCCACATCCTAGATAGGGGCCCGAGCGCACAGCCGACTCGGCTCTGGGCCTCCAGAGAGCAGCAGCAGCTTGGCGAATGCTGGGCTGCCCGGGAAGGAATCGGGGGAGAGTTGTGCCCAGCCACACGTGTGGGCTGAGCGACTGGCTGGCCGGGCTCGGGGGCAGGGCCAAGCGGCCGTCAGGAGCAGGTCCGAGGGCAGAAAGAACAAAAGCACACCTTCCCCTTCCCCAGGGGAAGGCTCCAGGCCCAGGGAGGGCACCGGCTGGCCGTTCTAGAGACCGCATCGGAGCCAGACCTGCCTCCCACGACAGCACCAACCTGGCAGCCGCCGGAGAAGCCCCCACACGCAGCTGCCCCACCGCCCGGCCCTGCGTGCACCTGGCCTCCCTCTTCCCATCACCGGCACCTTCTGGGCTCTGAGGGGGGAGCCCCGGGGAGCCGAGGCTGGGTGTACCGTGGCAGGCCCCGGGGCCACCCTGACCCTCGGCAGTGGCCGCAGCCCATCGTCCCAGCCATCCTCTGGCACCTTCTGGAAGCGCAGTCACTAGCCCTCTGTGTGTGGAAGAGACCAGATCCGAGAGTGTGAGAAACTTCTCTACGTCTGTATGAATCATGGTTTCCAGCTGCTGAGAGAGAGCTGCTTTCCCACAGGCTCTGCCCAGAGGGGAGGCTCAGCTCCCATCAGCTCTAAACTTGGGGGTGACCGTCACGTGGAGCACGGGCACGGCCCTTCTGTCACTCCCGCCCCCCCCCCGCCTTGCCCCAGCGTGGGCAGTTCTGAGCCACCTGCTGGTGTGGACAAAGCACCCGCCATGGTCTCAGGGCCTGACGGCTTGTGGCTGCTGCGACACCGGGTGTGGCCCTTATCCTGGGACCTGGGGTCATCGTCCGGCAAAGGAGCGTGAGTCGTGGGACCCGAGCAGGCAACGACCACCCTCGCCTCTCAGACACCCTCGTGCCACAAGTCTGGGAAGGCCTGGCCCTCGGGTGCAGGGCGGGCTGCCACCCGTGTGACAGAATGCTGAAAAGGGAGTCTGTTACGGGGCCTGTAAACCGAGCCCCAGAGACAGTCATGTGAGGGGGCACAGGGGCTCCCAGGCCCACCGGGAGGCACAGTGAAGTTTGGAAAGACTGAGGACAATGGCCGGGCCTATTCGTGGCTGCAGTCCCACGGACCGTGATACCACTCACCGGGCCTGGCCCCTGGTGGCTTCTAGTAAAAGGCCGACAGATAGGTTTGGGCACAAGGAGCCTGAACAAAGAGCAGCTGAGCTGACAGTAGCACACAGCGTGTACCTGAGGGCTTGAGCTCCCTGGAGGCCAAGGCAAGCAGGGAACCGCAAGGATGCCATCTGGGGCACACGTCACACAAAAACCCGTGGCTCGGCAAGGGCCAGGCTTGGGACCTGGAAGAAGTTTCTCGGCCTCACAGGTTTAGGCCGCTGGGGCCCCACAAAGAGTTCGGCCAAACAACCAGAAGGGGCTGGAAGGACCCAAAGACCAGCAGCGAGAGTCTGGAACGGGGCTCCGTGCTGTTCCACAGTAGCTCTTCCTCTTCCTCCAAGTTGGACTTGGACCTTAGGGCAGGCACACACCCGCTGCCCAGACTCCTCCCCGAGAACGTGGGAACGTCCTCTCCGACCTGCTACTCTCCGTTCCTAACAGTTACTGTTGCCGACCAGACACATGTGGGTGGTCGTGGAGCCCACACAGCTCTGGACCAACAGATGGGACCAGCCACCCAACAGAAACGGGTTACCGAGTGTGGCCACTAGAGGAAAGGCCACGGGAGGTAATGGGCAGCTACAGATGGTTGTTGAGGAGGAGAGGTTAGAGCCTTCGGAGCTACAGCCAAGCACAGCCTGATGGATTGGACGAGGCGGCTCACACGCTGAGGTCGCAGGAAAACAAGAGTGAGGTTTTGTGTTGCTTAAAGCAGCGAGTTTGGGGGCCCCTCATTCCGAGGAGCAGCGTGCACGTGTGATCATACAGGCATCCTGCTCGAAGGACTCCACTTAAATACCCCCAAGAGTCGGGCTAACGGGGCATTGTTTGTAAGCGTTTCTGCACACACGTGCCCCGGCGCCGCGCATGTAAACGTGGGTGCCACCACCTCGGGTCCTGTGTCCCCAGTGGACATGCGGCCTGGCCACGGCAGCCTCTCCCAGGCCGGGGGGGAGGGGGCTTGTCTGAAAAGCCAACAAGACTGTTGCTCTCTTCCGTTCCTGTCCCAGACCTTGGGAAGTCAAGTCACCCCCCTCCCCACCTCCCAGTGAGACCAGTGTGCCTCCAGGCAGGGCTGGTGGACACACCATCTGGGGCAGCGTCCACGCCTCACTCCTGTGGCCTGAGCCCCAGTGGACGGTGAGAGCCTGTCACTGCTTTCAGACTGCCCCGTGGACGCCCGACCTCCAGGCCAGCATGGTGGGGTGCGGTCCCGTGACCCTGTGGACAGGGCCTCGCCCCCACCTCTGACCTTGCCGTGGCGGGCACACTCCCAGAGAGGAGGACACGTTGCGTCCCCAGCCCAGCACACGGGGCCACTGTTTGGTTTCCACCTCTCCGCTTAGTAAAAATACCACAAACGTTAATTCACCAACACTGTACATGTATTTACATATATACGTTCACACATATAGAAAAAGAATCAGCCGTGCCAGCCCTAAAATAAAATCGAATCGAGAAGAGTGAGCGCGTTTAATAGAGAAGACCTCCCAGTCCATCATGAGGCTCGATCTTCCCTGTGACCCTCGGGGCTGGGCTGGGCTCAGTCTAGCTCAGGGGGAGCAGTGAGAGCGACGCCCCAGGCCCCCACCCCCACAAGCAGGGCAGGGACCTGGAGAGCAGGCGGGAAGGAAGCGGGGTCCCCTCCCAGTGCGCGACGCCACCTCGCGTTGACCGCACGGGAAGGGCGTGGGGCAGACCGCGCAGACGGGACACAGGATAGGCAGTGCAGGAGGGACATGGGCGGGGGGGACGCAGGGTAGGCAGCCTCGGGGGCAGCTTAAGACAAGGCGGCAGAGGACGGTGACGTGACGTAGGGGGACCAGCCCGTGCCCGTCCCAACCGCCCAACCAGTTCCACCGCTAGCGCCTGGACTGGACTGGCTTCCCGCCCCCACCCCCGGCCGTCCACAACCTGCGAATGTGACCGTATTGGGACATTGGTCCTTTGTGAGGCGTGACACAGCCAGACATCCTGACTGCCCTAGAGTGTCGGCCTCGGAGGGTTTGTAAGCTGGGACGTTGCTGGTCCCAGCTCAGGACCACGGCGCCCAAGGCTAGAGCCCTCCAGCTGCCCCCGGCCACAGTCCGCACCCCTGTCTGCCTTCCGCATCCAGCCCTCCCGGACAGCCCCCCGTCTTCTGGGCCCCTGCACCCGATCCAGACCCCACAGACAGCGGCCCCCTCCCACACCCTGGAACGGGGGCCTCCCGCCCCAGTGCCACCCCAGACCCGAAGAGGTGGGCCTGTGTCACCCTGTGATCAGCTCCCCTGCCCTCAGGTCTCCAGCCTCGCCAGACCCTCCCACCCAAATCAGAATTTGCCCATCTTCACAGCACCCCGTTCCTGGATACCCGAGGGCAGGTCTACTCGAAACGTAGGCCTCAGCGCTTAGGTCCCCGTGGGACATAGCTGCTGGGCACCCAGCTGTCACCAGTGCTGGTAACTGAGGGTCTCTGTTGGGACCAAGGGGCACCCAGGGAGGGTCCTTGCTGAGCATGCACAGGTGGGCCGAGGGGCCCCGTGCGGGAGGGACTCCCCCTTCACCAGCCCTTGGTTTGTTCCCACCTGGCAGACACCCTGGCCTGGGGTCAGGGATCTTCCACAGAGGACTTGTTTTCACATCTGTGGCAGATGAGGAAACTGAGGCACAGAGGTCTGGGCTTTCACATGCTTCACTGGTCTGGCCTGATGATACAAGTTCTCTTCTAGCTCAGAAAGGTGCCAGGAGTCTCTGATAAGTGACTCAGGCCACCACCTTCCCGGGACATCTGCTTTGGAAAGGGCTTTGTAGGGGATGAACAGCATCCCCCGCCCTCAAATTCACATCCGTCTGGGACCTGGGACCTTGACTTTATCTGGGAGTGGGGTCTTTGAGATGTACTTAGTTCAGTACTTAGTTGTGGGAGGGCCTAAATCCCATGACTGGTGTCCTTACAAGTCGAGGGGACACAGACACAGTGGAGGCAGCCACGGGGGGCAGAGATGGAGGGGTGGGGCCACCAGACGCTGGAAGAGGCGGGAAGGACCCTCCCCTGGAGCCTTCCGAGGGAATGTGGCCCCGTGGCACCGGGATTTGGACTCCAGCTGGCAGAGGGCACATTCCTGTC
This sequence comes from Panthera tigris, assembly GCF_018350195.1. Classification (NCBI taxonomy): domain Eukaryota; kingdom Metazoa; phylum Chordata; class Mammalia; order Carnivora; family Felidae; genus Panthera; species Panthera tigris. The sequence goes on along the minus strand of NC_056674.1, from coordinate 59,527,190 downwards.
GTTTAGAGGCTCCTGCTTATGATCCTTTGTCAGGGCAGCCCCAGGACACTGCTTCGGGCCAGGGGCGCAGCCCAGGGGCGCCGCTTAGGGCTGTAGCTCAAAGTGCAAGACGTGGTCTTGGGCCACGTGAAGGAGCGTCTTTCACAAGTGGAGACACGCTTTGGGCACATTTAGGAAGGCAGGCTGCCGGGCTACCCAGTCCCTCCTCTCCAGTGACCCCCCGCTCAAAAAGCCTCAGGGCAATCGTGGGGAGCCTGGCCTCAGTGCAGAGGACACCTCTGCGACACTAGGGCACCTGCCCCGCGCCACAACTTCCCCTCCCACTGGGGGTGTCCATGTGCGTGATACCCCCACAGCCTGTGGACAGAGAGGACACTGGCCTTGCCCTCGAGCTTACACAGCCTTCCTTCCCAGCAATCTGCGAGGCAGACCCCCGACCCCCCAGAGGCGACCCGGACAGCTCACGTGGAGATGGCGTCTGGACACCGTAACTGTCACCTGCCCCCGGTTTCTTGTAGCACACAGCTCACCCTCTTACGACCTGGGGCCTGTAGTGCATTCAGAGGGCTATGTGGCCACCACCACTGGTTCTGGAACATCTCCACTCCCCCAAGAACCCCCGTCCCCATCAGCAGTCACCCCCTCCCGTGATCAAGGTCCTGCGCCACACGGGCACCCAGCTCAGGTTCAGGGTCCGGGCCACGCACGCTCCACAGCTCACGTGTGTGCGGGTCACCGTTCGGCCCGTGGCCCGGTGGCAGGAGACGCCTTCGCTCTGCCCGGGTCGTGGAGCAGAACCTGTGTGCAGCCCGCCCCGCGTGGGGCCCTGGCAGAGCCGCGAGCAGGCGCTGGCAGGTCAAAGCCAGGTGCAGGCGTGGACACTTACAGAACCATTACTTCCCAGGGGGCACGCTGGTGCCATTATCCTGTGTCTACGGCCACTAACCTGCCGGGAGCTGCCTTCCGGCCCAGACCACTGGGTCGTCCACCCAGCGGTGAGGAGGCCCCTCCCACGGCCGAGGATACACCTCCCTCCCAGAAGGCCCCGCTCCGCGCAGCTCCCCCCACCCCACGTTCCCATCCGGGGAAGGGCAGGAGCCGGTGCTCAGGGCACCCCACGTGTGCCCGTGCCCCACCACCGCCCGGGGGCTGGGCTGGCTTGAGCGTTTTCAAGTGAGAACAGCCACGGCACCACCCGGGAGCTGGTTAGAGACGCGGGTTCTCAGGCCCCACCAACCTGCAGAATCACAGGAACCCAGCTCGGGGAAGGCCAAGCTGCCCCGGAGACCAGGACTCCATCCACGGTCAGTCAGCGGTGCCGGGAAGATGGGGCCTCCCCAGAGACCAGCACCGGGAGTCCTGGGTGTGGGTTACAGGCCTGGGCTCAGGGCCTGACGCCCTGCCTCTGTCCCCAAGCCCCGGCAGACCCCAGCTTCCCCGCGGGGGACCGCGGAGACCCCAGCAGTAAAGCAGCAGGGAGCCCTGGACGGCAGCCCCACCCAGCTGCGGGGAGGGGGCTATAGCTTCGAGTCAGCCCTGCTCCCTCTCCCAGCCCCTTCCCTGCTGCCCTCAGAATTCCCCACCCCTGCCCCCGGCCGGGGCCCGTGGACCTCTAGGCACAGAGCTGACCCCCGCTACCAGGGGCCAGGCCCACCCAAGGGGCTGGCAGGGAGGGGGTGCCTGGGTGGCTCATCCATTGAGCATCTGCCTCTCGACCTGGGCTCAGGTCACGATCTCAGGTTCGTGAGATGGAAGGAGCCCCCCCCCATCGCGCTCCGGGTGACTGTGGAGCCTGCTCTGCGCTCTCTGCCCCTCCCCTGCTGGTGCTCTCTCTCAAAATAAACAAACATGAAAGACATAGGAGCAAGCTGCTTCGGTCAGAGGGGCCCCGGGTTGTGGCGGTCCTGGGTCCTCGCGTGGGGTCCCTCCCATCTACAGTGGAACGTCCCTTCCTGGCGTAAACCCAAGGCTGATTATAGGAACCACATGGGCAACCTCAAAAGCAAATTAGTATTCAGGCCGGGGCTGCTCCCCCCACCCAGGGTAGGCATCTCCCAGCAGTCCCGGACTGCACTCTGCCCAGGGGCTTCTGGCCACAGTCCAGGAACCCTGTGTTCGGCCACCCCGACCAGCCATCAGAGTCCTCGGACAAGCTGAGAACTAGGTGCCTTCCCTGGGTGTGCGGGTATGCGTTTCCTCCCCGGCAGAAGCTCGCGGGGAACCCTGGCCACGTCTGGCAGTCCCAAACGCACCGTAGACGCCCGTCTACAGGAACCGCTCGCCCTGCCTGTGCCCGGCCCCCGCCAGGATGGGACACACCAGCCGGAGGCCAGCACTCACCCGTGCTGCCCGCAGCGGGGTCCCGGGACCTGGAGCATCGGCATCACTTGGAGACAAACCCTTAGGCCCCCCCAGCCCCGCGGAGTCAGCAAGGCTGACCCAGTGCTCCCTGCTGTACCTCAGTCCCCATTAGGCTGCCAGCTGGGGGCACATGAGGGGCCGGTGTTCCCTCAAACCTAGAAGGCGGGGGAGCTTCCCTGAGACAGAGAATACACTGTCAAGGTGCTGCCGATAAGCCCTGGTAGTTCCGGGGACCCGCCTCTGGGGCCGGGGGGTGAGGGGGTGCAGCGGGCACAGCAGGGCGGTGTATGGAAGGCAGGTGCCCAGCGTGGGGGGCCGCACCTGCAGAAACACGTGGGGTGGAGGGAAGTCATCAGGCTAATTCGATTTATAGCAGCCTGAGTCCCCTCGTCCAACAGAGAAACCCTCCCGCAGAGGTCCCTCCTTCCCTGGGGGAGGAGCCACCTGTCGGGGGGCAGGGGCAGGCGCTCTGTCCGGGGCTGCCAAACACAGCCCTGGGGCTCTTCTGGGAGCTGGGAGCCTGAGCCAGGGCCCCCAGCCCTGCGCCCCACGGGAAACATGCCACCCTGGGCACTGGCAGTCCACCATTTGTCACACGTGCTGTGTCACTGGACCATGTGCGCCACCAGCCCTGAAGCCCAGCAGACAGGCTGGGAGTTCTCAGGTGTGCCAGCAGGGTGGGGGATCGGCGGGATTTTTAAGAGCTACTCAAGTCAAACACGAACTCGGAGCCAGATGGTATAACCTGAAAGCAAAGCCCCCCTCGCTGCAGTTATTTTAAGGGGGTTTTCTGCCGGAGCCAGGATCTGGGGCAGGGAGAGGTCTCTGTGGAGCCTGAACCCCGCCGGGGTCTCTGCAAAGCAGATGTCACCTGGTCAGATACTGGAGCAGCCTGCAAAGCCAGAGAACATTCTAGATCAAGCCACAACAGCGGGCTTCTCTTCTGCCACATCTCTCCCTACCCCCAGTTTTTTTTTTTTTTTTCCTATTAAAAAGATCCTCGAAGAGAAAAATGCAAACTAATGAAGGAAATGGTGCCCGGTGCACCAGCCGGGTCGAGCAAGGCTGACTCACGAAGGCAGCCAGACACCAACGGGGGTCAAGGAGCGTTGTCGGAGACGGACGTCCAGCCGCCAGCGCTCCGGCTGCCGGCGGTCTGGGGACGGGGCTGAGGAGACCTGGGGTCAGGAGTGGCCTTTGCCTGACACTGAGACCCTGCCCCGCGCGGGGGTGGGTGGGCTGGGGGCCGTGTCAATGTCCTGGGGAGAACGGCAGTGTTCTCTCCCAGCTCTGGGGGCCCGAAGTCAGAACCGCGGTGCCGCAGGGCTGCTGGGGGGCTCCGGTGTTGCTGGGTCCTTGTACACAGACACGCCACTCCCATCCCGGCTTCCATTCTCCCTGGCCTTCCCGTCTCTCCCTAAGGACACCTGTCACTGCGTTCAGGGCCCACATCATCTAGGATGACCTCATCTGGCGGATCCTTATACAGCCGCAGTCACGTTCCTTTATTCCAAATAAGGGTGTATACAGTCTGAGGCCCGCCGTCCCACCTGCTACAGGGCGTGAGCGCTCTGCCCTTCGTGAACCTCCAACCCAGGCCAGGTTCACCCCAGGAAGTGGTCCTGACCCCGCCGTACGCCCCCAGCGCCCCGGCTTCCTAGGATGACCAGGTCTGGCTTCTTGACCTCAGTTTCCCTCATCCGTAAGAGGGGACAGAATAAGCATCCTCGAAGGATCTCTCCAGAGGGTCAGGAAAACGGCGCACAGCCTGGTGGTTCTTGTTAGCGGGCATTTTTTGGGTTTTGTAGCACTAACAAGATACAGCTTGTACACCACCACACTCCGCTGCCCGGAGGGGACAGCCCAGCGGTTTTCGATGCCACCAGCCCCATTAGCTGGTTTCACGATTCTGCCCTTAGAAGCAAAGCTCACGCCCCGGCTCCCCAAGCTGTTTTCATTGTGGTGTTGAAAGTACGTCTCTTGGGCAGGAGCTGAGGACAAGAGGGCTGAGCTGGCAGGTGGGGACACGACGTGCGCGGGAGGGCAGGACCCGGTGATGCCCGCTCCCCGCTCCCCCACAGCACCCAGGCCGCCTCTCAACTTGCATTAGGGAGCTCCCGTTGGAGTAAAAGAAACTCTCTGCTATGAAAACAGAACTCTAGAAAGCCACCCTCCGGGAACGGCTAAGACAGAAGGGCTACAGACACACCGCAGGCCACAAGTGCCCCCCACAGGCCACCAGCCTCCCCCCCCGACCAGGGCGAGCAGGTCTGGTGACCTCAACGACCACAGGCTGGCACCAGGGACTCAAAGCACCGGGTGGGCCCTGCCCTGAGGAGGGAGCACTTTTGATGGCGACGACTGGCCTGGACAGAACCTCAGAGCGGCAGGCGGCAACAGCATTCTGGGGTGGACACGGGCATCCCCGAGCTGCAGGTGACGGGGCAGCGGGGGCAGCCAGGGCAAGAGTTCCAGGATGAAGGAACAGCAGGTGCAAAGGCCCAGGGGCAGGGGAGGCTTCGCAGGTCAGAAACAAGGAGGCGAAATCCGGAAGGAGCGGGCGGTGTGGAAGCAGGCCTGAGGATTGCAGGTTTCAAGCGTCCCCATCTACTCACGTCCCACAGGTAGCCACTCTGACTTCCGGTACGTTCTTCGGCGGCTCACTGTCCTTGTACTTAAAAGCACCCGTGCCTTATTTTCGAAATATAAACGAGGCCATACTCTGCTTTCTCCCGTTAGTTGTTTTGCCGCTAATATGTCACGGACACCTGCTTACAAGTTTACGAAGGTATTTCTCATGGCTTTTAATGCCTGCGTAACAGCGTGCCAAATGGCCAAACAGCAACCTTCACACGGTCACGCGTGTCAGAAACTCCAAACGCACAGGTTTGCACGCCACTCGGTTCTGCCTCTTGCCTTTTCGTTGTTGGTTTTTTTGTTTTGTTGTTTTTTTTTTTTAACCCAACACCGTATCCTGGAGACTGTTCCACACCAGCAAACACAGAGCTCTCTTGTTCTCTTTAGCGGGTTTTGTGCCGAAATAAATCGAGCCCGCCCCTGCCGATCGATGCGGTCTGATGGCATCTCTGCAGGTTGGGTATTTCACACGCAAATCCACCTTCCAGGACACGCTTCGAGACTGCTTACTTCCACACATCTGCGCTAATTTTAGGCAGATCGTCGATTTTTAAGAAATCTTTCCCAAGCGGACAGGTGAAACACCGCATTGTTTTAATTCGCATTCTGGTTATTCGGAGCGAGGCGGGGTGCTTCCTCGTTAATTTGTGGGAGTTTACAAAGAAACTGGCAGGCTGCCACCGCCGACCCCACTTCACAGGTGAGAAAACCGAGGCTCCCGCAGGCAAGTCCGGCCTGGGGGCACAGCGGGCGCACTGACCGTCCGCGGCTGGAAGCCCAGAGAACAGGCCCATTGGGCCCAGCCTTCTTGCTTGGGGGGGGGGGGGGGGAATCATCCCAGTTGCCATGGCAACCCGCAGGCTCCTCTCCTCAGGCACCCGCTTTCTCAAGGAGCTGATTTTCCAACATCATCTTGCCCTTCTCTCCGCCACCCCTCCCTGCCGCGGTCTATGTTTAGACGGAGCGCCCCCTCTTCTCCTCCCTCACCCCACACCCAAGCCCCCACGCGCCAGGAATAGTAGGCAAACCGCCACCCTGCGAGTAGCCTACACACCCATTGAGCAAGTGGAAAGAGGGCTAATTTGGGTGCCGCACCTCCACCCGCGGGCGGGCGCGCCGGCCGGGGACGGGGCAGCGGTATGTGGGGGAGGGGAAGGAGCCAGGCAGAGGCCCCGGCACATCCTGACCCCGGGGAGAGCCAAGTGGTGGGTGTGATCTTCCTCGGGCACAAAAGGCTGGGCTGGGGAGGCCCCCACCATGGGACACACACATTTACCTAAAGGCCAGCTGGGGAAGCTCACGTCCGCGTCCTCTGTGGTTTGCCGACTCGACGTCCTGCCTGAAACCTCCTCTTTGGAAGAACCCCGCCGCGTTCAGTTAGGAAAGGAACCCGTCCGGACCGGGCCTAGGACCACTGGCCTCAGCGGGTCAGAGAGGAGAGGAAGGGCACGCGCTCCAGAAAGCGCGGCAGGGCAGCACCGGGAGGGGGCCCAGCACGGTTCCCCCCGGGATGACGTCAACGGGGCAGCAAAGCAGAGGACGCATCAGCCGTCACCAGCAGGAGACCCAGCGCAGGTGAGAGGTGGGCCTGGCAGTCAGTCTGCCCCTCCCGCCAGCGGGCAGGCCACCGGGCAGGCAAGTCTCCGTGCGCTGATCTGCCACCGTCCGATGGGGCCGAACAAGGGGCTCCTGCCACATGGCCCACCAGATGTGCCATGAGCCCCTCGGCTCAGGGTGGCCCTGAGCAGCCACGCCCCCCAGGCCCCCACTGGGGCAGCGGGTAATGGTGGAACGGGAGCTCCCTCACCAGCACAACCTGGTCACCGTCGTGGAGGACGACGAGGATGCCAGGGGCCGGAGAGGCCAGGGGCTGGCAGCTGAGCACCCGTCCCATGGGAGTCGAGACCACACTTATGTGTCGCAATGGCTGGGGTTGGGAACTGCGAGACGGCCACGCTGAGCCCCGGATCCCCCAGTGCGGGGCCCTCCTGGGTGTGGGGCGGGTTGACCGCGCCGTCCGCCGTCCCGTGAAACCTGTCCCAGATACCGCCTTGCCGCTCTCTGGTGACCGTTATGCTGCCTGACTCAAGAAGAGCCCCGATTAAATCCCACCGGCCCCTCAATCTCTGACCAAATGGCTTTCCTGGCAAGGTCCTCCTGGCCTGGTCCCCTCCCACTCTCCACCCTGCTGAGAAGCTCCCAGAGCCATGAGGACTTCGAGCTCAGTTTGTATTCCTGGTCAGCGCGTGAGCTCCACGAGACCGTGGACCGTCGTCCCCTGCACCCAGAACGGTGGCTGGCACGGGGCAGGCCGCGGCACGGGCATTTGTTGAACTGACAGATCAGAACCCTTCTGCAGTTTTCCAGGAACGCCTCCTACCCGCAGGCCGTCGGAACCGCATGCCCGACCAGCAGCAGGCAGCGCGGGTGCACGGGGCCACCGGAAGGAAGGTCAGTGCGTGGAAAGGAGGAGACGACAGCATAAGCCAAGGCCAGGCGCCTCCTGGCGGGGGCGGGCAGACGCTCGCCTGTGCTCCCCCCACTTGGGTCCTGGTGCCTGCACAGCAGTGTTCACAGGCAGAATCAACGAGCGTGTGTTTGCGGAACAAATGAAGTCAGGCCAGGCCCTAGGGGACCCTTGGCAGCAGGGATGCCAGTCGGGGCCGTGCCCTGTGCTCTCACCTCTGCCCCCCCGAGCTTCCCCGTTAGCCTGCTTCTCCCAGGATCTCAGTTCCGGAACAGAGAGGCAAAGGTGCCATCTTTCCAGAACTTTCCCCCCAGGCCACCGCCCCTGCTGCCGGCTATTCCGCAACAGCCGCCCACCCGTGCCCGTCCAGACCCCTCCTCAGGGCCTGCCCTCCTTTCTGCGGGAGGGAGGGAAGGAGGCCAGTCTCCGTCAGGGCCTTCCAGCAGCCAGGGGCTGCAGGGGTGGGCCCGGCTCGCTACCGACCCGCCGCGTCTGCAGCCCGGAAGGGCAGACGTGTTCTGGAGGCAGGCACATGAGCTGGCCCCGCGGCAGCTCCCAGGCAGGTGGCTGGGCTCCCCGTGCAGCCGGACACTCCAGCCTCTCTGGGCCCAGAGCCCCGAAACCGCGGGGATCCAGGGAGCGTGCACACAGCCCTGCGGACAGGCCCTGGCGGTGTGGGCCGCTGCTGTTCTGGCTACAGCCCGGCCTCCTCTCCTCCCCGAGCCCACCCAGAGCCTTCGCCCCCGGGCCACAGGCTGCAGCGGGACCACCCCGCTTTACCGAAAAGGACACCGAGGCACCGGACGTCCCACGACCCGCCCGAGGGGAGAGACTGAGGCAGCGCGGGTCTGAGCCGGGGGGCCGCCCTTCCCCACGATGATAGAGCACGCGTCAGGGCACCAGTGTTAGCGCCAAGGGACCCAAGTCCCCCTTTCTTCAGCCCCTCCCGAGGCAGGCGAGGAGGACATCGACCTCACCCGTCCACCCCTCCCGGCAGGTGGGCATCCCGGGTCCCAAACGGGTCACCCACCCACCCGACCTGGCACGAGACACCGGGAGTGGCCCGGGTTCCCTGAAGTCCTCCCCCAAGAAGCTGGGAGAGGTTTCAGCGCTGGTGTGCAGGCCTCCGAAGGCAGGAGGTAACCTCACGGGACCCGGACGGGATTAACGACGCGTTTGTCAAGTGCCTGCAGCTCCCCAGAGACCAGGTCTAGGCAAGTGCAGGCAGCCGGCGGGAGGAGCGCGGGCTCGGCGGCTGGGGTCCCGGCCTCAAGGTGGAGGAGGGAGGGGGGTGGCCTCTGGAGCCCAGCCGCGGTCGGCAGCCGTGAGCGCGTGACGGCCGGGCCACGAAAGGACCCCTCGGAGACCGACCATCCGGCCAAGCGGCCGGGGGCCTTGCTTCGTGGCAGAGGGAGAAGACGGGGCCTGACGGGTGAGCGTCACCCGGACCCCAGTCAACAACAGTGCCCCAGACACACGGCAGGCGGTGCCCCTCCCCCAGCTTTACAGAGGAGGAAGCCGTCTGCCGTGAGGGATGTCGGGCCACACGTCGGGGGCACCCTGTGCCCCGCAATCCCTGGCCCCAGCCCTCTCTTCCAGCAGGATCTGCAGCGAGGGGCGGAAGGCCCAGCTTCCGAGAGCAGCGTTCAGGCGCCAGAAGCAGCACGTCGGGGGTGGGGACACCGGGAGGACTTCCCGGAGGAAGCGCAGCAGCAGAAGAGGGCAGGGAGCAAAGGTCAGAGGTGGCCAGGGTGCTCTGGTGTCAGGTGCACAGTCCAAGACAGGACAACCCCCAGACCAGAGGGACGGAGCCTGGAAACCACACTTAGAGACCAGGCCAGCCGGCCGCTACGGCCCAGGGGGCAAATGGAGCCCAAGGCCTGGAGGGAGCAGTCTGGGCTCTGTATTTTAAGAGTCTGCAGAAAAGAGGCGGCTGTGTGACAGAGGCCCTAGAGCCAGCAAAGCCCGAGAGCCGTGCTGTCCCGTTCTCGACGGAAAGCGTGCGCACCTGCTCGAGGGGACTTTGGGGACCGGGGCGTAACCTCTTCATCTTTGAGGCTCCGAGACCCCTCAGCCGTCACCGTCGAGAACCAAAACCAGGTCTCCTGATGCCAGGCCCTGCCCGCGAGCCCGTCCTGTGGCCCCCATCTGCCCCAGGCCTCCAGAGATCGGAGGAGGGACCCGCACACCCCCGACTTCAGCCTGGGGGGCCACTCTGCCTTCTTTCTGGGGTTGGGGGGACAGGCAGACAGCAAACGGAGGGATTTGAGATCAGATGTGACCTTCTCATCCTGCCACTGCCCAGCGGCTGACCTGGGGCCCCGCAGTGGGATGAGTGGCGACTCCAAAAAGGCTATGTCCCTGTCCCAGCGCCCAAAACCTGGGAACGTGACTATTTGGGAAGGGGGTCGTTGCAGACATGATTACATTAGGGGTGCTGGGTAGAAGACCATCCTGGACTACGGGGCGGGCTCCAGGTGCCATCAGGAGTGTCCCCAGAAGAGAGACCAAGGGGAAGGAGGCACAGAGGAGGGTGTGGCAGCCGGAGACGGCGTGAGCCCACGGTGCTTGGCGGCACTGGACGTGACGGAGGTGACAGGGACACACAGCCCGTCAGGGGGCACACGCGGGCTGCAGCCAGACCACCCGGGCCCAATCCCAGCCGAGCCTCTGAGGGCCACGATCCTCCTCACCTCAGTTTCCCCACCCGTAGAATAGGAACACAGAGCCGCCTGCCTCCCAGGGTCACTGGGACAGTCGGGTGAGGATCACCACAGGGCACACTCACTTTAAAAATGATTGTTTATGGGGCACCTGGGGGGCTCAGTCGGTTGGGCGCCCGACTTCAGCTGAGGTCATGATCTCACACTTCGTGGGTTCGAGCCCCGCGTCGGGCTCTGTGCTGACAGCTCGGAGCCGGGAGCCTGCTTCAGATTCTGTAACTCCCTCTCTCTCTCTCTCTTTCCCTCCCCTGCTTGCACTCTGTCTTCCAAGAAACAATAAACGTTAAAAAAAAATTTTTTTTAAATACATAAAAATGATGGTTTGTGTGCAAGTCCCACACACCTGGGCGTCCTGGTTTGTCTTTGCCAGCTGTGCACCAACACCGCGGGATGGCAGGCGGCCGCCCGGGGTCAGGAGTCGACAACACGATCCGGCTTCAGTGCGAAGGACAGAGTCACAAGGACCAGTGTCCCCCCATGTGCAACGGACCACAACTCCCATCTCGCTGGCCTGACAGGAGTAAGGGCGTGTGGCCAGCCCTGGGCTTGAGGACTGCAGTCCCTTCTGTCCTGCTCACTCAGGGACAGCCATCCACCCACTAGGTGGCCCTTGGGACATAGGCCCGTCCAGCGGCAGGGGCCGGGGCGTCTCTGACCACGGCTGCGGGGACCAGTCTCCGCCCCTCCCTTCACAAGAATGTGCTGGTTTGCTCTTCACTGTGCCTTTGGGAGGGTGGGGGGGGCACCAAGCCAGACACCTGGGCCCTGAAGTGGGAGGGGACCCAGCCTGGCCTTGGCTGTGCACCCACGTGTCTATCTCCTGGTCTGAGTAGGTCAGTGATGGGATGAGAGGGTCATACACGTGAGCAGCTGCGAAAGGACAAGCATTACACGTGGCCAGGACGACCATCAGCGGACTGTCAGGTGCCTCACGGCCAGGACGGGGTGGTGGGGGGGCACAAGGCCCCACGAGCAGGTGCTGAGGGTGGTCACGGGCCTATGCGGGGCAGGCACGGGGCCTGCCGGCACACACCTGCCAGGGCCGTCCCTCCTGTCGTCACCACCACGCCCGGGAGCACAAGGACTTGTTTTCAGGAAGTTTAAATACCGGTAAAGATGTTTAATTGCTACACATTTTAAGTGAGAGAGCAGATCTGGAGAAGAGAAGTCAGGAGAGACGGGACCCCGGGAGATGCCAGGAGGTGTGGGGTCTCTGCCCAGATTGCCCAAAGCCCGTTCGGGGCACTCTCCTCCCCAGGCACCGGGGACCCCGGCAGTGACCTGGGCCCCTGTGCCTTCACCTGCCCCCACTCCCTGCTGCGCCCCAGCCACCCTCAGGCTGGGGAGAGAGGTGGGGTCCAGGGCCGGGGAGAGATTACCTTCAGGCTTTAAATTCTTCAGCGTTTCCTGAAAACAAGGGAGTCCCCTGGCGTAAACACAGCACAATCAGTGCAAGGACACAGCACACGCGTCCCTAAAGATCACCGTGCCGTGCGAGCTCCCACGGCAAAACCCGTGGGGCTTGTGGGGGAAACAGAGTTGGGGCACAAAACTCCAACACCGTGAGGGACACGTACAGACAGGAGCCTGATAAGACTAGTCGGTTTCTAGTACGTTCCACGGTCACACGCCTAAGGATCACGATGAACACGGCCCTGGGCGGGCGGCATGGCGGGTGCTGGGGGGAGGGAGGCTCTCCAGCTCGGGGTGCACCCTGTCCGTTCACCCCGTGCTCCTGGCAGATGAAATCGTGTGTAAAACACACAATTGACATGCAAACTGCCCCCTAATCTCTAACAAAGCTGTGGCACAAGAGCCACCTTGAAACTGTCCCATCACCTGGTCCGCAGACAGGATCACACCTCACCTAATTGTCCCCTTTGTTCCCAGCGGCACAGCGTGACAGCAAGGCTGCTGGGCGCCGGGCCGGGAGGCTGGCAGTGCCCGAGGTGGGGCCCAGAGGCTGCACAAGCCTGCCCTCACCCCTGCCGGCGGCCGAGCCATCGTGGGTCCCGGGGTTGCCGTGAGGGCAGTTCTAGAGGGTCCCTCGGGTGGCAGGTGATAAGGGTCTGAGCAGCTTTTTTATTTAGGGACAAGTTGGGGAGGACCATCCAGCCGCTCCTGACCCCAAACCCTCAGCGAGTCTCGGCGGACTCGGAGCCCTGACCCGGGGCTGGCCGTGGAGGGGTCGAGGCTCACTTTCCACTGCTCTCCATTCATGCACCTCACAGGACCCTGACCCAAAACACCCCAAACAGAAGAGTCAGACATGGGAGACCTGCGTTGGACTCCACCAAAAACAGCCATGACCCAAGCCTGCTCACTGATGGTCCCAAGAAGTCAGACACGACCCTGGCAAAATCAGGCGGCGGGGAATAAAATCCTCCTTTCTGTTTCACGGGGACCCAGTCTGCCATTGACAGAAATGACGGGCCCGCCAGGTCACAGGGTCCTCAAAGGTCCACGGGGCACCTCCCGGGCCAGGCGCTGCCCATGGCGCCCCTGCCTCGATGGCTGTGCTGTCCCAGTGCCACGGGGAAGCTTAGTGGGGGGTGGCAGACGGGCCCCGTGGGCCCCCCGAGGGATGGTTCTCAATACATGAAGTCAGCTCCGGTTATCTGGAAATGCGACTTACAAATCATACCAGAGAGCCAGGCCTGCACTGTGCTCGCACACGTGACCCCAGCCTGGTCACGGCCTGACTGGGGGTGCGACTCCGTGGTGCCGGGTAAACGCCTCTTCCCGCGGCCTGACTCCCCTGGCGGCACGAACGCAGAGGCTTCCGCTGCTGAAGCTGCGGGACCAGAGCACCCGGTCGGGAAAACACATTTCACTGAGGCCAGTGACCTCCTCCCAGCCGAGCTGGTCGTGACCCCTGGTGGGCTGGGCATTCGGGGGCGAGGGGGCACTCTCTCCTCGGCCTTCAGGCCCCCAGACACCCAGCCCTCACCACAGCTGCCCCCAAACAGGGGCATCCCCCAGCCTGATTCCCAGAAAGCCAGTCCACACTCGGGGCCGAGGCCTCACTCCCTCCAGCGAGGATCCTGTCACCCACGGGTCCAGACGGCAGGCCCAGAAAACGGTGTGGACAGCAGAGTAATGGCCCCAAGACTTCCACGCCCTAAGCCCTGGAAGCCGTGAACATCCCCTCAGCCCAAGGATCTCCGCAGAGGGGATTTAGTCTGGGATCTTGAGGTGGGGACAACGTTCTGGACTCTCCAGGGGGACCCCGTGACTCCACAAGGTTCTCATCGGAGGCAGGAGGTCAGAGCAGGAGTCGGGACAGAGGTTGGAGGGCACGCTGGCGACCAGCTGTGCTGCGGTGATGGCCGAGGGGCCACGAGCCCAGGGCAAGGAGCAGTTGCTCCCCGGAGCCTCCGGAAGGAACTGGCCCTGCTCACACCTGAGCCAGGCTTCAGACCTCCAGAACGGCAAGAATGTGCTTTTAGGACACTGAGCTCACAGGGGGGGCCCTGGGCAGCTCCGTCGGTTGGGCGTCCGACTTCGGCTCACGTCATGATCCCACGGTTCGTGAGTTCGAGCCCCGCGTCGGGCTCTGTGCCGACGGCTCGGAGCCTGGAACCCGCTTCGGGTTCTGTGTCTCCCTCTCTCTCTGCCCCTCCCCCAGCTTGTTCTGTCCAAAATAAACATTAAAAAAAAAGACCAGGACCGCGTGGTTCAGGGAGGCGTGAGCGCTTCGTGTCTGGGAAGAGGTGCCCGGGCCGGAGACCGGCCGGGAGGGTGCGGCTTCCTCTCCGAGGGGAGGGCTGTCGTGAGGACCAGAGCGTGGACCGGTCCCGACCCGCCTGGCCACCAGGCACCACGGGACAGCGGCGGGGGCCACAGTGCCCGGTTCTGCCCGAGGACAAGCTGACATCACAGACCCTCGGGGGTCCTGGGCACGAGGGGAGGGCAGGCCTGATCAGCCTGGCCACCTCTGGCACAGAGTCTGGGAGGGAGTCTCGGGCACCCCTAGCTCTGCCTCTGCTCTGGCTGCGCGGTCCACCCTCCCCGCAGACGCCCAACCGCCCGCCTGCGGGGACACTGTAGCACGTACTCGGGGAAAGGCCCACCGCCCTGTACAGGCTCCGGGAGCCCTGCCTCGGGGGGGGTGGGGGGATGTGACGCTAACCAGACAGCCACCGTCTCCGGCCTCTACCACAGCCTGGGGGTGGGTCCGTCGTGAGCTCCTCTACAGACTGGGAAACTGAGGCTCAGATAGGCGATGGCACTTTCCCAGAGCGGTGAGTGGAGCCCCAGGGCCTGAGCTCCCTCCTATCTCCTGGAGGCCCGGGAAGCCTTCTCCCTCTAAGCAGAGAGGGCGGCCTAGAAGGGGGACGCTTACCCTCTACCCCCACGGCCGGAACACAGCACTGTCCGAGACCTGACCTACCCTTACGGGTGTCCACAGACCTCCAGGGGTCCGGATGGAGCGGTGCTGGGACTTCAGGGAAGGTAGGGAAAACGGGGCCTCCAGGGGGGATGCCCAGCCAGAGCGCCCCAGTGGGCAGGGTGGTGGGAGCACTGCCAGAACTGCGGGGCCCGGCCTCTCGCGGGCAGGAAGCAGAGTCCGCCTCTCAGGAACCTGACAGTGGCCGTGGCGGAGGGGAGCGCGTGGGGCAGGATGGGGGCCCCAGCAGGGCCTGGGCAGGCGAGGAGGCCAGGCCCCCGGTGGGGCTCCGACCCAGACCGGAAGCCGAGATTTAACAGAGAGCCGCAAACCACCAGCGCTCACCCAGGAGGACGGCCGTCGTCAGAGACGGAAAACTAGCGTTGGCGAGAACGAGGAGCCCGGCTCCCTCTCGGCAGGAACAGAACGTGGCGTGGCTGCCGTGTCCTCAAGGAAGGGGGCCCAGAACTACGGCGGGTCCCGGCCGTCCTGCTTCGGAAGCATCCCCGCGGGATCGGGGGGCCTCAAGGAGAGCCGCACGGGGTTAACTTCACGCCATGTATACGCTACGACACTGGACTTTGGACACCACCGCCACAGGCACCGAGGGCCAGAGAGGGGAGCTCGCTCTAGAGAGATCTGCCCTGAACCCCCCCACCGACAGCCAAGTGGAGACACATACACTCCCCCCCCCACCCCCACATACTGATCCCTGTCAATCGGGTCCCCTCCACCGAGCCCCGACCTGGCCTCCAAATTTCCTCGACCCAGGGCCCTGGGCAGCCACACCGGTTGTGGACAGCGGCCAGCAGCCCCCGAGAAGCCACTCCAGACGCAGGGCGGGCCGCCTCAGGCCTTGGCCGTAGGCGCCGCCGTGTTGACACAGGTCACGGCGACAGAGATCCTGTTGTCTCCCGGCCAAGCCGCCGGCTGACCAGGTAACAGGTGCTCAGCCAGAAGGGCAGGAACCCGGGGCCACAGCAGGGAGCAGACACGAAGCTCCAGACCCGCCTGCCGATGGCGGTTTGGGGTTCAGGTCCAGACCCCCAAGCAGGCAGCATGAGGTAGGATGAGGTTTGGGAAGAACGGCCCCCTCGGCCCTGTCAGAATTCCCCAGGTGGAGACAGAGACAGGATCCCTGTCCAAACACCTTGGGCTCTTCCCGAAGGCAGAGAACACAGAATTCTCCCCTCCGGGTGCTCTGTGCGCAGGGTTCAAATCCCAGCCCGGCCCATCAGGAGGGTCTGTGACCTCGGGAAGTCACGCTTGCCGTCCGGCCCTTGCTCATCATGTGCTAAGTATTAGCTGAGCACCCGCCCAGTGCCAGGGTCGCGCCAGGCCCCGAGACACAGCCTCACGCACAGGCAGCCTCAGCGGCCGAGGGAGGAGCGACGTGGGGCGGGTGGGCAAGACCAAGCGGGCCACACTGCCTTGCGGGGACGGGGCCAGCACAGCCCCCAGGCGCTCAGGGAAGGCGGTGCCTGCACTTAACCTCGCCTCCTAGGAGGCGAGCCCGGCGGAGTGTGGACCCCGGACCCTGGCCAGTGCTAGGCCGTTAAATACTTTCCCCGGCACCCAGAAGGTTCTGACACAGGCAAAAGAGGAAATGAAAAATCAAACAGAAGCGGAGGGTGCCCGGCCCGCAGGGAGACGGAGCCTCAGCGGCAAAGTTCCTCTGTGAGGGCCCGAGCAGGAGCCAGTCTGGTGGCCTCTGTGTGACAGGACAGCTGCCGACCGAGGTCCCCCCCACCACAAGATCTTCCAGGAGAAGGCAGAGCAGGGCCACCACAAGTGACCGAGTCCCATCTAGCCCAGAGCACCACCCCTCGGAGCCCCAAGGCTCACGGCTGACACCGGCCCCGGCCGAGGTGACCGCCAGCAACCCACCAGACACGCCCTCCAGGTGCTTGCAACAAAGAGCCACTTGTCTGCGGGGACGAGGCTTTCAGGACTCAGCGGGAATCTACCACCAGTCTTTGCCAGGTGAGCAGCGATCATGTGTGGTCACCCTGGGGCTGGGCAGAGCAACGGTCAGAACCCACGGGAACAGCATCTGCGTGCAGAGATGGGACCCAGAGCCTGGCTGGCTGGAGAACTGTTGGGTTTGATTGAGGTTCACACCAGCCTACAGGATCCCACGGTGAAAACCGCGATGCTGACTAGTGCCATCCCCGAGGGCTTCCCGGTGGCAGGGACGTGCTGAGCACTCCACGAACATCCTCCTGTCCCGTTCTGCTGCCCCAGGAGTGGTGCCTGACATACAGAGGAGGAAACGGAGGCTCTGGCCCTGCGGCCCACCATGCTTGCTCCTCACATGCGGTCAGCGGCATAAGAATTGCTTCCTTCCTGTCCCTGCCGCGTGGAGAAGCAAAGTCCTGACTTCAGGGGGCTCAGAGTCCCAACCGGTTAAAAACTCTCGCGCCTCAAGACACATGCCAACACAGAGGGCTCACAGAAAGGGAGCGGCCGACTCCCTCCTCAGGGTCGGGGTTGAGTTCAGAGAGGTGCATCTGAGCTGCGTCTCGAGGGTTGTAGAGGAGCTCACTGGGCTGAAGGAAGGGCATTCCAGGAAGGAACAGAATGTGCGGAGGGAAAGGCTGCCCAGAGGGTGGTGGGGCACCAGTGCAGGACGTCCGCCAGGGGGTGGTAGGATCCGAGGCCAAAATTCAAGGGGGGCTGCGTTTGGGCGGAGAGCCTGGCCCTCTTCCCGGAGAGCAGACTCCCCCTCTTACAGCTGATGCCCCATCCGCGGACGGCAGAGACGACCAGATGGGAGGCAGTGACGACGTGCAGGTGAGCTCTCCCAGCAGAGGTGGCGGTCATCCCCCCGCCGCACCAGCACAGACCTCCCACGCAGCTGGGCCCATCCCCCACTCAGGTCCCAGACCCCCGAGACAGGCCGCCACCGTGGTTTCCAGCTAATCTCCCGGTCATTCTGGACCTCCGTGGGCATTTGGCGGCCAGGCTGACAACCTGAAAATGCCCGGTGGGGCTGGACCCCGACTGCCTGAGCTCTCTGGTCCCCGAAACCCTCCTCTTCCCAGAGTGCCAGCAGCAGGCGCTCGGCCCCTTGGAGAGGAGCGGGCCCCACAGACCTTGCCGTGGGGCCTGGCCCCGTAGGTCACCGTGTCAAACCTGGGAGCCAGGAAACCGTAGCATCAGAACAGGCTGGAGGCCCACGGACTGGTCTGAGATAGACTGAAGAAAAGCAGTGCTGGCCGGGGGACTTGCTCCAGAGCCCCGGGCACAGGGTCCCACCCGCCAGCACGGCCCCCTCCTCTGCCTGCCCGGGTCACAGCACGTGGACTCTGCCGCCGTGTGGGGCTGGCTGGGCCCGGCTCCAATCAAACAACGCAGGGCTCCAGAGGGACCGGCGGTCGCGGCCCGCCTGGAGATGAGCCGGTGCACGGAGGGGCCTCCTCCCTCCGGTGCCTTGGGGGACCAGCCAGCGGCCTCGAGAGCCCCCGGCAGCCTCCCCGAGGGCTGGGCCGGCACCAGGATGGACTTCAGCTTAACCAGGAGCTCCTGAAACGGGGCAGACGGCGGCCACAACCGACCCCCGACCTCACCGAGACACGACGGCCCTTCTGTGCCTGCTGTCCTCGGAGCACGTCCACCTGGGGAGCGTTCTCGCGGAAAGAAGCAAACAGCATGGGTATCCGGTGAGGCCTCCTGGTCTACCCATTCCAGCAAATCCACGGGACAGAGGAACAGGTCAAGCCCACCCTGGATGCGCTCAGCAAAACCCCAACTTTGGAAACTTCTCCAGAACTTGGTTTGCCCAAACAAACACGCTGCCAGGAGGGAGCCTGTCGCGGACACGAGACCCGGGAGGGAGATCAACCGGTGACCACAGCTGGAGCAGTGTATGTGCTTCAATCAGGATTCAAATAACTAATGAAAAAGCGAGGTAGTATGAGGGCTTGGCTGGATTTTTAAGGCTATTAGACATTGGTGCTATTTTTTCAGATGGGAGGATATTAAGCTTAGATTTCTAATTATTTTCATCTTCTTAAATGTTTATTGAGAGCGAGTGTGAGCAGGGGAGGGGCAGAGAAAGGGGGGGAGAGAGAATCCCAAGCAGCCTCCACGCTGTGAGCACAGAGCCCAACTTGGGGCTTGATCACATGACCCTGGGAATCATGACCTGAGCCAAAGTCAAGAGCTGGACGCTTGGGTGCCTGGGTGGTTCAACTGGTTGGGATTCTCTCTGCCCCTCCCCTGCTCGCACTCTCTGTCTCAAAATAAGTAACCAAAAAGAGTCGGATGCCTAACCGACTGAGCCACCCAGGCACGCCCGATTACTTTTATCTTTACAGACAAGGTTTTAGGAGGCCTGGAATTTGCTCCAAAAGTAATCCTGGGGGAGGGGGGGGCGGGTCAGGGTTCAAGTGGACAAGAGGAGTCAGGAGCTCCCAGTGGCTCAAGCCAGGTGAGCGGTCCACGGTGTCACAGAATCTTCCCTCCACTTTTGCACATAATTGAGATCTTCCACGATACAAAGCCTGCATAAAAGACACGCCCACGTTCACCACAGCGGCCAGAAGGTAGATGCAAGCGGCGTGCCCGCTGGCAGGTGGACAAAACGGGGTCCACGAGCACAACGGGGGGCCGCTCAGCCATGAAAGGGAAGTGCCCCCGCCCCCGTAACACCGACAGACGTGTAGGACACCGTGCCCGGTGAAACCAGCCGTCACGACGGGATACACCCGTAGGACTCCACTTACACGAGGCCCCGGGAGGAGAAAGCAGACGGGGGGCCGGGGGCCACGGTTTCACGGACACAGAGCTGCAGTCCGGGCAGAGGAACCGGGCCGGAGACGGTGGTGCAGGTTACACAACGCTCCGAGCGTACTCACAGCCCCTGAACCGTCCCCCTGAAAGTCGTTCTGGTGGAAAAGCGCAGGTCACGTGTGTTTTAACCGCGAAGTTTTTAAATGAAGAAGTGTTCCTAATTGGCGGTGGCTCCCTTCCAGGTGGGGACAAGGACCTCAGGGCCTTTGATCCTCAACACTGGCTCTCCGGGTTGCCATGGGCATCTGGTGAAGCCAAGGGCATGGGGTGGGGGTGGGGGTGGGGGGTGGGTCATTTCACTCTGGCTCCTGCTCCAGGAACGTGTGGCTTGTGCCACCCCAGCCACAGGGACCGCCGCGCCCTTGGGAAGAAGGGGTCGGGTCCGTGGGCCGCAAGCCAGCCCTGCACGGCCACGCGGGACCCAGTGCCAACAGGGCAGGGAGAGAAATGGCTTCCTTTTAACTTTCCTTGTCACCCTAGGAAAATTCCTATTCAAGGCAGCTTTCAAAGCTGAGAGGAAGGGAGGACTCTGCCCAAGCCAAGGGCAGGTCCCATGTGCCCTGGGACCTGAGGGTGATGCCTCCCCCACAGCAGAGAAAATGAGGGGCCGAGCACCCCAGCAATGGGGTAAAGGGGTCACAGCATGTGGACCTCCCATCCGAGGCTCTGGGAGCCCCATCTGTAGGCACTGCCTCTCGCCGGCCACAAGGGGGCAGAGCTGGGGCTCTAACATCTACACCCACTGGGGGCCCAGGGCTAGGGGCTCAAAGGAGGAGAGTGTGGGAGCCAGAGACACTAAGGGGAGATGAGAACAGAGGTCCTCTTGCCTCCCTGGCATGCTCACAACGTCCAGGGTGCTTGGGTGGCACCGGAGTGCAGGAAGGGGTCCGGGTCCCGAGCAGTTTCAGTCTCCTGCCCCGAGGAACCCACGCTGGGGAGGCCAAGTGATAACACCACTAGTGGATGAGCTCAACAGGGCGGGGGGGGGGGGACCGAGTCCCCCAGGCGACACCAGCAGAGACACTGTCCCCAGGCTCCCCAAGGAACACCACGGGGGTTGGACAACAAGGAACACGGGCAGCACTTGCCAGGCCTCCAGCTCAGCTGGGGGGGGGGGGGGGGGAGGGAATGACTCCAACAAACAAACATGGCTGACAGGGAGGAGTGAGCAAACGTTAAAGCCCCAGATCGCAGGCGGTTCTCCAGGGAAGATGCACAAATGGCCAAGTACATCGTTCTCTTGCCATCGGGGAAACATGAATCCAAATCCCACGGACCACGAGGTGGGCTGGGGGGCATTCAGACAGACAATAACAGGAGAGTGTGAGCAGGGGAGGGGCAGAGACAGATTCAGAGGATCCCAAGCAGGCTCCCTGCTCAGCCCAGAGCCCAACCTGGGGCCTGATCACACGACCCTGGGGTCATGACCTGAGCCAAAATCAAGAGTCCGACGCTTGGGTACCTCGGTGGTTCAGCTGGTCGGGATCCTCTCTTCCTCCCTCTCTTCCCGGCAGGGACGGGAAGAAACCGAAACCCACTTGCACTGCCGGTCAGGACGTGGAACGGGGCCGTGGCTGTGTGGCCAGTCCCCAGAAAGTTAAATGGAGGACCGCCACGTGGCCCAGCAATTCCACTCCTAGGTGCGCCCGTCCCCACAAACACCTGGCCGTGAACGTTCACAGCAGCAGGATCCATCACAAAGGTGGAAACCAGCCGTGGACGAGT
Source organism: Panthera tigris (assembly GCF_018350195.1). NCBI lineage: Eukaryota > Metazoa > Chordata > Mammalia > Carnivora > Felidae > Panthera > Panthera tigris. Next base: position 59,506,093 of record NC_056674.1, on the reverse strand, counting down.
GGCTAAGCACACGTGGCGATCCACACACCGGAATGTCCCTCAGCCACAGAAGGTAACGAAGCTCTGACACCCACCACAACGTGAACGAGCCTTGAGGACGCGATGCCAGTGCATCTCGACAGGAAGACGTGGACCGAGGCACTCCCGACTTTCATCACACACACGAGGAAACGGATCCCAGCACCGCTCCTTTCCGAAGTCTGGGCTGGGCTAGTTAGCACAGCGCTCCCATCAGGGACGAGTTCTCCCCCGCTCCGTGTCCCGTGGGGTGTCCATCCTCGACCACACCACCACCCCCCCCCACGCTGGAGGTGCACCTGTGACCCAGCATGGTCACTCACAGCCTTTCCAGATCATTCTGACATGGGTGCTCCTTCCCTCTGGATTGAGAGCTGCAGGGTTAGGGGAGCAGGGATCTGCCGGTCTTTCCCACCTCCTGCAGGGGACCTGGTAGACAAGGGGATGAACACAGAGAGGGACAGAGCCCTGACGACATCTGAACCCCTGGATCCAGCCGTGCCTGACAGCAAGCCATGGAACAAGAGCCGCACAGCCCCTTTTCTCTTGAACCAGTTTGAGTTGGGATTCTGTTGTTTGCAGTGGAGTCCTGGTTCCCACACCAAGTCCCGCCTGACAGACATACGTCTGCAGGAACCACCGTGGCCAGAATCACTCTTCAAAGTCTCCCAAAGCAAACGTTTTGGAGCTCTGGTCACGCAGACCCTTCTGCAGCAGAGGCTAAGGTCAGCGACGTGCTCATGCAGCGAGGGGTTCCCATTTCCCATCCTGTGCCTTCTATCCACCACCGCCCCCCCCCCCCGAGCTGGTGGGGGCTTGCACGTTCAAGTAGTGGGCCCTCCCTGGATACCAGCTGTGCCGGGTGCCCCAGTGCCTGGCAGAGCCCATTGGTGGGACCTGGGAAGGGCAGGGGAGGCCCAGGTCACAGCCCGGGGGGAGTTGGCAGTGGGGGCGCTGACCACAAAGGCTGAAGTTCAAGTGGAAGGAGCGGCTGGGGGAGGGGGGCGGGAAGGGTTTGGAGCACAGCGGCATCTGTGAGCCACGGCAGGTTCTGTCTGTAACTGAGATCAACCCCCTTCTGTCGCGCCAAGCCTTTGGTGAACTCCCATCACACCACATGCCTCGGGTAGGTGGTTTTTCACGGAAAACTCCAGGAAAGCTGAAGCAGGGCCCACGAGAACACAGACCCGGAGAAGAAAGGAAAGTTTTTGAGGGGGGCAAGGGGGCAGTTCTGACCCCAGCTCTCTGGAGGCAGGTGGATTCCACGGACAACAGCTGTGAGTTACCGACGCCCCCGAGCAAAAGGAACAGCGTCCACGAGCCGGGGAAGAGCCCAGCTGTGGTGTAGCCACACAGTACAGTGGGTTGGATGGGGACCCCCAGAGTCACATCCCCCTAGAGTTTCAGCATGACCTCACTCGGGACAGGGTCTTTGCGGACCTGATTAGGGGGAGGTCAGATTGAGTTAGGGTGCCCCTAAACCTGATGACCTGTCCTTGTCAGAGGGAACACTGACACAGGGAGAGGGCAAGTGAGGACACGAGCAGAGGTTGGAGGGATGCGGCCACAGCCAAGAAACACCTGGAGTCCCCAGCAGCTGGAAGAGGCGGGAAGGACCCTCCCTGGAGCCTCCGGAGGGGAGCATGTCCCCACCCCACACCTTGATTTCAGACTTCTGCCCCCAGAGCTGGGAGAGAACAGACAGACTCCTGTTGGTTCAAGCCTCCCAGCGAGGGGCACGTGGTCATGGTAGCCCCAGGGCACTCACACAAGGAAGGGTTGGGAATGTTCCCGAAAAAGAACCAACAGCCCAACGTGGCTGGAGCTCAGCAGAAACACTCCTTTCTTCCTTCAGGAACCACTCTCGGAGCCTCTGGGTGGCTCAGTTGGTTAAGCATCCGACTTTGGCTCTGGTCACGATCTCGCAGTTCATGAGGTCAAGGCCTGTGTTGGGCTCTGCGCTGAGTGCTCAGAGCCTGGAGCCTGCTTCAGATTCTGTGTCCCCCTCTCTGTCCCTCCCCTGCTCATGCTCTCTCAAAAAGATTAAAAAAAAAAAAAAAAAAAAAAGAACCACTCACAGATGCCGTATCAGTCAGCTACAGTGCTGCGTAACAATCCTTTCCCAAAAGGAGGGGACCTGATCGTTCTCACCCGTGCATCTGGGTCTTCCTGGCATTGCTCATCCCCAGGTCACACGGTCATGTGCTGGCAGGGGCACAAGAGGGGTGGGGTGGGGGCACTAGATACCCCTCCCACCCCATGCCGCTGACCAAAGCACGTGGCAGAGCCTCCAACAGGAGGGACCCCAGAGTCGCACGGCAAAGGGCATGGTCAGTTGCAGGGAGGGGGGGCGGGGCTTGGAATCAGGAACAAATGTGCAGTTTGCCCCAAGTGCCTACTGGGTTCCAGGCTGGACTGAAATAAGCTTCAATAAAACAAAACTCTCCAGGTCTGACTAGTGTAGACGTGGTTGTCCAAGCGCCGGGTGTGTGCTCCACTCAGGTGGGGAAACCGAGGCTCGGGGCCTGCCGAGGGTCAAGGGCAGGGGAGTTCTCTGTCCCTCTCCCTGCCTGCTCCGGCATGTTGGGGGAAGGAGAGCAGGCGTCCCTGGTTTTTCCTTGGGACCCGGCAGGCACCTGCTCGTTACAACCCGTTTTACAGAGCTGAAACACAGGCCCCGGGAGCCTGGCCTGAGGCTGCAGACAGCAGGGCCACGCGCCCCTTCTCCCGAAGAACCGGGCTCCCGCTGCAATAGGACGGCCGGGGGGCAAGTTTAGGGGGAATACCCGGACTCACCAAGTCTGGGGACAGATCACCAAGACCGACCTGACGTCCCTTTCCCAGGGCCTCGTAAAAGGCACCGGGCTCTCTCGAGAGGAGGTGAACTCAGGGGAAGGCAGGTTAAACGGCCCCCAGGACACCCGGCCCCGGGCTCGCCTGGACTCGGCCAGCATGGGACTGGCTTCCTGTCTCCCGCGTCACCCAAGCTGCCAGTGGCCGAGTCCCAGGCTCCATGCGTTCCGTCAAGTGGCACAAGTGGAGCAAAGCGGGCAACGAGCCCAATCACGTCCGACAGCCCATGTCCCGACCCCACGAGCGAGGGTGGGGCACCACAGGGCGAGGTGCAGGGTGGAGGTGCGGGCAGGGGCCGGCTCCCCAGGTCCCCGGCACCCGCCAGGCACACAGACAGAAGGCACTGGACACAGGCCCGAGCTCGAGCCCCCGCACCTCTGGGATGGAACCCAAGGTAGGCAGGTGCACGCGGCCAGCCCCGACCCGGCCCCTTCCCGGGATCCGGCACCCCACTCCCCAGTCTCTCATGGTTTCCACGTCGGGAGGCCAGGGCCGGAACAGATGGCTCTCGCCCACCCGAAGGCCTCTCCTAGCAGGTGGTCGGCCCTCCCCCGGCAGCAGGAAGCTCGTGTACCCTGCAGAGAGAGCCCAGCTCCGCAGGGACCGGGAGAGCTGGCCGCCCGGTGGGGTGGGAAGGGGACAGGCGTGACCCTTCTGGAGAGGGACCGCAGGTGACGCACCCCGCCCTCAGGCAGATATCTCCACACACACGGTGGCTTTAACGTGCACTCACGGTCTGACTCTAGAGGGCAGAAACCAGAGTCTCAGTGGGTGCAAGTCACAGCGTGGGCAGGGCTGATTCCTTCCAGAGGCTGGGGGGACATGGGGGGGGGTAGCTCTGTGACCCCATGCACTCCTTCTGTGGGGACCTAATCTTGCATGATCCCCTCCTCTCAAAATCCTTCACCACACCTGCCACGGAAGGTCGCGCACCCACCGGGCCCAGAGGACTGGGAGGACAGGGTCTCTGGGGCACGGTCAGCCTGCGGCAGAGGGAAACCGCTGGATGACGGCGCTCAGCCAGGACTGCCCTGCGGGGCCCCCCCCCCCCAGGGTAAATCAGGGCAGCCTTCCCGCCAGGCCACCTGGCAGCACCACCAGCAACTTGAAACGCACGCGGCTCCCAGCCGGCAGCGGCTGCTCTGGGAGGCTACACTGCGGGAATGTGCAAGCCGGCAGCCCAGCGGACGGGCGACCACAGCTCCTGCAGCCGCGTCTGCAAGACTGAGCGATCAGACGCACCCCCAACACTCATTCACAGAGTCCGGGGTGGACCGGCACGGTGCATCCGTGCTCCCCAATATCGTGTAGCCGTTAGCGAAACACACAGGTCTGGACACCCTGAAACGGAAAGACGTCCTTGACAGAAGGGGTAGAAAAGACAAACCAGAGAACGCCGCGGACGGCGCAGTCCCATGCCTGTAACGGGAAACCACGAGGGGGTGATATCCGCCTCCGCATCCAGGCGGAGAGAAGCCTGACAAAAATGTGCACGGTCCCCTTGTCCACGGTTTCAGTGAGCCCGTCGACCGAGGTCTGGAAGCAGAGGATCGCCTTCTGACGTGTGGTCAGGGGTCCGTGGTGGCCTAAGGTTTGTCACCTACCCCTGTCATTCAGAGCACTTGGCCTCCTCTGGGGGCATTTCAGCATCCGCGTCACGAGAAGGGGACAAGAGGTCCTGAGAGAGACGACGTTCACATAACTTTTATCAGTGTTGCTGCGGATGTTCTGTTTTATCGTTCGTCTCTGCCGTAGCCTGACTCGTAAATTAAACTTCCTCGTAGGTGTGACGTCCAGGAAGACACGCGGCGTGGACAGGGTTGGGTTGGGTCGGCTCGGCTCCTATCCGCGGTCTCAGGCATCCACTGCGGGTCTTGGGAACGGACCCCCTGTGGCTGGTCGGTTGGGGGTGGGGGGTCGCTCTAATTCCCTCTAAGGAGATGAACCGGTCTGGGCATGACAGTTGCGTTACCCCAATCCGTTTTATGGTTTTAATATTTTTTTTGTGGAGGGATCACCTTCATAAAAAATAACGTTAAAAAAAGAACCCCCCCCCCCGGCCCCCAACTTCAGATCCTGGAAAGTTTTGTCTCCTTCAAGAAGGAAACATGCTTCAGGTAACCTCGTGGCGGAGGACTCCGCCTCCCTGCCCGCAGGCTGTACCGACCCCTCAGGAACGGCCTAGAGCAGGTCCAGATCTCACAGAGGCCGGGAAGCCAGGGCGCACGGCGGACGGCGCCGAGGCCCCGGTGCAGACACACCAGCTCGCTGGGCATACAGCAGGCGCTCAAGCAGGGGCTGGGGAGTTGGGAGCCCCTCCCAGAACAGGCCTCCCTGAGGTTTTGTACAGCAAGTCCTCCCTGTCCTAGGGACCACGGTCTGTTTAGAGAGCATTTTGCAGAAGCCAGCCAGCCCCCCCCATATCCACAAGTGGGGGGGTCCCAGAACGCGGCCCAGGCCCGAAGGGGCAATACCCTGGCAGTGCGTCTAGTCCTGACCGTGCCGCTGCCCGGCTCGGAGACCTGGGCACCCCACCCTCAGCATCGGGGTGGCCCTCGGCTATGCCGTCCACGTGGCTCCCCTCCCCAGCTCCCGCCCAGAGCAGCCGGTCTGCCCGACGGAAGGATCTGGACAGTGGTGAGCAGGGAGCCCCGTCTACCTGAGTGTGGGAGGGGGACAGCCGTCTGCGTGTCAAGAATGGCCTCGGCCACCTAAGTGCCCGGTCAGGGTCCCTCCCATCTCCCCCCACCCACGATTCTCACTCAGCCAAGCGTCACACAACTCGGACCCCAGCTGACGGCCAGCACGCGCACCGGTCCGCCCCAATGACCCAGCCAGCTCAGTGCCCAGGAACAGGCGTCCTCAGCCACCCGGCCACCTCACCCCCAGGGCGTCCCAGCACGGCCCCGTGTCCTGCCCACACGCCCAGGCCCAGCTGGGGCTGCTCCTGTGGGAGCGAGAGTCCCCCTCAAACGGCACAGCTGCCCCACACCCCCCTGGAAGCTGCCGCCTCCCAGCGCCAGAGGAAGCTGTCCCCGACGATGAGAGCAGGTGGGCCCCAAGCAGCCACACATTCATCCAAAGCACGGCTGTTACACAGATGCCACGTGACCGAGCCACACACACGGTTCCAGGCACCAGGGATCCAGGGACAAGACCACACCTGGCCCCGACGTTATGTTCCAACAGAACAAGATAAAACTTCAAAGACTTGGTGCCCCCTTTGACAGCTCTCCTCCACTGCCAGAGGCAGCGGCCAGGGACACCGGCTCACGACCACCACCCGGGTGCGGGCTCTCCCGCCCCAGGTGAGGGGTGCCCCCTCCCCGCCCTCGCCTAGTGGTCACAGCTGGGGGCTCACAGCCCTCGCCCTGCCACCTTCTCCAGCACCATCCACCAGCCCCGGCCGCTGGGAGGTGTCCCGGGGCCACCACAGGGCAGGAGGCCGACCGGCCCACCCCCAGCTCGGTTTCTACCAGCTCTTTCCTCCTGGGGGGTGGGGGGGGGCCGGGATCGCTGCACGACACAGGGCAGCTGCTGGACACTCACATGTGGTGGCCTTCGGGCCAGGCGTCCTGCACACTGTCTTCCTGACTAGCGGGGACGGGTTTGCGTTTTCACCACAGGCTGGTCCCTGGGAGGACCAGCCCCTCTGGTGAGATCACAGCTGGCAGGTCCTGTGCCCCGGGCCAGGGCACTGCCAGGAGCACCGGGATGGACTGGTCATGCCTGCTGCGGGCACCGGGAGGGTGGAAGGAGGGAGGCAGGCACAGAAGAGACAGACCTGCCATCCCGTTCAGGACACTCCAGGGGAGCACCCGAGTATATGAGGACGGGAGGCGTCTATGCTGTGGGCAGTCAGAACACACATGCTGGAAGCAGTTCCCAGAGGGCGCTCAGGGGTGTCCCATTGGTGACAGGGTGGCACCCATCTATCACGGACCCTGTCACCGGCACGCACAACCAGGCAGACATAACTTGGCAGGAAGTCCCAGGTGAAGGACAGCAGCACCTTCCGCTCAGACCTTGGCGGCCCAGACAGACCAACCTGGGACCCTCCAACGCCTCTGCCCTGCGGGCCTCCTGTCAGAAGCGCTGGAGGCTCCCAGCATCCCCCGGGGGCTCATGAAGAATGAATGCAGGTTCTCGGGCCCCACCCGGACCCCCGAATCAGCAGCTCTGGGGTGGGGCCCGGCCGTGCGAGTTTTATACACCACCAGGTGCTGGCGACACCGGACGTGGCCTGGAAAGCTTTGAAGAGCGGAGCCAAGGCGGCACCTGACAAGGTCCCGGCATCTCTGGGTGGCTGGCCTCAGCGTGACTGGGGGGGTCACGGGCGATCCCCTGTACAGAGGTGGGGGCTGAGATCCGGCTGCAGACACGCCCCCACCCCCACAGCCCCCTTGGCTGTATGACCCAGAGACCGGGACCACGGGTCAGAATGCCACCCCCACCACGTTTCCCAGGAAAGCCTGTGTGCCTGTCCCCTCCCTCCACAGCTGCCCCCCACCCCCGAGCTGAACCCCGCGCCCCCCCCGGGGAGGGTCCTGGGCACCCCGATGAGGACCCGGCCAGGGCCCAAGGAGGGAGCAGTGGCCCCTCTCTGTTCCTGCTGTCTCGGCCTGGCCGTCTCTTGGCTGTGACAATGACCAGGGTCCTCCTGGGTTTAGCCACGCCGCAGCCGCCGAGGCCACTTTCACGCTCCAGTGGAGGGCGGGCCTTGGGGCCTCTGGGACGCTGACCCAGCTTTCGTGTGGGCTGCGCTGTCCAAGCAGAGTTAGAAAAAAAAAGGGAACTGGCCTGTCAGCCCACTGAGACAATGCAGGAAGCAGGGCTTCATCCTGCACCTCGAAGGGAGGCTTCTTATCCCGGACCCTATTGCAGGGATAGAGGACGTGGTCACCCCTGCCTCCAGTGGGTGGCCCTGGACACCAAGAGGCCCACACAGCTCAGTCACGGCACAAATGTGCAGACACACCCACTCCCCACCCCCCACCCCCGTCCACCACCGAGAGGTCTTGGGGTCAGAGGGGAAGGGGAGGGGGTGGCATGGTCCGGGGGAGGGTGACAGTGCCGTGCACCAGCTCCACGCAGGCTGAGGGCACCATGCATCACTGCATCCCGTCCCTCGACGGGGAACCCAGCCCAGAGAGGGGAAGCATCTTCCCCAGGCTGCTCAGCAGTGACGGGCCTGAGCCAGACCAGGGTCCACACGCTCCCTGAGCTGGCACCCGGGTTCTCAGACCTTCGCCGCAGGCAGGGGCCATTAGTCCCACTTCAGAGACGAGGAAACCGAGGCTCAGAGGTTGAAACCAGCCCCAAGCGGAGCTCCTCAGGCGTGTGGACTCTGACCTCTGCCCACAACACGGGCTCGACTCCTTCATGGGACCCAGAGCCCCATTTCTGTGGGATCTGTCAGAAAACCACCCCGTGTCCCATGTCCTCAGTCCCGAGGAAGTTCTCCTGGTCGCTAGACTTTAAAGTCATTTCTGCAGACTCTCCCGCGTCCTCATGGACCCTGGGCCGAGAACTAAGCCACAGGCCAGAGACGAGCTGCCATCAGGGGACACCCTGGGTCCTCGACGACACTGTCCCCCAGCCCTGTAACTACCTCTCATCCGCGGAGGTCAACAAAATAAACCAAATGCAAAAGGTGAAGGAATGAACGACAGACAGGAAGGCAGGAAATACAGCCAGATGCCAGCCAGAGTCTGGATGGCGCAGCAGACCGGGGCTCGTGACGCCTGCTTCCTCTTACGATCTGTGTTCCAATTTTTCTATACGAGCGACTGTCACAGTTATACTGGAAGAAATAACATGAAACCTAATTTCATCTTAACCCCCCAGGGGAGTGGCCATAAATGCTGCTTCTGTTTCTTTCCAGGCCTGAACGTACCCGGGGGGGAGGCGAGAGGGGGCGAACAGCCATCTTGGACCTCTCTTGGCTTCTTAGAAAGGATTTTGTTTCCCTCTAAAACCTGGGATGTTGGGAGCAGTACATATTCTGGCAATAAACGGCACCTACCAGTTTTGTTCGCACTGTTCAAAGCTCATTGAAAGCTAGAACCACACACACTAAAACCTTAATTAGCAAAGTTGGGAAGTTTTCCTGCCCCCGGCCAGGAACACAGAACCATCCAGAAAGACGCTGGGGTCTGTCCTCCCAGAAGCCTCCTGCCCAGGCAGCCGGGGGCTCCATCCCTGAGCGCCTCGGGGTAAGACCCCCAGGTCCCACCCTGACCCAGGAAAGCACACGCAGGACAGGAAGCTCTCAGGTAACTCAAATCAGGAATGGTTTCTTAGAACCCAGGCATGTGGCCTCCGGGGGGTCTTGGCTTTCAACAGGGCCACTTCCTCCCAGCTGCAAGTGGTCCCTGCCGTCCACGGCCTCGCCGCTCAGGCACCTACATCTGCAGCTCCCAGGGAGCCAGGCCCTGAGCCCCTCCTCCAGCTCTGAAGCCCCCACCCTGCACCAACACCAAAGCCACCTTGAATTCCCACATGGCACCTGCCAACAGCCAACTCGAAACCGATGTTAAGTGCCCGCCAGCCCTGCGGAATCCCGAACTCATAAGGGCCGCGTCTCACAACAGCCTTTGCCCACAGCACCAAGTCTTACACGGACCCCTTTCCGGGCGCCCCCAGCCAGTCCCTGCAGTTAGGACTGTGTCCTGGGGCCCGTGGACAGCCAAGACAGCTTCCTCCCTCCCCCGTGTCCTTGCAGGGCTAGACCCGCAGCCTGGGGACATCACACTTTTGTCTCCCCAGAACAGCCCACCTCCTTTATCCCTCAACACCTCTCCTTGAACACCAGCACTCAAAACAGATAAAGGAGACGCTGTCCTGTCAGACGGAAGGCCGCAGGGCCCAGAACCTCCTCAGATCGTCCACTGCTTTGCGGCCCCCCCACCTCCCCGAGAACCACCGAGGAACCCCGAGTTCCTGCGCACTGCCTCCCCGAGAACCTCCGAGGAGCCCCGAATTCTTGGGTCCCCCCCACCCAGCCCAGAACCTCCAAAGAGCCCCGAGTTCTTGCATGCCCCCCCACCTCCAGAGAACCTACGAGGAGCCCCCGGTCCTTGTGCCCCCCACCTCCCTGAGAACTCCGAGGAGCCCCAAGTTCTTGTGTCCCCCCACATCCCCCACCCGAGAACCTCCGAGGAGCCCCGAGTTCTTGCGCACAGCCTCCCCACCCCCCGAGAACCTTAGAGGAGCCCCGAGTTCCTGCGCCGAGAACCTCCGAGCAGCCCCGAATTCTTGTGCCCTCCCCGAGAACCGCCGAGGAACCCCGAGTTCCCGCGCACCGCCTCCCCGAGAACCTCCGAGGAGCCCCGAGTTCCTGCGCCGAGAACCTGCGAGGAGCCCCGAGTTCTTGTGCCCTCCCCGAGAACCGCCGGGGAACCCCGAGTTCCCGCGCACCGCCTCCCCGAGAACCTCCGAGGAACCCCGAGTTCTCGTGCCATCCCCAGAACCTCCAAGGAGCCCCGAGTTCTTGCGTACAGCCTCCCCACCCGAGAACCGCGGAGGAACCCCGAGATCCCGCGCACAGCCTCCCCGAGAACCTCCGAGGAGCCCCGAGTTCCAGCGGGCACCGTCCAGAAACAGCAGCGCCGCCGCGCCCCGAGCGGCCCAGGCCCCGCCGCCCTGCACGCCCGCGCCCCTCCTACCTGGAGGCCGCGATCTCCGCCTTCTGCTTGGCGATGGTGGCGGCCCGCTCGGCGGCCTCCACGGCCCGGTCCACCTTCTCGCGGATCTTGCTGGCGCGCAGCGGGATGAGGTTCTTGCGCTTGCCGCTCACGAGGACGTTCTGCTTGTACTTGCCCTCCTCCTTGGTGCCGTCGGGGAACGTCATGCAGCCGTAGCCGTGCCGCCGGTTGCCGGCCCACTCGCCCTCGTACTTGAGCCCGTCCGAGCGCTGGCTCACCCCGAAGCCCGAGCGCTTGTCGCTCTTCCACTCGCCCACGTAGGTCTCGGTGGTGGTGGCGTCGATGTCGTCCTCGATGACCGCCAGCTCGGCCTCGCCCTCGCCCAGGCTGATGGTGGAGTGGATGTCGCTGGCGGTGGAGCTGACGGTGCTCATGCCGGCCTCGCTGCGGAACGAGCTCTGCTTGCTGCGCTGGCTGGCCAGGCTGCTCTTGGACTCGGACTTGCGCAGCTTCAGGCCGCTCAGCAGCGAGCGCCGGAACAGCCCCTTCTTCTTGCTCTTGAGGCTGTCGGAGTCGCTGTGCGCCACGAGCACGAAGCCCCCTCGGGACACGGCCGGGCTGCCGGCCGCCGCCGGGGACGCGTCGGGGTGCAGCGCGGCGCCGTTGGTGTGCTCGCTGCGCAGGGAGTTGATGGACGTCCTCAGGGGCGAGCGGATGACGGCCGCCATGCCGTAGGGGACGCTCTGCCGCACACCGTAGCCCTGGCGCATGCCGCCGGCCCACTGGCCCTGGTAGGTCCCTGCGGAGACAGCGGAGAGAGGGGTGAGCCCCCCGCAGGACCACGGGGGTCGGTGGGGGGGGGGGGGGACACCGTGGGTTGCCGGAGACATCTTGGCACGGTTCGCGTTGAGGCAGACGGACCGCCGATGGCGGAGAACCCTTGAGCCCTGCTTCCTACAGCTGCACCTCGAGCTCTTACAAGTTGGGGAGGGAGAAGGGGGGTGGCCGAGTCTCATACAGAGTCAGCTGTGAACTACAGAGCTCTGCCTGCACAGGGACAAAGGCCCGGCCCTGAGAAGACAGGGAGAGGACGCAGCCAAGGAGAAGGAAGCACGTTAGCGAGTGACCCCAAGAGTCGTGGGGTCCGGGAGTCCAGCTACAGGGACACAGGTCCAGGCCACAAACCCACTACAAGCGGGGGGGGGGGGTAGGAAGGGTTTGGAAGGCAATTGGGAACTTAATTAAGGTATTGCAATCCGCAGACCAGACGTCCCCAAAAGAATCAAAAGCAGAAGCTCCGAAGAAGCATTTGCACACCCACGTTCACAGCAGTGTGATTGAGATGGCCAGCAGGTGGGAACAACCTGAGGGTCCATCCGTGGATGGACAGATAACGTAGGGTCTATCCATACAGTGGAATATTATCCAGCTGTTAAACTCTGACACCCGCTACAGCAGGGATGAACCGTGACGACTTTACGCTCGGTGAAACGAGCCAGTCACAGAAGGACAAATACCGCAATCACATTTACACGGCGCCCTTCCAGTAGTCAAGTTCACAGACAGAAGAACGGCAGGTGCCAGGGGTGGGGGTGGGGGCGGAGGGAGGAACAGGAAGTTGTTGAATGGGGTCCGTTTCTATTCGGGGTGACAGAGAAGTTTTGAAAGTAGACAGAAGTGACGGTGGCACAACATTGTCAATGTAACGTGACTGGCCTGCGCGCTTGAAGAGGGATCAAAATTGCAGATTATATATGTAATATCCGAAGAGGATAAAAAGGAAAAATAAAGCGGCAAAACCAGGCTCGTGTTGCTCTACTCACTGGTCGTGTGATGGGAACCTCTCTGACCCTCAGTCTCCTCATCGATAGAGGGGGGGATGAAAACCCTAGGGTTCCTAGAGTCACTGCCAGGCCTCAGCTAGGCACCACTGAGGGGCTCCCCACCCCGGAAGGGCTTCTCAGTGAAAATGGCGGGGGGGCTGTTCCCCTTCCTCTCCCAACTCACTGTCACAGAAGCAACATACAGGTTTTATCTGCCCCGTAGTGTTTTCACAAAAAAACTGAAAGAGCCAACATTTCAAACTCAAGGGGTTTCCACGTGGAGACTCAGTTCTGGTTTCTCCTAAAAAAAATCACAGGATCTGGCAACCCTGGATCTTGGTCCTCTAGACAGGGCATCCCTAAAGGACGTCAGCCATCGATACGCCACTACCCACCACGGTCACCCACAGCCCCCAAGTCAGAACAGGTCCTCACCCTCCAAGGGCTCGTCTGAGACCTTATCCGCGCAGCCTGCCCTTACTTAATCCCCACCCCGCCGTCCAGATCCCACCCACTCCAGCCCAGCTGGAGCCCCCTCCCGACACCTAGGCTACCCCAGCCCACGGAGCCGACCGCACAGGACGTCCGGCATTCCACAGGCGGACTCTGGAGAGTGCCTGGGTCCTTCCACGTTTGCAGGACACATCCGCCTGCGGAACCAGGCTGCCAGCTCCCCAGAGAGTAAGGTAAGGGCCTTGTATTCTAGACCCGTTATTCTCATGACTCGTGCCCGGGGTGGGAAGAGACGTAGCCGGGACAAAGGACCAGGGAGCCTTTTGCTCCAGCAGACGGCAGCCTGTCCATTTAAAAAGTGCCCCACAACACACGTGCTTTCTAGAAGCAGGGCACGGTTCTTGGGAACCTATCCTATGGGGCGGGCCGAGGGAGGGCGGCCTCAGCCGCACATGCACTTCAGCCCGATCCCGTGGAACTCCTCCCACCCGGCGGGGAGGGCTTCTGTACCCCCACCCGGGTCAGTCATCTGGTAACCGCAAAGCCGGGTGGGGGTGCACCCCGCTGGGGGAAGCGGCCCCGGGCCCACGGCCTGAACTCGGGGAAATACAGTGCAGCAAGGGCTCTCCCCTCCTCCCACCCCTGCCCTAACCAAGAGCTCTCCCTGCCTCCGGCTGGCTGCCTGTGCCAGGCAGTGGGTACCTTGTCCTCCGGAGGGTAGGATATGGGTTTTATCCACGTGCCCCATGGCGTCCGCCGCACCCCTCCCAGAGTCAAGTCAACCTGGCTGTAAGCAGGGGGCAGGACGGACAAAGGCGGTGGCTGACTCTGTGCCACTCAGCACGCCAGGGCCCACGCTGGGACAGAGCCCGTGGCTTCCACCAACCCAAGGCCGTGAGGAGGACACCGGGAGCAGGCTCAGTGGTCCCGGCGGCTCCTTCCCTGGGGGTGGGGCAAGCAGGCCCTTGAAGGCCTCCTGCGCCCAGTCCAAGCTGTGAGTGTCCACACCCCATCCAAGGAAGGTTCCTTGGCCAGAGTGTACAGTTTTGTTGGACCTGCGTTGTTTAACAATATTTATTTTGAGGGAGACAGAGACAGCACAAGTGGGGGGGGGGGGGGAGAGAATTCCAAGCAGGCTCTGCACGGTCAGCACAGAGCCCCACACGGGACTCGAATCCATGAACCACGAGATCATGACCTGAGCTGAAGTTGGACGCTCAGCCGACTGAGCCACCCAGGTGCCCCTGTATCTGCATGTTTGCCCCCAGTGGGAACTCTTCTACAAGGCTACAGTCGACATTGGTAAGAAACTGGATTTCAACCTCAAGGAAACACCACAGCCCAGCTCTGCTAGGACCGGCCTGGGAGCACAGCCTCCTCCCTCCCCCACAAAGGGCTGACAGAATCAAGAGAACAGACGCAGGCCAGCTCAGCGACCAGAGAGGCCGTGGGGAGGCTCCCATCCCCCACCCCCTGCCCTCCCCAGCCTCTCTGCCCAGAGTCCTCAGCCCTCTCCCTCCTTGCCGGGGCTGGCAGGGTGGGGGCAGGGGAGACAAAGGGTTCAAGCCCCTCCCAACATTTGAATCCAATCAGTTATTTGCAAAACCCTAAATCCAGTGTTTTGTTTAATACCCCAAGCAGCCTGCGTGTGAGAAGGCAGGAGCCAACATGCCCAGTACAACGGGAAGACCAAGTGACCCTGACAGGTATTGTCCCTGCAGGATGCTGTGAGGGCCCCAGAGCAGGGGAAACTTCCTGTGTGCACCTCCACCCTGACCCTGGGCCACCAGTCACAGAAAGACTCAGGCGCAGATGGACAGCTGGGGGCATGCCTACTTCTCTCCAGGCAAGCTCAGTAAAGGCAGAGCACCCTCGAGTGGACTCCGCCTTCACCCACCTCACCTGCCTAGCCTGATGAAGATAATGGGCTGGCCCCTCCATCCCCATCACCCGGAACTTGGAATCAGGAGATCTGAGGGGACTGCAGGTGAGGAAGCAAACCTCCCCGATCCTTGCCTGGGAAATGCCATCTAGAGCCGGCAAGACTCGCAGGAAAGAGCCAACAGGACAAGGCTGTGGGACCTGGGACTACCTTACACTTGAGCAGCACCAGCATCCCCCGAGGAGCAGGATAAAACTCCCTGAATTTGAGTCAGGTGGTGCAGCCTGAGCTTCTGCATTCCTAACAGGCTCCCAGGTGACCCTGCCACTGCACCTGGAACCCCATGGAGGCTCCATACCTGGCTTGGCACGCCATCCAAATTCCGAAAGCCAGAGCCCAGGCAAGCCCCAACCCCCAGCTTCTGGCACCTTGGGCCGGGGGGACAGTCAGCTCTTGCCGAGTTCTATGTGGCTCCCTAGAGCTCCACACATCTCTCACAGGCTTTTATTTTCCCATCTGAAGCCCCTGCCCATCAGCTGACACTCTTCCAAAGCACTTGTCACACAACCCAGAGGACCGCCCTGGTGGAAAATGCAGTCTCCACCACAGGCCGGCCTCTAGGGCTGGACATCAGCGGAGATGCCCTCCTGAGCACACCCTGAGAGCATGCCCTGGGCAGGGACAGATCTTCCTAGGGGCACACCCAGGGGACCAGCTGGGAGCCCCAGGGTCAAAGGAAGGAGAGGAAGGAACATTTGCTGTGAAGTCAGGACTCATTGTGCCCATTTGACAGAAGACTGACGCTTGGGAGCAAAAGAGCCATCCGATGTTACTGACAGGAGGGGGATTTGAACCCAGCTGGAGCTGATCTCAAAGCCTGCCTGCCTGCCTGCCTGGAGGGCCTCAGGCCTGCAGGTGGCTGAACCCCCCTCTCCTTAGCCCCACATCACACCTGCCTACCCAGGGGCCAGTGCCACAGCCCAGCTCCTATTCTCCCCTCCAGAAGCCTCCCACTCCACCTGCAGTGGCCCTCCTCCCAGAGGTCCAGTACCCCCAGTGCACACAGGGTGCAGCCCTTCCCCTCCCCCATCGCACGTGACTAGATCCCAGAATGTGGCCAACCACCGTCTCCCTCTGGGATGCTGGGCTGGGAGTGGAGGGAGCCCGAGTGATCGCTTCCTGCCCAGAGTAGGAAAGAGGGGCCAGAGAAGCAGCTAGAGTCTCCTCCCTCAGAGA
Source organism: Panthera tigris (assembly GCF_018350195.1). Taxonomy (NCBI): domain Eukaryota; kingdom Metazoa; phylum Chordata; class Mammalia; order Carnivora; family Felidae; genus Panthera; species Panthera tigris. The sequence continues at coordinate 59,490,182 of NC_056674.1, read as the reverse complement.
GAGGGGGACACAGTTGATTCTCCAATGCTGGCTCCACCAGAAAACCCCTCGTTCCTCCCAGTGAGCCCAGGGGTCCCTGAAACACCCAGAACCCCTCTCCTTGGGGTCCGTGTGCCCCCGGACCCCTGCACCAATAGGCCCAGGGTGTCAGGCCTGGCATGAGAGCCCCGTGTTGAACAGGCATCTCCCTGGGAGGAACAGACGGCATTCACAGAGCTCCAGGCCCCCTTTTCTCAGGTGCACAGGATGCTCTGTGTCCCCACATTCGTGCCCGGGGGCGGGGGGGAATGCGTGGAGGCCCCTCCATCCCCAAACCCCATCTCACCAGCAGGGGACACACTGGGAAGTCAGGTTGTACCCCGGACTTTTGCTTCCTGCTTCACCCAGAAAGTGGGTTTCCCAGAGTTTCTGGAAACAATAGCAGAATGCACTGCACCCTGAGTGAAAACCACCACCCCAGCAATTCCACACGTCCACGTCTGGGCCCAACCCAGAATCTCCAAGGCAGGCAGGACTCGGAAATGAGTGCCGCCCACATGTCGCTTTAGATGAAAGCCACCTGTTGTGCTCGTATTTTGTGTGTGTGTGTGTGTGTGTGTGTGTGTGTGTGTGTGTGTGTGTAGAAAGCCACAATCCCAGGCCCTAACTGACCTACTGAATCAGGCTGGCCAGAGGAGACCACGTGATGTGCAGCGGTTGGGGCATCTCCTGTGATAGAGGAGGACCCAGGGGTGAGGAAACTCGTCCAAGGACACCCAGCTCATAAGCAACCGGGTCAGGGCAGCAGCATCACAGCACAGGCAGGCATACTAGGCTCTGGAACCTTCTTTCACAACATACCCTGGACCTCCTTCCATTTTAAAAATATTTCGAGACAGAGTGTGTATGTGACCAGGGGTGGGGAGGGGGCAGAGAGAGAGACGGGGGGAGAGAAACCTAAGCAGGCTCTGTGCTGTCAGCACAGGGCTTGATCTTACAAACAGGGAGATCGTGACCCGAGCTGAAATCAACAGTCAGATGCTTAACCGACTGAGCCACCAGGTGCCCCTCTTCCCGCCTTTTCTACATTAGGGAGGACAGCCAGCCCCAAACCCGAACATTCCACAACCTAGAAGTTACAAGCCAAGCTTCTGTGGGTACTTAGGTCATTCCTCATTTTTGACAGCTCATCTTTGTACACAAGTTATAGCCTCAGGATAGATTCCTAGAATGCATTTGCTCAAAGGGAAGTTTCTTTTTACTTAGGGCTTTTGATAAATTGCCCATGGAGAGAAGTCTATGTAAGAGTGACCATCTCTCTCCATCATCACCAACACCAGGAAGGATTTTTTTAATAAGTTGTTTTATCACTGAGTTTTTAAAAATATTAGAGAAAGAGTGTGTGCGTGCAAGCCAGGGAGGGGCAGAGAGAGAGAGAGAGAGAGAGAGAGAGATAGAGAGAGAGAGAGAGAGACAGACCCAAGCAGGCTCCACACTATCAGTGTAGAACACAATGTGGGGCTCGAACTCACGAACGTGAGATCATGACCTGAGCCGAAGTTGGATGCGTAGCCGACCGAGCCACTTAGGCGCCCCAGGATGTATTTTAAAAAATCAGTTTTAGCTGGGCTCTGACGAGCTACAGCTACTGACTAGCACGTGTTCTGGATTCCGGGGAAACAACTCATCCCACATGGTGAGGTCCTACCCACCCCTCTCCCACCCTCCCCAGGACCTTAGAAGGTAACCTTATTGGGAGACCTGGCGTTCGCAGAGAGGATTAAGGTAAAACGGGGTTAGGCGACGGACACACGAAAAGATCCTCAGCGTCACGGGTCATCAGAGAAACGCAGCTCAAACCCACAGCGAGACCTCGCCTCACGCCACTAGGACGGCCACGATCAAAACCATAAGAGGGGCGCCTGGGTGGCTCGGTCGGTTAAGTGTCCGACTTCAGCTCAGGTCATGATCTCACGGTGAGTTCGAGCCCCGCGTCGGACTCTGTGCTGACCGCTCAGATCCTGGAGCCTGTTTCAGATTCTGTGTCTCCCTCTCTCTGCCCCTCCCCTGTTCATGCTCTGTCTCTGTCTCAAAAATAAACGTTAAGGGGTGCCTGGGTGGCTCAGTCGGTTAGGCGTCCGACTTCGGCTCAGGTCATGATCTCGTGGTCCGTGGGTTCGAGCCCCACGTCGGGCTCTGTGCTGACGGCTCAGCACAGATCCTGCGTCTCCCTCTTTCTCTGACCCTCCCCTGTTCATGGTCTCTGTCTCAAAAATAAATAAATGTTAAAAAAAATTAAATAAACGTTAAACAAATTTTAAAAAAACCATAAGAAACAGCGTGGGGACCGCACACCGTCAGTGGGAATGTGAAACGGAGTGGCCACCGTGGACAAAAGCACTACAGCCCCGCCTCCAGACCCGTTGGAAGGGACGGCAGGGTCTCCAGGACCTTCACGCAGCGTGCTCACGGCAGCGCTACTCACAGCGGCCAAGACGTGGAGGCAACCCAAGGGCCCACGGACAGATCAAGAAAAGGTGGTCTGTCCACACAATGGAACATTTTTCAGCCCTAAGAGGAGGGAATCCCGACACCAGCCAGGGCACAGATGAGCCCTCGGGACACTGTGCTAATAGCCAGATACAGAAAGATAATTACCGTACGATTCCACTTATGGGAGATACTTCGGGTAGTTAAAATTCAAGACCGAAAGTAGGACGGCAGGTGCCAGGGCCTGGAGGGGAGCGGTTAATGCGTGACGGGGCTCATTTTTACAAGACCCGCTTTCTGGAGGGGGGCACTGGGAACAGCCGTGCACAGCACTCAGGATGTTTGACACGAGTGAACTGCACACTAAAAAATGGTCAAAATGGTAAATTTTGGGGGTTTTATCACAATGAAAAACACGCAGCTGTTCATCTGGGCCCTAATACAATAGGACCAATGTTCCTATAAGAAGAGAAGTGGGGGGCTCGTGGAGGGCTCAGTCAGTTATGCGCCCGACTTCAGCTAGGGTCACGATCTCCCAGTTCGTGAGTTTGAGCCCCACATCGGGCTCTGTGCTGACAGCTCGGAGCCTGGAGCCTGCTTGGGATTCTGTGTATCTCTCTCTCTCTCTCTGCCCCTCCCCTGCTCACATGGTCTCTCTTGCTCGCTCTCAACAAAAAAAAAAAAAAACAAAAAAAAAACAAAACAAAAAAAACACACAGGGAAGTGAAACCAGGCGCGTGTGCAGAGGAGAACACCCAGATGAAGAGGCAGGAAGGGGGGCCACCTGCAAGCCCAGAACAGCAGCCACAGAAGAACCCAGCCCTGGAACCTTGACCTTGCACCTCCAGCCTCAGAACTGGGACAGAATAAAGGTCTAGTGGTTAAGCCTCCCAGTGTGTGGCATTTGGTTATGGTGGCCCCGCAAGCCAATAGAACGTTCTCAGTCTCTAACCAGATGACAGAACTGTAGAAGTTAGGAGGATAAACCAAGAGAAAGGATAAAAACCAGATTGCCGAGAACATATAAACACTCGTTGGGCAGGACACAAAAGTTCCTAGAGAAACAACCAGAAAATCACAGCCGGGGGACACCGGGCAGAGACAAGCCGGGGGCTAAGTGTGGGACCAGACACAGGACATCTAGGAGAAAGACCACGTTCTGAGCAGAGACCCTGCCCCCGTTCCCGGCCGATCCAGGCACGGGCAGGTACACGGACACATGCAGGCAGGAGGGGAGAAGTCCTCTGAAGAGGTCGAGTCCGGCCAGTCTGCTTCTTGGGACCTTTAATAAACGAACAGCCAAAGGTCATCAGACATTTGGAAGAAGCTGCCAGGAGGAAAAGGGACCCAAACATACAAATAAGTGACAGGGAAGGGGGAAACTGGAGAGAATCCTGGAAAATGCAGGGTACAGCAGGCATCAGGGAGGCCAGAAAGTAAAGCCATGAAGACAAAACACTGTATCCATAAAGTGCAAACACAACACACACACACACACACACACACACACACACACACACACAGAAAAGTCAGATTAAAGGAGCAAGCTCCAGGAGATTAAAAGTGCGATGGCCAAAATAAGAATTTTGGAAGAGCGTTGGAAGACAAAGTCAAGAAAATCATAAACTGGAAAAGAAGAGGCAGGCAAAGTAGCAGGAAATAGAAGAAAATAAGAGTTGTGTAGGCTAAGCCACAGGCCCCGCGTCTATACGTTAGGGGTTCCGGAAAAGCAACGGAGGAAAGTTACCAAAGGCGCAGGATAGGAAGGCGTCTGGGATTGAAGGGTCCGGGCTGAAGGGGCTCAGAACACCAGCACGAAGAAGGAAAAGCACTCCTACCAAGACCTGGCACTGTGGAATTTCAGACCACACCCCCAACACACACACACACCCTAGAATGAAGACCCCAAACACTTGGAGGGGGGCACGACCCCACATGAAGGGCTGAGAATCAGAACGGGAAGAGCCTTCTCAACAGCGACAGTGAAAGCCAGCAGTCTGGGGTAGTCACCCCCCCCCGCCCCCAAACCCTGGACTTCAGTCTAGAATCCTGTAAATGACCAATGCCTCAGCATAGCCCCAAAAACCAGCTTTCAGGCAGCCTTCCTTAGGAAGATACTACAGGACGTATGCCACCAAAACAAGGGAGTAAACCAGGAAAAAGCAAGACCCGGCCAACGAGAAGGGCAAAGGGGACTTCCAGGAAGCAGAGGGAAGTAGGGAACATCTACAGGACTTGTAAAAACCAGAGGAAAAGCTATAAAACGTGGATCATGTAGAACGTGTGGCTGCATATAGGTGTAGACCGGTAGGGAATCTGGAGGCTTCGTTCACGTGAACAGCTGCACGGAGAGGTATTCTCCCGACCATTTGGAAGGCAGGGAAAGAATGAGTGATCTCAGAACTACGCGGCCGCAAAGAGGTGACAATTGGTCCGGTGCCCTGTGAAGACAGATGTGGGAGGAGCGCAGAGACTCCGAACGCACCGACGAGCTCCACAAGCGTCAGTCTTGTAATCAGGAAGAACCCAGAATATGGGGTTAACGAATATGGGACCCGACGTCGGAAAGCTTAAGAAGGGGAACGGGGTCCCGAAGACTCAAGATTCCTCCTCAACCACAGCCACAAGTCCACACAGGACGGCTGCGAGCGTGAAGAAAACAGGAAGCACACTTAGCTCAAATTTGTGGGCAGGTGGGAAAGGGGGGGTGGTTCTGTGGACTTTTGTTCCAAGCAGGTTTTTTTAATGTTCATTTGTTTGACGGGGGAGGGGCAGAGAGAGAGAGAGAGAGAGAGAGAGAGAGAGAGGCACAGAATCCGAAGCAGGCTCCAGGCTCGAACCTGTCAGCACAGGGCCCGACGCAGGGTTGGAACCCTCAAACCGTGAGATCGTGACAAGAGCCCAAGTCAGACACTCAACCGACAGAGCCACGCAGGCACCCCTGCTCGAAGCAGGATTTTGTTTGGGGCACGAATGGATACCTTCAACTATGGGCACAGCGGATCTTGATAAAGGTCACGGGCAGGGGAGGGGCAGAGAGGGAGAGAGCGAGAGAGGGATCCCAAGCAGGCTCCACGCTGGCAGCACAGAGCCCAGCATGGGGCTGGATCTCCTGAACTGGGAGATGGTGACCTGAGCCGAAATCAAGAGACGCTTAACGAATGGAGACACCAAGGCGCCCTAATGGTGAAACATTTTGGAGGGGGAAGAGAGGGGAGGGACTTCCGTAAGAAGGTTCCGCAGCAGTCCAGGTACCCACCCTGCTCGGGCTGCCTAGGCTCAGGGAGGCTTCGGGGCCCGTGGAGGTGCCGACGCGAAGCCCCGCTCCCCACGGAAGATGCCAGCCTGGCGAGCGCCCGGACCGCACTTAGAAGGCTGGTAAGGAAAGCCGGGAAGAGGCCACAAAGCCCCAGGCCAGTGGGCTCTCGGGAGGGAGGGGAGACGCTTCCCTGAGGGGTCAGACACAGCGTGCAGAGTGGAGGCCAGAAGCGGAGCCGGGAGGCCCCAGCAGCCCGTGCAGGACGCCAGGCAGGAAGCGCCCAGAGGAGAGCGGCAGGCAGTTCCGGCCCCAGAGAGACCGACCCAGGCTTCTGGCTTCGTGTTGGGGGGGGGGGGAGGAACAGGAGGAGCCATCCAGGAGTGCCCCCTCCGCGGGCCCTGGGGGGTGCCCCTCTGCTCCCCACATCCGTTCATCCTGGGAAGGGCTTGTAAACTTAACTGTTTGTAGAACCACTTACAGAAAAAGCAGGAAGTATACACATTTCCCGTACGTCCCCCTCACGGCGCCCTTCACACCATTTTGTCACCTCGCAAGGCATTTGTTCCGATCACTGGGCCCACATTGACCCACGTAGGATCCATAGCTCACAGCGGGGGTCCCTCTCGCTGCTGGCCAGATGTACGCGTATCCACCATCACGGCACCCTACAGAGTTGTCACACGGCCCTGGAATCCTGCATTCCGCCTCGTCCTCTCTCCCCCCAATGCCGGGCAGCACGGACCCTCTCCCCGTCGCCAGAGCATCACCCTTCCAGGGGGCCAGCTGGGGTCGTGCACGATGAAGCCCTTCCGGGCCTGCCTCTTGCATCCAGCCCCCGGCCCGGGAGGCGTCCGGCTGTCCGGTGGCCGCGGTGCAGTCACCCACCCCCTGGTGAAGGGCAGGGTCGTTGCTTCCGAGTGTCAGCAGTTACGAGTAACGGGAAAGCACTTTCTCACAGAAGGAAACAAACCTAATCTCCGAATAAGGGATATGCTTTTAAGGTCCAGGATCTATCATGTTCACGAAGACTTCCCCGGATCCGTTGCCTTCTCGGTTCAGGGGCACCTGGATAATCCTGCTGGGGAGCCCGGCAGTCCAGAGCCTCGACCACGGCGTCTGAAGGGCAGCGGAGCACGCACGATCGATTCTGGGCTTCACAAGGGCCCACGGGGGTTGAGAGAGACGGACGCTTTCTCAAGGCCACACAGCAGGAAGAAGGGAGAGATCCGAGTCTCCCTACCCGGCTGTCCTCAGAGCCGGAAGGAACCTCCATCCCCCCGTGGTCCCCGTCACGGGGGACGTCCACGCTCCCGGAGGTCAGCAGGGCAAACGTTAAGTATTAGCTGGTTTGTAGACCCCAGCCAGATGGCCCCACGTGGTTCCTTCCGAGCCACACTCCCCGGGGACACCGACTCCGCTCGCGCCATCCTGACCTCGCGGAGAGGGCAGAGACACCTTAGGTGCACTGTGCCTCAGGTCCACCCCACGCCCAGGGCTTCTTCCACCGGGTGCCCAGAGTCACTTGCCCAGACTCCTGACGTTAAGGAGCTGAGCTAGGGCCCCGACCAGGTGTGCCCGATACCCGGGCCCACGTTCTGGGCAATGGTCTATCCTACTCCCCGAGAGAGAAGGGAGGGGTCAGCAACGAGGAATGCAGGCTCCGGCTCCAACCACCCACCGGCTCCCTGCCAAGGCTGGGTGCTTCTCAAGCCCACAGTGTGCACAGCCGCTCCTACAGGATGGCGGAGAGGCAGGTGGCAAGGGAATGTGCCCCGAGGGAAGCCCCCCCAACATGGTAGCGGTACCCCCATCACACGAAAGGAGGCCGGCTGTTTCCTCTGACGCCCTGATGTCCAGCACGGCCCCTCCCTGGGGAACGGTTCAGACACACAGGCTGACAAACCTGGGCATCTCGCCCACCAGCCTCCAGCCCCACACCCTGCCGGGCCTCAGCGAGCAGGAACGCCCCTGCTCCCCAACCCTGATTCCTCCACCCCTAGCTGCCCCGCTCATTCTCCTCTGGGCACAAACAAGGGAGGCTGGCCGGAACCGGATGCAGCAGGAAGAAAGAAGTACTCTGAATCCCACCATCTGGGGAGCACCTTGCCTGGACCCATACTCCCCTCCCTGCTCACCCAGAGAGGCGGCAGCTGCCAGAGGCCCACGAGGTTAGCCCGAGGTCAGGAGTTCACGGAAACGCTTGGGTGGGAGCCAGCGGGCGTGGGCAAAAAGGGAGGGATCAGCCCCTCTCAGGAAAGGGTTCATCGCCAGAGTGGTCAGAAGCCAGGCCCCATGAGCCCAGGGAGATCTCCGGCCCCTGAGCCTCACTGGTCCGCATCTGTGAAACAGGGACGAGAACAGCACCCTACGTGGTCATCATGGGGAATATACTGGTTAGTACTTCAAGATGGGGAGGGCACGGAGCAGTCACGCCGTTCGTGTAAAATCCGTCAGGAGCCCTTGGTGGTTTGAGAGGCTACCAGGCACAGAGGCAGTGCTGGAGAGCTCTACATCGATAGTTGCTGCTGTTTTGCCAACCCATAGTTCTCCTGGGAACTCAGAGATCCAGATTCCCAGGCCCCTAGACCCCCTGAAGCAGAGACCCTGGAACGTGCCACAGCCCCCAGGCGACTGATGCCGCTAAAAATCGAGAACCCACGTTTTTCTATTAGAATCTGGAGAACTCTGAAGAGTTCTCACAGACACCCAGCCTACCCAGAGGCACAGACTCGGTGGGTGTGGGGGAGGCCTGGGCAGGAAAGCATTTTAAAAACCTCTTGAACGACTATTTTAGGACTCTCAACGTCTCCTTTTTCACGTTATGTTGTTGAACCAACGATCTCGGTGCTGAAAAGTCACTTACTGGTTAAGCTTCCATCGAACTTCAGACAGCAGCCTCCACGGCACACTTCCCCAGAAGATCTCCACCCTCCCATGGATCACTTCGCAGGATCAGGACGTCATACACACGCCAGAAGTACAGCAGGGCCATTGCTAAGGGCCCACGTGAAGACAAGGCTTGTGACAGGGCTTGAACCCTCACCCCAGGCAGACACACACCCTCAGCCAGAAACAAGAGCTGTAACCCTCAGAGACCACCTCTAAGCCCCAGGGAGGCTTCTACAGGCCTTAGCTTCCAGAGTTCTGGGCTAGAGAACCTGAAGCAGGGGGAGGACCAAAGCCTCTGTGTGGGGCTACCCGTTTCAAGGGCCGAACAGAGGTGAGGGAGAAGTGGGGGCAGGACTCCCACCGAACCCCCTGGGGACGAGTCTAGCTCCACTACCAACCATAAGTCTGGGGAAATTACTTACCTTCCGTTTGCACGTCTGAAAGATGGTGACAGTAGTACCTAACCCAGTGGGACTTCAGCAAGAACAGGGACCGAACACGAAAACCGAAGACGATCCGAGTGAAGAGTGAAGAAGGAGCCCGGGGTGTTTGTATCCTGTGGAAGCCCCCGCCTGCCTGCTAAAGCCCCCGGGAGGGCCCCCACCTGCCTGTTATAAACCCACGGAGGCCCCACCTGCCTGCTAGAGCCCCACGGAGGCCTCACGTGTCTGCTATAGCCCCACAGAAGTCCCATCTGCCTGCTATAGCCTTACAGAGGCCTTACGTGGCTGTTACAGCCCCACAGAGCCCCCCACCTGCCTGCTACAGCCCCAGGGAGGACCCCACGTGCCTGTTACAGCTCCACGGAGGCCCCCACCTGACTGCCATAGCCCCAGGGAGGCCCCTACCTGCCTGCTCTAACTCCACGGAGGTCCCACGTGCCTGTCACAGCCCCACAGAGGCCCCTCACCTGCCTGCTATAGCCCAACAGAGGCCCCCACCTGCCTGCTATAGCCCCAGGAAGGACCCCACCTGCCTGCTATAACCCCACAGGCCCCACGTGCCTGTTACAGCCCCAGAGAGGTCCCACCTGCCTGCTATAGCCTTAAGGAGGCCTTACGTGGCTGTTACAGCCCCACGGAGGCCCCCACCTGCCTGCTATAGCCCCAGGGAGGCCCCCACCTGCCTGCTATAGCCCCACAGAGGCCCCTACCTGCCTGCTATAGCCCCAGGAAGGACCCCACCTGCCTGCTATAACCCCACAGAGGCCCCACGTGCCTGTTACAACCCCACGGAGGCCCCCACCTGACTGCCATAGCCCCAGGGAGGCCCCTACCTGCCTGCTATAACCCCACAGAGGCCCCATGTGCCTGTTACAACCCCACGGAGGCCCCCACCTGCCTGCTATAGCCCCACGGAGGCCCCCACCTGCCTGCTATAGCCCCAGGAAGGACCCCACCTGCCTGCTATAACCCCACAGGCCTCACGTGCCTGTTACAGCTCCACAGAGGTCCCACCTGCCTGCTATAGGCTCACGGAGGCCTTACGTGCCTGTTACAGCCCCACAGAGGCCCCACGTGCCTGTTACAGCCCCAGAGAGGTCCCACCTGCCTGCTATAGCCTTAAGGAGGCCTTACGTGGCTGTTACAGCCCCACGGAGGCCCCTACCTGCCTGCTATAGCCCCAGGGAGGCCTCCACCTGCCTGCTATAGCCCACGGAGGCCCCTACCTGCCTGCTATAGCCCCAGGAAGGACCCCACCTGCCTGCTATAACCCCACAGGCCCCACGTGCCTGTTACAGCTCCACAGAGGTCCCACCTGCCTGCTATAGCCTCACGGAGGCCTTATGTGCCTGTTACAGCCCCACAGGCCCCACGTGCCTGTTACAGCTCCACAGAGGTCCCACCTGCCTGCTATAGCCTCACGGAGGCCTTACGTGCCTGTTACAGCCCCACAGAGGCCCCACGTGCCTGTTATAACCCCATGGAGGCTCCCACCTGCCTGCTATAGCCCCACAGAGGTCCCACGTGCCCGTTACAGTCCCATGGAGACCCCACGGAAGCCCCCACCTGCCGGCTATAGCCCCATGGAGGCCCTACATGCCTGTTACAGCCCCATGGAGACCCCATGGAGGCCCCCCCCTGCCTGTTACAGTCCTACAGAGGCCCTATGTGCCTGTTACACCCCCACGGAGGCCCCACGTGCCTGCTACAGCCCCACAGAGGCCCCCACCTGCCAGCTATAGCCCCATGGAGACCCCACGTGCCTGCTATAGCCCCACGCAGGCCCGCAACTGCCTGTTATAGCCCCACGGAGGCCCCACGTGCCTGGTACAACCACATGGAGGCCCTTACCTTCCTACTCTGAAGGGCCCCGAGGCCCCAGGTGCCTGCCATCTCCTCCTGGGGGTCCCTGCAAGTGCCTGCCATCTTTTCGCCGGGGTCCCCCAGAGTCGGCCCTCCCGGAGAAAAAGAGATTGATCAGTGGTTGGGGCTACCTCCTACAGCAACATCATTTCCTTTTCCACGACCCTTCCCTAAATCACAGCGTCATGGGCACCGCTCCGCTAGCTATGAAGCTTCCTTCAGGCCCCTCTCCACACCCCTAGGCCTCAGTTCTGCAGCGTGGAGAGAAGACCCTTACCCTCGTTCACCCAACCAGTCTGCTAAGTACCCACCACGTGCCAAGATGGAAACCATGCCAAAAACAAAGAACCCCGTGGATCTGAGACTCAGAGGGAGAGACATTAGGCGGCCACCACCAGTACGCAGAGGACTGGAGCAGGGATTCGGATGGAGGCAGAGGGGCAGAAACGTGGTGGGGACCACCTCCAGTGGGGGGTGGGCACTGAGCGCTTCCGTGCCTGGAATGACGGCCATCTCCATCCCTGTTAGGGTTCTCTCCAAACACAAACTTTGCCAAGTCCAGGAATAGATCCACCCCCCAGGGGGGAGGCTGGTAAGGACTTCTCAGCTTCCAGAAGATTCTTTTTAAAAATAAGTGGGAACGTCCGTTGGTGCAGACACTTTGGAAAACAGTCTGGAAGTTCCTCAAATGACCATATGACCTGGCAATTCCACCCTTAGGTACGGACCCAGGAGAAATGAAAACACCTGCCCCACACACACCTGCGCACAAGTGTTCACAGCAGCAGCAGGTTCCAACAGCCAAAGGTGGAGGGAAACAAGATACCCATCAGCAGAGGGCTGGCTGAGCCGGATGTGGTCCGTCCACGCCCTGGAAAGCTCATGAGTCTTAAGGAGGAGCAGAGCTCGGGCACATGTTAGCGGATGGACCTAGAAAGCATCCCAGAGCCTGAAGGGCATGTATCATGTATGATGCCTGTATGTGAAATGTCCAGAAGATGCAAATGCAGAGACAGAGGAGTTTTGGAGGCCACCAACGGGACAGTGTGGGGCAGGGCGGGGGGGGGGGGGGGGAGGCTAGGGAAAGGACAGTGGGGTACAAGGTTCCTCTGGGGGGATGGCACACGGCCCTGTGAACACACCAGGGGGTCCCACGGCTGTTTCCGAGTGGTGTCCAAACCTCCACAGAACCGTGCGGGGGAAGAATGCTCCGGTCAGGACTCCCCAGGCGACAGAGGGGGACAGTACGATTTCAGACGTGACAGCTGCTCCCAAGGAGCAGGGTGGGAGCAGGGGCCCCCAACTTGGGGTGTGCAGACTCCCAGGGGGGCCACAGAAAGAATCAAGAGTCGTGGGGAAAGAAATTACATCCTTATTTTCACTGGCCTCTACTTGAGATTTAGACAGGCAGCAAATCACAGCAGTCGGTCGCCAAACCCGTGATCTTGTCACCAATAGAAACGGCACGTCCCGGGAGAGTGGTTGCAAACATCTGGGATATGGTTACACCCCAGGCCTGCCCCCGCCGGAGCAGGGCCAGAGTGCTCAGGAGGACCCTCACACCCACCCTGCTGGTGCCAGCACTGTGCCAAGGACACACGGGGCCCGAGTCCCCACTGACCCCATGGATGCCAGCTCCGGGCTCATGCTGGGAGGGACGCTGGGGCTGTGCAGGTGTCTCCAGACAGAGCGGTGCTGAGAAAAGACCTGGAGGGCAGAGGGGAAGCAGGAGGGGCTGAGCGGTGACCGGCACAGAACCCTCCACCTACACCTCCCTGATGACTCAGTGTCCACGGGGCTAGGCCTGTGAGGGGCACACACTCCCTCCCTGCCACTCCCCTGCCAGGGTCTTCCTCTGACCTCAAGCCCTAGGGGACCTGGGGGAACAGTGAGTCACCCAACACGACTCTGGGCCCCCAGAAGCCTTGACACCCCTGGGAGGCAGCCCACAGGGCATGTCTAGGGAGGGGACGGGTCACAGGCTGAACCTCTTCCAGCCCCACCTGACTCCGGGTCCCCACAGGGACTGGCCTGCGGCCTGATACAGGCTTACTCTCTCTGGGAGTCCCCTCCCTCACCCAGCTCTTCTGTCAGGGCCCAGGGCCCGGTTCCTCAGGAAAGCTGGCCGGACCCCACCCCAGTCCCAGATGCCTGTCACAGCCCAGGCTGACAGGCCCTTGAGCTGGGGCTCTCCCGAAACTACTTGGCTCAGCCATCAGCCGGAGTCCTTGAGGCTCGGAGAGGAAGAGCGGAGGGGACGCCGCTCTGAGACCCTCCCCAGACTGCCCACCCAAGGCTCTGACACCTGCTCACAGCGCAGTTCCCACGGGAGGGTCTGCCCTCCCTGCAACGAGGAGTAAACTGGAACCGCCTCAGGGCTGGAGGGCTCCACACCCCGAAGGAGTTCCGAATGCTTCTGCAGGAACCCCTCCCCTCTGGCTGCTGTGAGTGGAAGGGCAGGCCTGGAGGCAAGGGTCTGCTGGCCTTCCTGAGGGGGACTCAGAAGCCCCCAGTGCCAAGCCCCGAGGCCTCTCACGCTCAGACACCCTGGCTCCAGCTTGCCTGGCTGGGGTCCCCAGCCTGGGGTTCTGCACCCCCACACGTGTGGGGTGTCCCCAGCCCGGGGCTCCGTTCCATCGGCTGGTGGAGGCAGGGTCCGCATTGTCACCCCTCCACTCGGGGCCAAACGGGAACTAGCTGGAGGGGGCTGAGCCCCGGCAGCCGGGGCTGGAGATCGGCGCTCACGGGCGCCACCTCCAAGCCCCCCACGTCCGGGGAGCTCGATCCCATTTAAGGCTCTGGCTCCCCACAGTCCTGACAGGCAGGCGCAGGGCTGGAGACCGAGGCAGGGTGCCTGCCCGGGGCGCTGGGGGCTGCGTGTGGCCCCCTCCCTCTGAGCAGCAGGACAGCAAGCTCCAGGGGGTTGATGCTCAGACTCAACAGAAAGGTGCGTAAGGCGCAGGGTGCTGGGCGCCAGTGAGCGCGAGGCGGCTGCTTGAAAACAAAGGGCCAGGGAGAAGTAGCAGGTGCACCTGACCGCAGGAAGGGACGCGTCCCTCCTCCCTCTGCCCTGCCTGTGGCCTCCCTGCTCCTCCCTCTCCCTGTCTCTCCCTCCCTGTCTGTCTCTCCCTCCCTGTCTGTCTCTCCCTCTCCGTCTCTCTTCCTCTGTCTGTCTCTCCCTCTCCCTCTCTGTCTTCCTCCTTCTGTCTCTGTCTCTCCCTCTGTCCCTCTCCCTCTCCCCCTCTCCATCTCTGCCTCTCCTCTATCTCCGTCTCTCCCTCTCTGTCTCTGTCTTTCCCTCCCTGTCTGTCTCTCCCTCTCTGTCTCTCTCCCTCCTGTCTCCCTCTGTCTGTCTCTCCCTCTCCCTCTCTGTCTTCCTCCTTCTGTCTCTGTCTCTCCCTCTGTCCCTCTCCCTCTCCCCCTCTCCATCTCTGCCTCTCCTCTGTCTCCGTCTCTCCCTCTCTGTCTCTGTCTTTCCCTCCCTGTCGGTCCACTGTCTGGCACATTCCTGCACACCCCCCCACCCCCCGCCGGTCCTGCTCAGGCCTCCAGCTAACAGGACACTCTGTGCTTGTGAACACTTCATGGCCACTGTCACCAGGGCCGCCTCCAGCCCCGAGAAAACCCTGACCTCTGCTATATTTCTGCCGCATTCTCTTGGGGATCCACAATTAATTTCCTCCAGATTGGGCCCCACACCGCAGACACAGCCACTCAGCCCCCACGCTGTCTGGGTGATGTGGGATCCCCAGGGAGCCTCCAGGCAAGGCTGCGGGCTGGGCCCTTCATCCCCAGAATGTTTATCTCCTGTTTGTCCTAACAGGTTGGTTCTGTGCAGACCCAAAGGGTCAGGCTGTGTCCCTCCACAGCCAGGGAAGGCCTGACCACCCGCCTGGCGCGGCCCCTCGAGTCTGGCATAGCCACAGCCATGCTGGCTCCCGCACTTCCCAGGGCGGCCCTGCTCCCCCTCCCTGCACTTAAAACGGATGGAGCCTCTGTGACCTCGCCCTGCCATCCTCTGGGCGTGTGGGGAAGTCCCTCCCCCAAAGGCTTTCCCACACCCGCCAGGTCTCACTGTCAGCCCTGGTTCAGCTCCCTCCATCCCGTCAGCAGTAAAGGGGGACCTATGTGACAGGTGCATGGACAGGGCCCCCTCAGCCAGTCCAACGGTCCCACGCTGCCCTGGGGCTATTTGCTGCTATCCCCGGGGCCGGCTCATTGCCAGGCACACAGTAAGTGCTCAATAAATACCTGTGTGGGTCCCAGCTACCCTGCAGACACCACGGCTGTTCTGTCCCTGCCAGTAAAATAGACCCTAACTGCAGCCCCTCGAAACCTGCGCTGCAGGAACTGGACAGGATCCCCTGACCTCCTAGCCAGTGGGCAGTGGCCCGAGTCAACATTTACTCAACACCTACTGTGTGCCCGGCACCGTGCTAGGTACTCAACAGGCAAGAGAAAGGCATCCGCAGTTTATTTCAAGGAATCCACCATCCAATGGGGGAGGCAGCCGGCAAGCGGGGAATCCCGGGGGGTCAGGAGTAGACGCTGGGGCTTACGTCACTGTGGTGTCTACAATACATTAAAACGTTTACAACTCAACAATAAAAAGACGACCCAATTTTAAAGCGAGCAAGGGCCCAAACAGACGTGTCTCCAAAGACATCCCAGCGGCCAGTGAGCACATGAAAAGATGTCCGACGTCCCTAATCCTTAAGGAAATGCAGATCCAGACCGCAGTGAGACGTCCCTTCACACCTGCTAGGAGGCTGCAATCACGGGGTGACAGTGACACGTGCGACAGAGATGTGGCGTGGCTGGAACCCGCAACACGGCTGGCGGGAACGCAGAACGGGGCAGCAGCTGCTTGTGAGGTTCATCACGGGGCCACCGTAGGACCCAGAGGACCCGGCAACCCCACCCCCGGGCACAGAAAGCGGTGTCCACACGAAAGCTTACACGAGAGTGTCTGCGGCCGCACCGTTCACAACGGCCCAAATGTCCACCGACCGATGAACAGACAAGCAAATGTGGCCACGCCAGGGAACATCACTGGGTCTTGAAAAGGAACGGAACCTGGCGCGGGCTCTGGCGTGGGCCCCTGGACGCACCCGGAAACACCGTGCTGAGGGACAGGCCAGCCACAGGGGCCCCTCGGTGACGCCGTCCACCCCCAGGGTCCAGACCCAGCAAATCCAGGGACAGAGAGCGGACCGGCGGGTGTGGAGGGCGGGACGGCTTAACGCACCAGGGGTTTCTTTCTTGGGTGACAAAAACGTTCTAAAACAGGCGGTGCGGAGCTGCGCAGCCCCGTGAACGCACCACGACCCACCGAACTATACGCTTCAAAAGGTAAATTTTAAGAAAACCACGTCACGACGACATCACTCATCCGCTCTCGGGGTGCAGGCTTGATACGGAACAACCTCGGGGGCAGAATGACAAGCGGGAAAAGGTGACGGCAGAGCGGGGGCCACGATCCACCGCTGGGGACTTCCACAGATGTAAACAACCACACGACGTGACGGCAGCTCGCTCACGGAGCATCTGCGTGCAGCAGGCAGGCGCGCAAACCTTCACCGGGTCTCCCATCCGGCCTCCGGGAGCCCCCAAGGGGGGGCTCGTGACCACGGACCTGACGGCTGGGCTCGGTCCCACCTCGTGTGAGTCCATTGCTTCTGGAATCCAAACCTTCCAAGTGACTCGGGAAAGTCACTCCATCCCCCAGCCTTGGTTTCCTTGTCTGTGAAATGGCCTCGTGGGGTGGTGGGGCCATAAGGAGACATACTGGCTGCAAGGGGTGAACACAGGGCTGGGACAACAGTCCACGTCCCGTCTCTGTTCCTGCTGTCCTCTGCACCCCCACCCCTCAGGGCCACCTGCCTCTCGGCCCGTCTACATCCTCCACACCGTCCTCCTTCTCAGGCCCGATTCTGATCCTGGCGCTTCTCGCCTCCGGTGCCACTCTCTCCTGACTCTGTGCCACCTCCCAGCGGACGGTGCCCCCATTCAGATCAGACGCACGACCCCCTGCTCCCTCCACCCTCACCCAGCACGCAGCCTCTCACACCACACACCCTCCACACCAATTCCTGCCCCCAGACGCCGTCCCGGGCACCGCGCACTGCCCAGCCACTGCCCCCACCCAGACCCAGGCCATCATCTCCCCTCCCCCGGACACGAGCACCCTCTGGGGGTCCCCAGCTTCCACTCTGGTCCCCATTTCCTTCCCCACCCAGCAGCCAGAGTCATTACCCAAAGACACCGTCACAAACAGCAAGGGCCCAGCAGTTGTATCGCAGAGAGACCAAGGCTCACGTTCACGTAAGAACCTCTCCATGAGAGTCTGCAGGCGCTGTGTCCATCATAGCCCCGAACGGGAAACGCCCCGGAAGCCCCTGAACCGTGATGGGTACGAAAGCCACGGTCCAAGCACACGCACACCCCGGACACCGGTCAGCAGTGAAGAGGAACGAAGTCTGGGCGCACACAGCGAGCTGGATGGGTCTCCCGAGAACCGCAGTGAGTGAAAAAAGCCAGTCCCCGTAGGTTGCATACCCCACGATTCCGTGTATAGAACATTCCGGAAATGAGAAAATGACAAGATGGGGACAGAGGAGTGGGTGCCAGGGATGAGAGGGGGGAGGGTGCGGCTCTGAAAGGGTGGCAGGCCGGGGGGCGGAGGGGAGGCCTGCTGCTGAAACCCAGTGTCCATGTTGATATCCCGGCCTCAGCGCTGCGTGGTCCTTCCGTCAGGTGTTACTTTGGGGAGACAGGGTGGAGGGCACAACCGCGGGAGTCTAGGGGCATCTTGAAATTAAAACTTAATTATTCAAAAGCAGGAACACCACGGGGTGCTGCTGACCGCCTAAACCCTTCAGCGCCCTTCCTGCCCTTCCTGCCTTGGCCTGGAATATGTGCTCACACCCTCCCTCCTCTCACCCTCTTCCTCCAGTTCAGAACCACACCTGTTCCAGCCTCAGGGCCCTTGCCCTGCTGTTCTCCCTTCACACACCGCCCCCCCCCCCGCCCGCTGCCCCCACTGCTCTTGGAGGGACTGTCATCCATGCATCAGCCAACCAGGATTTCTGCAGCCTTCCCTGCTACAAGGCCACAGGGAGGAACCCGCAAGAGCCAGTCTCTGCCCCCTCAAGAGACTCCAGTGCATGGGGAGGGGGACAGGACAGCCAGAGGCCAGTAATTACAGTGCCCGGGAGCACGCACGCACAGAGGCCCAGAGGCACTCTGGGGGTCTGAGGAGGGGAGCCCCGCACCATCCTCCCCAAAGTGCGTTTCAACCACAGCTCCCCAGATCCACCCACAGGGAGCCAGGCCTTTGAACTCACCAGCGAGCAACCAGCTGGCCGGGGGCGGGGCCCCAGAAAGGTCACGCACGGTCCCCAGGTGGACAGTGGGGCGCCAGCTCGCGGCCCCTCGAGGACCAAGAAAGCCTGCACTGGCTTATCATACAGGCCTCCCAGGGAGGCCCCCACCTGGTGCTCCTGGGAACATCCCACTGAAAATCCCTCCCGGGCTCCTTACGGTGAGACCTCCCCTCAGCCACCTTCAGAGGCTCCTTTCCTGCCCTTGTTTGTCCCCAACCCACAGAGGCGGACGGGGAGCGGTGGGTGATTCTCAGGTCTGGTCCTCAGGACCCCGGCCCTGGATGGCCCCAGATGTGTGCCCTGGGCTAGATTCCCTCCTGGGGAGTCTATCCAGGGGCCCTGGGTGGGAGGTTTGAAGCGGACCAAAGATGTTGAGACCGTGTCAGCACCCCAACTTCCTAGGACTCGCTGGGCCTCAGTTTCCCCTGCAGAATGGAGGAGTCATGCCTTCCTCCCAGAGGGACCGAGTGAAAGAAGGCACAGGTGGCTCCCAGCTCATGGCCAGGCTGCTGGCACCAGGCCTGTGGACCTGGTGGGGAGGGCGCGGGATGAAGTTCTGAGGATCACATGCTGCCTGGTGGGGCAGACGGCCGAGTCCCGGCAGGACAAACTCAGGACTCTGAGGCCTTGGAGAGAGAAGGGGTGTGTTCAGGGGAGGGGAGGTGGGGAGGCCAGCTCTGCCCCCTCCAGCCTTTGCTCTGTACCCACAGGTCAGAGCCTGCTGGCTCCGGCCTTCCTCCCGTGTCCCACCTGCCGTGTGCGGTGATGGTCACGTCCGTGTGTCTGGGCACCTGTGGAGAACGGGAGGGTTCCTATCCTGGGGTCCACAGAGAAGTCTCAGGGAGTCCATGAACCCCCACAAGTACCGACAAAATGCCACATGTGTGCAGGGCCCTGCGTGTGTCCTGGGAGAGGACCCTCAGCCTCGCCATGCTCTCGGAGGAACCCGGGAGAACCCACAAGTTTATGAAATGCTGAGCGAAAGGTCACCGAAGGCCGGGGTTCAGGAGACCGGGCCATCCTTCCCTACCTCTGCATGACTGTGAGACCGCGGGCGCCTCCCTGGGCCTCAGCGTCCTCAACTGGAGAGCCAGGGGGTGGCCGAGATGACTGTCCCGTCAGGAGGCGCCCCCAGTGGATGCTGCAGACTGCTCTAGTGTGCCCCCTCCCCTCACCGGCCCTGTGACCTCGCCAAGCCCGGCCATCCTATGAGCATCCCTTCTCCTGTCTTACCTGGGAGTGCACGCCCTGCTTCACGGCGCTACTTTAAAAACTAGAAGGAGCAACGCTGGGGCGCCTGGGTGGCTCAGTCGGCTAAGCATCCGACTCTTGGTTTCGGCTCAGGTTCGTAGGATCAAGCCCCACGTTGGGTTCTGCGTGGACAGTGCGGAGCTTGCTTGGGATTCTCTCTCTCCCTCCCTCTCTGCCTCCCCATGCTCTCTCATGCTCTCTTTCTCAGAATAAATAAGCTTAAAAAAATAAAATAAGCAAAAGGAGCAAGGACTCTGGGAAGGCACACAGGCCAGTACCCGGAACAAAGCGGACGTTCAAAAACTGAGAGTGTCTTTCTTGCAAAGGAATCTCCACGGCTCTGGGGTTCGACGTGAGCATGTTTGTGCTTCGGAGCACTTTCAAACTGAAGTCCGTGAGACCCTGTAGCGGGTTGGCCAGTGTCCCCCAGACAGACACGTCCACACCCTAACCTCAGTGCCTGTGAATGTGTGCTCACACGGGTAAAGGGTCCCTGTAGGTGCAATGAAGTTAAGGATCTCGAGAGACCGTCCTGGATTTGGGCTGGACCTTAAATCCAGGGACTGGTGTGGCCGTAAGGAAGGAGGAGGAGAGGGCAGAGACAGGAGGGGCTACATGGTGACAGGCCAGCACACGGCAGCTCTCCTCCTTGCTGTAACATGGGCACAATGCTTAAAAATCTGCAAGTCTATTTGATTTTTTTTTTTTTAATGAAGCACAGCATGTATTTCATGAGCCACTTGACCCAGAGTTTGAAGAACTGTCCAGAGCAGCGGCTCTCGGCCCTGACGGCTCCCATCACGTTCCTGGGCCAGGAGGCCACCCTCCCAGAGCCAGGCTGCTGTGGTGCCAGGCAGAACCCCAGCAAGGCTCTTCACGGCCACCCTCTCACTGATGCCCTGGATGAGTGGCCCCCCCCACCTCAGCTACACATTAGGATCTCCGGGACAGTTTTAAAAGAATCTCAATCCCAGACCACCTCAGTCGGCAACTCTGGGTGGGGCCCAGGCATCAGCATTTTCCCAAGCAGCCAGATTCCATGTGCAGCAGAGATTAGGAGCCAGATTAGGAGCTCCCGCATGCGAGCCACCTGGGCGTCTTGCGCACATGCAGCTTCTGGCCCTGGAGACCCCCGTGCAGGGGTGGGGAAGAGGGACCAAGATTCCAGGGGTGGGAGAGAGGGGCCGAGATTCTGCATTTCTAAGGGGATGATCTCAAGGGGACCATCCCAGGGATTCTGCTGTGCACCTGGGGTTAAGAAGCACCAGCCTTGGGGTGCCTGGGTGGCTCAGTGGGTTGAGCGTCCAACTTCAGCTCAGGTCATGGTCTCACGGCTCATGAGTTCGAGCCCCGCGTTGGACTCTGTGCTGACAGCTCAGAGCCTGGAGCCTGTTTTGGATTCTGGGTCTCACCTTTCTCTCTGCCCCTCCCCCACTTAGGATCCTGTGTCTCCCTCTTTCTCTCTGTCCCTCCCCCACTCACACTCTCTCTCTCAAAAATAAATGGACATTAAATAAAGAAGCACCAGCCTCCAGCCGTGCTCCTAAAGGTGCAGTCCCCAGACCATCAGCAGCAGCACCCAATGAAACTTGTTAGAAATGGACATTATCAGACAGCATCTCCGGCCAGAAATGCAGGGGTGAGGCAACAATCTGCTTTCTGCACCTTCTGGGTGATTCTGACGCAGAGTCAAGTTTGCAAAGCACTGGCCTCAAGTAGCAACAGTGGGGGACCAGCAGCCTGCCCAGCCAGCAGCGCAGATGACCCTGGGTGTTCCCAGAGGCCTCCAGGAGCACCAGGGAGCTCCCCTGGGTCACCCCGGGGAAGGTGGGAGCCGACACATGTTGACAAGGAGTGTCATGATTCCATCACAGAGAACATGCCTCCTGCAGGGTCAACAGACTCGGGGCAAAAATCCCCTTCCCATCATCGGAGCTCAGCGGACCCCTCCCCTGGGATGCCTCTGCTGCTCAAGGACACAGACGTCCCCCTTCCCTTCTCAGAACCCTCATCTGCAGTGTTTCCATCAGTCCCCAAACTCTGGAATGAGAAACCCCTGATTATTGTACACATTTTTGTCTCACATCCAGACTTTTTGGTACAAGTCACATCCCCCTGTTTCTTGTACATTCCTGACTGCAAGCTATGTTCGGCACACTGGCTGCTACTGACTGAATGTCTGTGTCCCCTAAATTCAGAGGTTATAAATGAGATGGTGTTAGAAGGTGGGACCTTCAGGGGTGGTGAGGTTATGGGGGTGGGGCCCTCATGAATGGGATCAGTGTCCTGATAAAGGAGCCCCCAATCGGCCAACGTCTTGATCTCAAACCTCCCGGCCTCCAGAGCTGTGACAAACACACACTGTCATTTAGAAGCACCGCCCACCCCCCCCCCCACCCCCCGACCTGCGGTAATTTGCAACAGCTCGAACAGACGAAGACACAGTCAGACTCAGCAACTATTTCCAGGTTGATTCACTGAAGGTCGACCTGAACTGTTCTGTCTTTGCACCTCGAACGTAGTAGGGGCTCAGTAGATGCTTCTCAACAACCCAACAAATCGAGCCAAGGCAACCGTAGCGGTAAAGAGAGTTACGACACGGGTAGATAAAGGGCTGCTTGTTTTTCTGCATCTTTTCCAGCACTTTGGAACGCTGCTCGCTACACAGTGCTCCAGCCGTGTCCTCCAGCCATGGCTGCATCGCAGCCTCACATCACGAGAACACGCTTGGGACGGATTCACTTCATTCTATGCCATCCGCCTCACTCATGGGAAACACTGGCAGGGCCTCTTACCAGCAATGACAGCACCACGAGCAAAACAAACCCCGTCAGGGACTTGTAACAGTGATGCCTTCAGAGAATTTTCAGTGAGGCTGACCTTTCAGTGAGGCAGGAGGGTCTCAGGGAACATTTTCCCTTTGACTATCAATGCCCGGGTGTAAGTTCTTGTAATGAGATGGACGTGTGGCAGGACGGTGAGTGAAATTACCCCGTATACGGCCTTGGCACACTTCATTCACTCCACAAACAGCGTGCTGGCACCATTGTAGTCACCGGACACACAGTGGTGACCAGCATGGACCCACCCCTTCCTGCGTGAAGCTCACACTCTAACAGAACCTTCTGTGGCGGTGGACACATTCCGCATGGTCCATGAGAGCTGCCAGGTCCGTGTTGCTATCAGACGCTTGGAATGTGGCTGCTGAGATTGAGGCACTGAATATCTAACTTTCATTTCATCATAATTAATTGAAATAGCCATATGTGGCCAGCAGCCACTGTGCTGGGCAGGGTTGTTCTAGATGAGTACTCCAGTGGTGCTGATTTAAGGAGGAAGGTGGCCCAGTAGTCTTTCGCGGGTTGATACAGACAAGACCATTCCTTTGCCTGCCTCTGGCGCACCTATAACCATGCACAGTCCGTGAGAACTGAGACACACACAACCTGAGGTAGAGATGAACCTCAGACTCAGAGCACCTTGTACAAGTCTTACCAGAGACCTCACCTGGACCCGCCCCGCTAGCCAGGAGATGCTCTCTCAGGTCACCAGCAGACACCTGGAGGCACCCAACTTTTTTGGAAAACAGGACAGTATCGAGATGCAAACAGCCAATGCCCCCGGTGGTGGTATTCCTTGGAGTGTGGCCCCCAGACACCAACAGGGTGGGAACGGGCAAACTTCTCATGGCCAAATGTGCTGGACGGGTCAGGGCCAGGCAGGTTGGGCACCCTGGTTGTTAGAGGTGGTGTGGGGGAGGAAGGAGAGCAAAGCCATGGCGGCATGTGTGTGGCGCTCTCCAAGGTGCTGAAGAGACCGGCCGCTCCCCTATCCTATGCAAAGACTCGGTGGACCCAGAAAAACCCCTGGTCTGATGCCTAGAGCCTGTTGGAAGCACAGCCAGGACCCCAGGCGGCCCTTGCCTTCACCCACCACGTGCCTCACACAAGCCAGGAGACTACAAATTGGCGAAGTGGCTGGTCTAAGAGAGGGTGACCACTGTGGAAATTCCAAACACACATCGCCCCCTGTGGATCCCACGAATCCACATATCCTGCGATATGTGGTCATCAAAGGACACTGTGAGTGTTACATCCACAGCCATCAGCCCATAATCGATAGCCAGCTGTCCTTACGGTTGTGCAGGCCCGGGGGGAAACTGGGGAGGGAAAAGAGCCCCGAAGAGAGGCAGCAGAGGCTCCTGGCCCTGCCCGACAGCTGTGTTAGCTGTTTCCGTCAGCCAGGGCTGCTCACTAACTACCTGGTGGGGCAGCTATTTCCAGAGGGTGCTGACCCTGGCCTCCTTGCCAGCTTGGGTAGAGCTCCTGATATAAAGCGCCCAACTCTGGCTCCAGGGCTATGTTGGGTGAGGGGTGCTCAGTAACACTTCTTCCTCAGCTATTATTGGCAACAAAGAACGAGTTATTTGCTTTTTCTTCCTGCTTTCACCTCCTGGAGCCTTTTCCCTTGCCAAAGTGGCTGAACCAGAATCTCTGAGGAGATGCTTTTATCTCCAATAGCTGAGTGCTTCTTTTGTTTCTGAAACGAACTCCCATTGGCCTATGTCTGGTGTCCCCGACCTGCTTCCTCCCTAACCTGGGACCTGGCACTGGGATTTTCTTTTTTAAAAAGTTTGCCTTCACATATTCACGGCCTAGCATCAAAAATATGCCCAATGGTCATTTATTTTGTTTGGATATGGGCTTCTTCCCCCTTAAAAGGGGGCAGGAACTGCATAAACATGTGTTTAAAGTGGAAACTAAGCCTCCCGTTCCATCTGTAACCTGAGCCTCGTCGTGTAAGGCTGGCACTTTCCCCGCACAGGCACAGGGGCTCCTGGAGCAGGAGTCGGGAGGGGTTTGGAGGGTACACGTGGCTGTGTTTTGGGGGACGGGGTGGAAACATCTCCGGGTGACAGGTGTATTGTGCGTGTGTGTGTGCGCACAGGCGCAGAGGGCCTGGGATTTTGACTGTGGGCGTGTGTGATTTGTGTGGGCCGAGGGATCTGGGCCAGTGAACGGAATCTGCATTTGAGGGGGGAGGCCTGGTACGTGAGATGACTCACATCTTTCGGGCTGTGGGAGGGTTTATTTGTGGGGGTGACTTTGGTCCGAGGGGTCCTGTGTACATGGCACCAGGAGGAAATGTTTACCTGTGTGGCCAAGAGCAGGGGTGTAGAGAAGTGGAGAAGGGGCAGTGCGCGCGGGCGGGGCAGCGGGGGGAACACCCGGGTGGGCGCCTGTGCCTTTGCCTACAGCTCCTGGCTGCCGCGCCCAGAGGAGAAGCAGGGTGCGGAGGAAGAGGAAGGAACGAGGAGGTAGTTCTGCACAAGGGAGTTTAGAGAACGTGTTCCACACAAAACCACAGGCTCTGGAATCGCTGTCCTGAGTGCGAATCCTGATGGCGCCCTGCACCCACCAGCCAAACCATCTCCTCTCTCCACGCCTCTGCTTCCCAGTGTGGGAAATGGGAAGGACAAGAAAAGCAACCCTGCATCAACCCAGGTACGGGAATGAAGCGCTATCATCCTGCAAACACTGGCCACCCGGCTGGCACACGGTTAGAGTTTAACATCGCCACTGATCATCATTTTCGTTATTACCATGATCACACCTGGCTATCGGTCCTGGTAACGGTCACTGTAAGCGACGCTCATTGCACGTGTGCTGTGATAAAAGAATAGTGATAAGTAAAAGTCAATGCTCACTACATCCCTGGCACAGCCACACACGCCACCTCAATTAATCCCCACCTACTTCACAGGTATTATTACCAGCCCTTCATACAGATGAAGAAACAGAGGCTCAGAGAAGTCAAGTAGCTTGTCTGAGCTCACAAAGCCCAAATGGCTGCAACTCTATACAGCACGTGCTCGTGCCGCCCCGTGCCCCCAGGGCCTCACCCTCTCCACAGGGTCACCCCACAGACCACAGAAGTCACTCAGCCCACGTCCACAGAAAACGCCTGCCTTGCACTTGGGGGAGGATAAACCTGGAAGGGGAGGAGTTGGCAGAAGCGGCCCCAGTTGAAATGGAGTCCATACCAATTGCAGCCAAATGTAGAATATGTTTGCCATGAGTGCATCATTCATGAAAATCGCCGTTTCCCCAAGTCAGCACTGGAACCTGTGCTGAGGTTCAGGAGCTGTGCTGATACCTGCCCCGTATTCCCACCCCTTGTGCAAAGGAAACGTCAGACTGGAGTCGGGACCATGAACTCATTAAGCCTCCGCCTGCCCTCCCTAGAAGCATGAGCCGCCACGCCCACCGGCATCCAGACCCAGAGCTGCGACACCCCCACTTTGGTTCTGCTGGCCTGACGGACTGCTAGAGGGCACACATTCTCCACAGTCACTTCCTTCCTGATGAGAAGCACAGACCGTGTTGCAGAAAGGTGGCCCCAGATGTCTGGCCTGATTATCCCAGGCCAAAAGGGTCAATTCGATTATCCATCATGCCATATCACCAACCAGAAGGGAGCAGTCAGCCCTGGCGTCCTGTGCCTGTAAGCCTGCCTCGGTTGGCCTACAGGTGGTGTGATGTGGGGACACATCAAGGTTCCAACCGTGACTCTGCTGCCGCAGGCTGGGGGGCTCTGGCCTGTCCCATGGGCCCCTGGGTCTCTCTGGCGTCATCTGTAAAATGGACATGGCCCCCCCCCCTCCACCGTGGGAGACTCCAGCGGGGCAATGTGGAGGGAGGGAAGTGCTTTAGGGAGCAGAATCCTGTGTCGCTGACTGGATAGGGGACAGAGATCCAAGAACACTGACCAATGGAAGGAAGCATTTCTCACATCAACATATTGAACCCTAAACTCATGGCCAGCCACAGCATCAGATCCTCTCCCCCTCCCCGCACCCCCCCCCCACCCGGTAAACACAATGGAATCATCACCTTTCCCTCTAAAGTGGAAGCTTTCTGAGGGCAACAATTGTTGTCTGCTTCACTCGCGGCTGGTTTCCCAGAGCCCAGAGCACCCGCTCATAGCAAGTGCTCAGTAGATATCTGTTGAACGGAGAACGGATTTCTGTGGGCCACCCAAGATGTCTGGGGAAGCTGGGCAGCCTAGAGAGCTGGACCTCACTCTTAGATATTCCAGGGAGTTCCACAGAGACAGGGGCTTGGCTCATCTCCTCCCCAGGCTCCTATGTGAGGCCTAGAAACCGCTTTCCTGGCTCAGGCACAGCTGGGAACACCTCTGGAGGGACTGATCCGCAAAGCAGCATGGGCAGAGCCCCCAGGGTGACAACTACCCTTGGGCTCCCAAAGATCCCAGCTGAGAGCGCCAGGCTGCTGAGCCGCCCACCTCAGCCACCCACATCTGCTGCCCAAGCCTCGCCGTGTGCACGCGTGCGCGCGCACACACACGCGCGCATGCACACACACGGCCTAGAACCCAGAGAGGGCTGTCTGCTCGGTCCAGCCCCTGCACTCCAGGGTCCAGAAGCCTCTCCAACCTGCTCCATGAAAACAACAACAGCAAAGAGGCCGCCTGGGACGGGGCTGGGCACGGCTTTGACAGGCAGGAGCATTATATAATTAACTGCCCCCCACGCCTCCTCCCCTTTGAGTAATGATGAACCCTGCCTCTCAGTTGCATAAGCCAAAATAATAATTACTCTCCAGCCCTCCATCACTCCTGGATGTGGCCAGGGAGCAGGTGTCTAGTGCCTGCTTCCTAAGATGTGGAGGCAGCAAGCAGGCAGGGAGAAGACCACACGTCCGTTCATGATTTCCATGCCCAGCAGAAGCACACAAGTCACTGCTGCGCCCCACGCCTTTCCCAGGCATCCATGCCTGAAAAATTAGCAAGCCGCCAAGAGGGAGGCACAGAGCCACTTCTGAGGATAAGCTCCCAGGTGGGGGAAGGGGGCATCTGGAGAGCAGGCTTGTTTGGGGTCTGGCTTCCAGGAACAGAAAATGCTCCGTGCCCGTCAGATGCAAGGAGGAGTGGACACTGGAGTGTCCGGGACAGGAGCACAGCTGCAAAGGAGCCCTGGCCGAGGCTCCCTGCACGGAAACCATCTTACAGCCAGGACAGGCGGGCGGGCTCAGCCCTGAATGTGGTGGCATGTTAGAATGAAGGCACAGAGCATTCCCTAAACTAACGGCGAAAATGATTCAGCCACTGGAAGGCGAGATTCCTGGGCCTCCTCCTCCCTCCCTCCAGCAGCCTCTCTGGCTGCGCTAGCCCGCGTCCAACCACCTAGAAGTTTATTGCCGTGTTGTGTTGCTTTGGGTTTGTGCTCCTCTCCCAATCGCTCCCTTTCCATTGGCTTGGGTTCATGAGGACTAAGGGAGGCCTCTCGGCACCGCAGGAAAACAAGCAGCAGAGCTGGGGCCTGACTCCCGGAGGCCAGCACTGAGGGAGCTCTGCCAACAAGGGGGAGGGGCCCTCTCCCAGCTCCCCTCTGCCCTTGGTGGGTCCCAGAGGAGGCCGTGAGCCCGGGGCCCAGGGCGAGTCTGGCCTTTCCAGCAGGTCTCTGGCCTGCGCTTGGATGATGCACTGACCCTCTACTCAGCTCCACGGCTCCGGGCCTGGCTCTGCTCCTGGAAAGCCCCCATTACCCTTCCCCTGGCACAGGGGCGCTGTCCCCCCACCAGGCCATGGGGCAACCTGTAGCCAGGGCAATTGTGGCCTCCAGGAAGCCCCAGGAAATGCCCCGGGTGCTCACGGCCCCCCCGGCTGGAGGGAGAAGCTCAACTTCCCCAGAGGTAAACAGAAGAGGCAAGAGAAGAAGGTCCCTCCTCCTCCTCCCCTCAGCCCCTGGCCCGGCCCCCCCCCCCCACCCCACCGGGCGGCACCTACCTCCATCTGAGTAGGTCTCCGTGCCATAGCCGTCCTGCAGGCCGTTGCTCCAGGTCCCTTCGTACTTGGCCCCGTTGCCCGTGCACTCCCGCACCCCGTAGCGCCCCTTAAATCCGTGCGTCCACTCGCCCTTGTACACCCACTTCCCCTTGCTCTCCAGGCCGATGCCGTGGCGCTTGCCCTGCGCCCAAGTGCCCTGGTACGTGTTGCCGCTGGGCCAGGTGTAGACGCCCAGCACCTCGAAGCCGTGGCTCCACGAGCCGGTGTATTCGCCTTGGCCCTTGGGGCCGGTGCAGACGCCATGGCCGTGCGCCTTGCCGTCCTCCCAGCCTCCACAGTAGGACCCTCCATCGTCAAAATTAAACCTACCCCCACTGGACATGCATGTAACTCGGTTTGCAAATCCCGCAAACGGTGAAAAAAAAAAAAAAAAAAAACCAAGGCGATCAACAAACCGGATTCTTGGTTGGCTGGCTGGCTGGCTGGTTTTGTTTTGCTTTTTTTTTTTTTTTTTTTTTTTTTTTTTAAGGAAGAATAGAGAAAGCGAAAAAACACAGCGAGCAGATCCCGGGCGGCGGGAGGCCGCGGCGCCGGCTTCGGCGGAATTTAAGTCAATTGGGGGCGATTATTCCTTTTCGAGCTGCGCCGCGGAGCCTGACCAGCGTCTCGCGCTCCCGCTGGAGACAGGACCGGAGGGGAGGAGGGAGGGGGAGGGGAAGGGAGGGGAGGGGGAGGGAGGGGGCAGGAGCAGGAGCGTCTGGTGCAAACGGCTCCACCTCAGCGGCAAGTGCCCCTCGGAGGCGAGCCCGCCGGGCTGGCCGCGCAGGCCGGGGCGGAGACGGCGGGCGGCTCAGGCCCGGGGCGCAGCCCCCCACCTGCGGCTGCCGCGCTGCGGGCGCCCGAGGGCGGCGGCGGGGCCCGCGGGCGGCGGCGGCACGGGCGGCGGCGCGGGCGGCTGCACCATATTGGGGGCCGCGGGCCGGGCCGGGCGGCGGCGGCGGCGGCGGCGGCGGCGGCGACGGCGGCGGCGGCGGCGGCAGCAGCAGCAATGCGGCGGGGCGGGCGGGCGGCGGCGGCGGCGGCGTGCGCTCCGGGCCCGGCTCGCGCGCTCGGGCCGGCGCGGCGCGCGCGCCCGCACCACACCCGCGCCCCCGACCCGCGCGCCCCCGGCCCACACCCTGCCCGCGCGCCCCGCACCCCACCGGCGCTCCCTCACCCCCACCCCCGATCCGCTCCCCTCCTGCGCCCGCGCGCCCCCGTCCCGGCTCCCCGGCTCCCCGGCTCGCGAGTCGCCCTTGCGCGCCCCCGACCGGGCCCGCCGCCCGCGCACCTCCCCACCCGCCCCCGACCCAGCCCGCTTGCCCGAGCGTCTCCCACCCGCGCGCCCCCGCACCAGCTCCCCGCCGGCGCGCCCGCCCCACCCAACCCCGACCCGCGCGCGCCCGAACCGGCCCCCTGCCCCGGGCGCGCGGGCGATCTGGAGAGGGGCGCTGCGGCGCCGGGGCGGAGAGCGCAGGGCGCGGGCGGGGACCCCCGGCGCCCGCCCTCCCGCACCCCCTACGCGGCGCTCCCGCCCGCCCCGCTTCCCCCTTGCCGGGCCGGCCTGGAAATTGGGGTCCAGACGGGTCGCCCCAGCACCCCCCCTTTCCCGGGACTTAGATTTAAAGGGACAGGAACTGCGTAACGGGAAGGCGCCCAGCACCCAGGGCGCTCTCTGCCCCCTCCCGGGAGTCGGGAGGTGAAGCCTGGCAGAGCAGGCCTGGGGCGTTCTGGGGTGCCCTTCGCGTTTCCTCTCTCCCACCCTGCACCTCGCCCCTGGCGCCTGGCTCCTGGCTCCTATCTGCGACACCTGTCCCTGGCTTCACTGGAGAGGCTCTTGGCAGACCACAGGTGGTTGGTTTCCCCTAGGACAAATAATCCATCCTTCTTCCTTACAGTTTGGGGGCCACATGTGGGAGGAAGGGAGCCAGCTGCCCCAGAAAACATGTAGTTGATGAATGTCCCCTCCCCATAAATTAACAGAAAGTCGAGCCACACGCATGTCTGGGAGTAAAGACACCCAAATGCCGTCCCTTCCCAGCTCCCTGGCCAACAGGTAGCCCCCAACTCCGGGAGCGGTTGCGCTCTGGGGGAGCAAAGTAGGATTGTCACTAGGGCGTTACTTTCTCCACAGATACTCCCCCCACCTCCACCCCCAAGCGATGGTGTCTGATTCCTGGATCCGAGTATCCTGGGACCAATTTAAAATGCATTTCCTGGACCATAAATCTGCAGGCAGGAGCCGGGTTCCCAGCTCCCCCGGAACGTGTGCGGCAAACGGCAGCGCCGCTGCCCGAGTGCTGCGGGGGGAGGGGGGAGATTGCACGGGGTCTGGGCTAATTGCAGTGCGCCCGAGACTCCGCCGGCAGGGAGACAAACTGCCAGCCAGGCGGTGGAGCCGGAGATGTAGCCCACGGAAGAGGCGTGACTTGAAGCCTTCCAATCAGCCAGGGGCCCAGCTCACACCTTCTCGTGCCTGCATTGGTCCCATCTTTGGCTAAACAGGCTCCTGCTGGAAAACTAGCCGCCCCCCCCCCCCAAGACTCCCAGCGTTCAAGCTCAAGTTTCTGTCTTGCCCTGGGCACCCTGGGCACCAAAGCCCCACACCCCACCTAAAGCTCTAAGGGCCTGGCCTTCAGAGCAGTCACCTCCTCATCCACCCCACAAGCAGAAGGGCATTTAGGGAGTTTCCAGTTTTGCTCTGTGATTTGCAATGACAATGATTCAATGCGCCTCTGGTTGCTGTCTGCCTCCCTTGCTACCTGGAAGGTTTCTCTAGATGCCTAGGGGTGGAATTGTTGGGTAGAGCACATCTTGGGCTTAAAGAGGTTGGAGCTGGTCCCTTCTCGCCCTGCTGTGCCTTCCCCTTCTGGCTCTCCCAGCCCTGGCCACCCGTTGGTTATTACCAGACTTCCTACTATGTTTCCATTTATTTTCTTTTGTTAATCTAAATGGAAAGAGGCAGTGTCTCGGGGCTGTTTGGTGTAAATGAAAAATTACATATTGTGAACGTGTAGACAAACAGGCTGCAGACGTTCAGGTTCAAAGGATGCCTGGGTGGCTCAGTTGGTTAAGCATCTGACTCTTGATTTTGGCTCAGGTCATGATCTCACAGTTCATGAGATCAAGCTCCAGGCGTGTGCTCTCTCTCTCTCTCTGTCTCTCTGTGTCTCTCTCTCAATAAATAAATAAATAAACTTAAGAAAAAAAAAAAAAAGATTCAGGCTCAAATCCTGCCGCCAGGGCTGGCCAGCTGTGTGGTTTGGGCAGTCACTTAATACTGCTGAGCTCAGTTTTCTCATCTGTAAAATGGGCAGATACTAGTTCCCATACGGTTGCCATGAGGATTCAAGGACCTGACCCCCCAGCACGTAGTAAGCAGTGAAGAAGGGAACGGCGGTGCTATTAAGGAGTCCAGCCGCTCCTTGAAGGTTGTGGATTCCCACCTGGGGGCCCAACCTTGTGCCCGCTCCCTCCAACCTCGTTGACATCAAATTGCTGTCCCCTTGTACACTCTGCACTTGCTTTCTTCCATTTTATTTCCAAACCGGTTTTTGCTGATTCAGCAGCCCTTCCTCACATAAGCAGTGGATTGCAACTGAGATCTTGCTGGAAAATGGTGACTGGTTTCAAGCAATTACTGGCCGGCATCTTATGCCTCTGGCTCAGGCATACCCTTCCCCCCAGCAATTCCAACAGACCCTGTTTCTGACCTCCCCTAACCACCCCTCCCTCCTCTCCCAGGCGTGGTCACGTTTAGCTCCAGCAGTGACGGACTTTTTTTTTTTTTTTAACGTTTATTTATTTTTGAGACAGAGACGGACTTTATATTCTCTGAAATGCAGATACAGAGGCATTCCTTTTGGGCCATTTGGAAATCCTTCCCCCATAAAGTATGGCTGGTGGTACTGATTTCATTTTGGAGGAAACTCTCTAAGGCTATAAACACAGTACCACCCAGCAATTTCAAAACAAAATCCAGAAATAAAAACAAAAGCCATAGCACCATGCAGAATTCCACAGCTCTGTGCACCAGGCTCTGGGATGAGGACCTTGCCTTAGTGACCTCAGGTGACCTGGGCTTCTGTACTCACCTTTCAGAAAGACCGACTTGGGGACTGCCTCTGTGAACTGCCTGGCTGAAGGGAACAGAGCAACCGAGCAGGATTGCTACCCAAGCTGACTAGTCTTCCAGCCTGGAAGCTTCCTGGCCTTCAGGCACATGCCCTGACTTTCCGCTGCCTGCTCCCTCTCCCCGCGGCCACAAGTTTTCCGATTCCAGATCCAGAAAGGCTCCTGGGCTCCCCATCTTAAAGGCCCCCCCCCTTCCGTCCACAGAAGCCTGTTTCGTTCCCTCAACGAACTGAGCTGCGACAGACCTTTGTTTGTCTTTTTGGCTGTGCCCATGTTCGCCAGGACCCTGGGATGCCCCGTTCTGTGTGCCCTCGACTCTCCTCCCGCTGCTGAGTTCAGCCCAAGTGACACAACGTCACTTGGAAGGTCAGGTACATGGCAACACGGCCTCTGCCCTGTGCTTGAGGGGCTGGTGCTTGAAACCGTGGAAGCCCGTGCAGCCCACGGAGGGGCACCCAGGGAGAGCAACGGGGCTTCCGGCCCATGTCCACAGCTGGACCCCAGCCCACAGCCGGCACCCGCTGATGGCTGTGTCAGAACACCAGATCTGCCAGCTCCAGGCCAGTCACCCCAGCTGTGGCCACGCCGAGCAGGGACCTCACCCATGGGGCTTTCCTCGTCATGCCTGGTCGTAATTGCAATTTTTAAAAATTGTTGTTTAAGATTATTTATTTGGAGAAAGAGAGAGATCAAGCATGGGAGGGGCAGAGAGAGAGAGAGGGAGAGAGAGAATCCCAAGCACAGAACCTGAGGGCTCCCACTCTCGAGCCATGAGATCATGACCTGAGCTGAAATCGAGTCAGATGCTCCACCGACGGAGCCACCTGGGCGCCCCACAACTGCAGTGTTTAAAACTTGAGGTACAATGCCATGCAACGCGGTACTAGTCTCGGGTGTATGACGTAACGATTTGACATATGTACCCATAGGACGGCCGGGAAGTCTGGTTAACGCTCATTGCCACACATAGTTAATGGAATTTCGCTTTCTTAGGATGAGAGCTTTTCAGATCTATTCTCTTGGCAACTTTGAAATATGACAGTATTAACTACGGCCATGATGCTGTTCATTAGATCTCTGTGACCTATTTCTTTTGGAGCTGGAAGTCTGTGCCTCTCGAGTCCGTTCACCCATTCAGCCCACCCCCCACCCCCACCTCAGGCAACCACCAATCGGTTCTCTGTATCTATGAGATGAGTTTGTTTTGTTTTGTTTTTGGATTCCACATAGAGGTGAGATCATATGGTACTTGTCCTTCTCTGTCTGGCTTATCTCACGGAGCAAGATGCCCTCAAGGTCCATCTATGTTGTCACAAATGGCAAGACGTCCTCTTTATGGCTTAGTAATATTCCATTATAGCCATGAACCACATTTTCTTTAGCCACTCATCCCTCAGTGGACACTCGTCTCCATCATAATTTCAATTTCTGAACAGAATAAATGATTGCTATTATGTTAAGCCAGGCAGAGGGCACGCAAACTACAGCTCAGGGGCCAAAGGCTGGTCTTCAGAGACCAAGTGTGATTAGAACCCAGCCATGACCATCCACAAACACACGGCGACAGCTGCTTTCACACTACAGCGGCAGAGTTGAATAGTTTCGACTGAAACCACATGGCCCATAAAGCCTAAAATACTCCCCACCTTTTCCTTTAGAGGAGAAACGTGCAGAGCCCTGTGTCCTCGTCTGCTCAGGCTGCAGTAACAGACTGCCACAGACTGAGCGGCTTCAGTAATGGGAATGTATTTCTCGAAGCTCTGGAGGCTGGAAACCGAGCTCAGGTTCGGGGAGGAGCCCTCCTCCTGGCTTGCAGGTGACTGGCTGCCCGCTCACTGTGTCCTCACATGGCAGTGGGGTGGAAAGGGAGAGAATGAGAAAACTCTCTGGTGACTCTTCTTATAAGGACACTAATCCAGTGGGATCAGGGTCCCACCCTTATGACCTCATTGAACCTCTGGTACTCCCGTACCCCAAAGACAGCCTCGCTAGAGGTTAGGGCTTCGATACATGAATTGAAGGCACGAGCATTCAGTCCGTAACACCCTGTTTTAAGCCACTACGTTTTGGGGTGGTTTGTTATGGAGCAGTGGCACCCAGACCAGTGCTTCTGTGCTTCTGGCACATGGCTCTGTGCCCCTCCCTCATCTGTAAAATGGCACCAACGCCTGTTCCTACTGTGCAGGGAGTGCTGGGGCAAAGAGGACACGGCTCAGCCCACGTGAGTAAGGTGGTTTGGGGTCCCTACTGCCTCACTGGTCCCCAATAACTCACAGCTGTTATTCCTTGCCCCCTCAGGGGTGGTCATTCCCAGGAACGGAGATGACCCCGAGGATGCTGTGCCCCCTGTCCTCCTCCCAACCACCTGATTGTAGGACTTCACCTGCCCATGCTTGTATGGCCAAGTGTGCCCTACCATACAAGATGGCGGTCACTTGGAGGCACCCATGAGATTGTGCTGGGGCTCCCGATTCTCCCAGACCAGAGGCAGAAAACGATGCCAGCCCTGGGTGGGAGGAGGACCTTGAAAGCCTTATTTCATCTGAGTCCTGGCATGGGATCCAGTCCTTTGTGATCCAGACTCTGACCATCTCTTTCTTCTTAAAGATGGGGAAACTGAGGGTCAGGCAGGTAAAGCGAGTGGCCCCCGGTGACATATAGCTAGCAAGTGCCAGCGTCGGGACTTGACCCCAGAAGAGCCAGGTGAACTTTGAGGGGAATGTCCTCCTGGGGTGCTGCCCGCTGCCAGCACCTGGCCCTCTGGGCAGGCATCCCATCCCCAGAGATGGATCCACATGGACATGATGCAGAAGAATCCTTTGTTCTCGATTAGTTGGTGACCACCTCCAGAGTCGAAAGTCTGCTAAGGAGAAAAGTTGAGAAACCTAGTCTGAGCTTTGCAATTGTAGTCTCAGACCCCCCGCTGGGAGCGTCTTTTTTTTTTTTTTTTTTTCCTTATGCTGCCCGCCCCGCATCTTAGTCCCCGGCAATGCAGTGGTAACAGTGGCTAACAGGGGTGCTAACAGAGTGCCAGTGGTTAATTCATTTATTCCTCATGACAACTCCAAGGCGATGTTGTTACCCCCACATTTCAGATGAAGAAACTGAGGCAGAGGGCAGGTAAATGCCTTGCCCAAGATCCGCAAGTCAATTCTCCAGGAATCGGTTCTCCAAGCTAGGCATTCCAATTCCAGCTGTTTCCAGACTCATCCAAACCAACGGTCCTCCCAGCTGGAGTGCCAGGAACCCGGATCCCTGGCCGTTCTCCCAGCTGGGCTCAGTGTCCCCAAACCCCGACCTCCAAGACACGTCTGCTGTAGGGTGGGCGCCACTTTACAGGTGAGGAGCCAGAGGTTAGGGCCAACGAGCGAACCTGCAGCAAGCAGCCGTCTGGGTTCCCAGCAGACACGTGGCCAC
Organism: Panthera tigris; assembly: GCF_018350195.1. Classification (NCBI taxonomy): domain Eukaryota; kingdom Metazoa; phylum Chordata; class Mammalia; order Carnivora; family Felidae; genus Panthera; species Panthera tigris. The sequence goes on along the minus strand of NC_056674.1, from coordinate 59,454,225 downwards.
CTGCTGACCTGTGACGTCCCCTCCCCCGACACAGCCACTGGAATGATGGCACTGCAGCCACTGCTCTCTCTGCCTGCCCCCCCCCCCCATGCAGGTGACAAGCACAGGAGCGATAATAGCACCGCCCACTTCAAGATACAGAGCGTTTCCCTCAGGTACGTCCTACAGTATCCGCCCCCCGCCCCCCCGCCAGGGGACAGCTATGCTGACTTATATCACCATAGATTAGTTCTTGTCCTTGGACCTCATATCCGTGGACTCATACATTTGTGTCTTGCTTCTCTCATGCAACATTATATCTCGGAGTCATCTGATTGGCTCTGGGTAAGAGCACTTTGTTCTTGGCAGTGCTGTATAGGATTCCATTGCACGAATATACTACAATTCCTTTCTCCCTTCTCCTGTGGATAGAATCCGAGCTTCCAGCCTGGGGGTTGTCTTGAGCGGAGCTGGTCTGAGCACTGTTGTATGTGTGTCTTCTGGCAGACACCCATCTCCCCTGGGCATATGCCTAGGAGTGAATTTCCCGGGACCTAGCCTAGGCGTATATTTCATTTTTAGAATTCTGTTCTCCAAAGTGGTCGGGTCAGTTTGCAGCCCCCTCCCCCACCCCCAACAGAGGGTGAGGATTCCAGCTGCTTCCTGTCCGCACCAACACTTGGTGATATCAGCCTTTAAAAGTTTAGCCAATGTAGTGTGCCTTAGTGGTATATCATTGTGATTCTAATTTGAGTTTCTGAAACACTTTGTAAATTAATTAGGCTTGTTTTTTTTTTATGTATAGCTCACTACTTAATTTCAACTTAATAGATATAAACATATCTTTTCTTATTTCTTATTTGCTCTATTTATTTTTACAGTCTCCTTCTGAGAGTATCATATGCCACTGATTTTCTATTTAGATTACTAATGTGAAGTTTTCTTTGAAGATAAATCCATCCAAGTTTTTAAAAAAAGAAAGGAGGTGAGGGAGATCCAATTAAAGAGAAATAGTATGCAACGAATAGACCAGCACGGATGGGAACATGGCAATTGTTGAAGACATAGAGACCTCTCCAACCCTGGGGGTAGAGTAGAGACCTCCCCAACCTTGGGGGTAGAGTAGAGACCTCTCCAGCCTTGGGGGTAGAGTAGAGACCTCTCTGCCATTGGAGGTAGAGTAGAGACCTCTCCAAACTTGGGGGTAGAGGAGAGACCTCTCCAGCCTTGGGGGTAGAGTAGAGACCTCTCCAACCTTGGGGGCAGAGGAGAGACCTCTCCAACCTTGGGGGCAGAGGAGAGACCTCTCCAACTTGGGGGTAGAGTAGAGACCTCTCCAGCCTTGGGGGTAGAGGTGAAAGCAGGCTCTAGACAGAAGCCAGGGGCTGAAAAGTCAGAACCCAAGTGTCTCCCTCATCCTGGGCCCCCGTCTCTGCTCTCGCCTGACTGCTCTCTGTGTCTGCTCTCCACAGTCTGCACACTCTGCTCTTTCCTTGCTTTCAGTCCCTGACAGTCAATAAACTGGACTCTATAGATCCAGATTCCTGGGTGAGACTCAGCTAGGGTCAGCTTGAGTCAGGCACCGTTTCTGACCATAAGCCGTGGTCAGGGAGTGGGGGCTTGCCTTGCGATGGCAGGCAAAGGACATGGTTGGCCTTCCTAGCACAAGTGGAGGAAGCACATTCTGAGGCAAAAATTGGGATGTTCCATTGATGGGACAGATGATTTGAAATTAAGAACGGAAGAGCTTTGAAAAATGGTAGGCGTAATTATACTTCTTTATTTACCAAGATCTACAACTGTCTATGATGCCAGGGAGCACTGTCCTGGCCATTCAATTTCTAATGAAAAGGAGAGAGGTGGAGGAGGAAGAAGGAAGAGGAAAATGAGGATAATACAGAAGTGATATGGATGGATTAGCAAGAAGAAAAGGGAAGCTGTGATGAGGAAGGTGGTGATGAGGAGGAGGATGGTGACAGTAATGATGATGATGATGGTGGTGATGGTGATGATGGTGGTGATGATGTTGATGATGGTGGTGGTGATGGTGATGATGGTGGTGATGGTGGTGATGGTGGTGGTGGTGATGATGATGATGGTGGTGATGATGTTGATGATGGTGGTGGTGATGGTGATGATGGTGGTGATGGTGGTGATGGTGGTGATGTTGATGGTGTGGTGATGGTGATGATGGTGGTGATGATGTTGATGGTGTGGTGATGGTGATGATGGTGGTGATGATGGTGATGATGGTGATGGTGATGATGACGATGGTGATGGTGATGATGATGGTCATAATAGTGGTGATGAGGAGGAGGATGATAGTGATGATGGTGACGATGATGACTAATTTTCACATTTTTGTGCCTGGCTCTGTATTGAGCACTTTACGTTCACTATCACATTTCATCCTAAAACAACTTTATGAGGCTGCTACTGTTATTATCCCCATTTTACAGATGGGGAAACCTGAGGCTGAGACAGGTCAAGTCACTTGCCCAAGTAGAAACGAACCCAAGCAGCTGCCAGCAGAGTACGGCATGTGACAACCATGTTCCTCTGTCTCAAGTGCATCAACGTCCCCTCACTGGGGAAGATGACCTGTTGTCTGTGGTTGAGCCACATATTTGTATAATTTAATAAATGGTTAGACAGCAAATGTCCATGAGCAATCAACCACCCAGGCCCACGAACTGAACATTATTCCCACCCCAAAACCCATTTTGTGCCCCTCCCCAGTCATAACCCTCTCCTCCTGTGGGACGGAACCATCCATCCGAACTTACACGATCATCCTTTTTTCCCTTCTATTGTTACCACCTGTGACTCTGTATCCTGAAACACTGTAGTTTCATTTTGCCTCTTGTTGAATTTTATGCGACTGGAATTGGACTCGACTCATACTTTTTTGCCCGAAATTATGCTCGAGGCTCATCCTCGTGGTTGTGTGTCTCTGGGGTCCTTTGTCCCCTTGGCTGTACAATATTCCATGGTCTGGATGTCCATTCCACTGTTATTGGACACTTGGGTTGTTTCCAGTTCGGGGCCATAGTCCGTGTGTTCTGAAATGTGTGCGCAGGAACACTCACTGCTCTCGGGACTCACCATAGACCCCCCTCTCCAGGGATCCCCGCCCAGCAGGTGCCTCCTCTCTGAGCTGCAGTAGGACCTGTGCTCCCCCCATTACAGCATATGTCACTCTGCCAGGTAGCTATCTCTTGATTCAAGGCCTCATCCACTCATGTGGGACGGGGAGGCGTGCGGCCCAGTGGGACCCTGTTGGGCTCCTCTCCTCCCCACCCAGCGCCCAGCACAACGTCCGGCACTAGGAATGTGATCATAGAATTTCGAGTAAATGGTGAACGAAAAAACCAATAAATGAATGAACAGTCAGCGTTCCCCTAACATTTGTTGAATCGGAGCAGGTCACGGAAGTGAATGGTAGAGCCCGGAGGCGCTGTTAAGACGCAAGGCCGTGGCTGTTTCCGATCTGCATCTTGACCTTGTTGGACACCCGCTGATATCACCGACATGGCACTTGGGGACGTAGTCCACAGTGGAGGAGCGGGGAGGTGACAGAGGCCTCACTCTCTCCCTGCTCAGCAGATGATGTGTCGGACATAAAGACATCCAGAAAAGCGCTTCCCGGCCGGAGTGCTCGCCTCTGCTCCTCCTCTGCTTCCCAGGGCTAATAAGTGGGATTAGACCTCCTCGGAATGAGGCGGCTAGTGGTTCCCCATGCCCCTTCCTCACCCACCGCGTATCCGACCCGCCCATCCCCAGAAAATGAGTGAGCTGGGTGGCGGCAGGCGTCTTCACCGAAAAGGAAGACGAAAGTTGTAGAGTCTGAGCGAGGGCTGTGGGCAGGGGGCTGAGCTCCCATGGGTTAGGGGTGTCCCTGAGGGTCCAAGGCAGCGTGGAGAGGCTCAGAGGCTGGGGATATGCACCCAGAAGTCACAGTAGTGGATTGGAGCCCCGGCCAGTGTAGACCAGCTTCGTTCCACACACAGGCCTGGCCAGGGGCGTTTACGACTGTCCTGTTAATGACAGACTGCTGGCCTGCAGATGACGTCCAGCCTCCTTCACACGGTTTACAAGGCCTCCCTGACCGGCGCCTGCCAACCCCTCTGCCTCCCCGCTCTCCCTCCTCTACTTCACCCTGCCTAGGCTGGCTCCGCCCTCACTGTTTCTGCTCCCCTGCGTGCCACAGCTTAGTAACTGCTTCTTCCAGGAAGCCTGCCTGACTCCCGCCCTGTCCAAGCCCAGGACAGGTGCTCCCAGACCTTCTGAGTCATAGCACCGGGCACAGTGTACGGCCCAGGCTTGTTTCCCTAGCACCATTCTCTGTGAATGACTTACAACAGGCACCGTGGCCATGGCATTCACACCCTATCCCAGCTCTGTCTGTATATAACAGGTGCTCAGTAAATACGTTCTGGGTGACTGAATGAATATGGTGATCGAGTATTTGCAGAGCATCAGAGAGTGACTCAGAGGTAACCAGGACAGATTCTGCCCTCTTTCAGCCTTGTCCCCCAACTTTGCCTTCCTGAGAGGCGAGCCAGGAGGGCCTCCCTCTCCGCCCTTTGAGCGGCTACTTTCTGAACAGAAAGCCTCAACGGATAGAGGGTTGCTCGGTATCCATTACCCCCACTCCGGCGAAAGCGTTCACGCCTCCCCCCAGTTCTCAGCCCCACTCTTAGTAGGTCTCCACCCAGGTGCTGATGACCTCTTTTACCCCCTGAACCACGCAGAACCGGAAGCCAGCCTGTGTTTGAACCTGGCCACTTACTGATGCACAGAAGCTAACAATCCCCTTTCTGGTTACATCACTTGGAGCCGGGTTTCCTTTCCTTGCAAAGGGGGTGCGTGTTTTTTTTCAAATAGTTTTATTGAGATGTGATTCACATGCCATGTAATACACACGTTTAAAGTGTACAAATCAGTGTTTTTAGTATAATCATAAAGTTGGGAAATACCGCCACAAGGTGATGTTACCGTCTCATCACCCCAAAGAGAAACCTCAAGTTCCTGGCGGTCACTCCCCGGCGCCCACCCCCCAGCCCTGGGAAAGCACGGATTGGCTTTCAGTCTCTAGGGATGTGCTGGCTCTGGACATTTCATCAAAACAGAATCATCCGAGAGGATGTCGGACATCTCTCACCCGGCACAATGTCCTCAAGGTTCATCCATGTTGTGGCAGGTGTCAGAACTCCCCGTCTTTTCACGTCTGAGTAATGCCCCACTGTGCAGATGGGGCACATTTTGTCCGTCTGTTCCTCAGCTGCTGGGCATTTGGGTTGCTTCCACCTTGGGTTCCGGTGGATAATGCTGCCTTGAAGTTCAAGTCTTCATGTGCGTTCCCATTTCTCGTGGGTGCAAACCTCGGAATGAAATTGCCGGGTCATGTGGTGACTGTATCACCTTCTGAGGGGCCCCCAGACCACATTCTGGACCAGCTGCCCCACCACCCAGGCTTAGTGACACAGAGCCTCTTTGCAGGTGTTTGTTGGACATCCGCATGCCTCCCGAAGAGATATTCATTCAAACCCCTTTCCTTTTTGCAGCTCGTGCTTTTATTATGAGTTGTAGGAGCTCTTTGTATATTCTGGATACAAACCCCTTCTCAGATGGATGATTTGCAAAAAATGTCTTCCTTTCCGGGACTTTGATTTTGGTCACACCCGATGTCACTTGTGCTGCTGGGGTCGTTGCTAAAGAGTCTGAACACACCCGCCTTCTGTGACAGGACTGCTCACCCCTGCCCTCTGTCCTCTCAGCGAGGCAGCCTGGCCTCCCAGCGACAACCTGAGGAGGGGGTGGTTCTGAGCCCACCACATCGGGGTCACCTGCTCCCGCAAACAGCGTGTTCTCAGAGGAAGCATCTCAGGCACCCGGAATGACCAGATTCTGAGCCACACCCCCCACGGTGGCTGCAGCTGATGGACAGTCCAGGGCTTCCCGAAGGAAGGGCAGGAAGGGAGCAGCGGCAGGAAGCCGGACAACCACAGAGCATGGGCGCCCGTCACACTCTACCCCTCTGGGGGCTGACGGGCCTGGAGCTTGCTGACTCACGGGCTCTCCCGGCCCGTTACCGCTCCTGTGAGCTCCATCCACCCCAGAGAACACGCGGCCTCAAGCTAGCGCTAGCGGGAGCCAGTGTCTGCCCTCTGCCACCTGAAGACTGGAGCAGATCGGATACTTCCTGTGCCCCGCTCCCTCCCCACCCGCCTTCCTGCCTCCAAAACACAGACCTGTCACCCCGACCACTCAACATGCATTCGAGAAGCCGAAGGCTAGGGTCAGGGATACAGAGAGCAGAGCAGGCGTGGTCTGGGTCCACGTGGCCAGAAAGCGATCACACTCGAGGCTCCACACGCCCTGACGACAAATGGCAGTTAGGTCTGGGTAGTAAGGAGTCGTGTCCATCAAGAAGCCCCCCGACTGGGGTAGTAAGGAGTCGTGTCCGTCGAGGAGCCCCCGACTTGGGTAGCAAGGAGTCAAGGGCACACAACAACTGTAAAGGAGCCTTGGCGTTGACCTGGCGGCAGGTGGCGACAATCCCTCCGTCTATGGAGAGGCATTACTCCGGAACTGTGCACAACCCCACGTGGGAGGGCCCCCGGAAAAGGAAGCAGACACCCCAGCGTGGGAGGCGCAGAGCCTCCGTGCTCGCTGAGCTGGCTGTCCCAAGCTCACTTCGCCCTGCAGCGGGGCCTCGGCTTTGGGGGCACGAGACAAGGCTCCCTTGTGGAAAGGGCTGGGGACCCTTGAACTATAGCATCTTTTCTGCAGAACAGATGTTAACAAGGTGCTTGGTCCCTGTGTTAGCCGTCACACTCACTACCCACGTTCTAGGGAGTGTGGAAAACCACACCCAAGAAACGAGAACCACTCCCCCAGGGCCCAGCAGTCACACGGGTAACGATTTATTTCCTTCAAGTTGTTTCCTTCGGTGCGCAGTGAACACGCATCTACTGTACAAACTCAGCGTCACGTGGAAAAGGCTGTTTTGACCTTCGCTTTTTCTTCAGGTAGCAGTAAGTCCCGGACGTTTCCCTGTCTCATTAAATTGTCTTCTACAGCCCAGCTTAATAGCTGCTGGTGTCCGTCTGTGGCCGTTAATAATAGCAAACGTTTACACGTGTGTGTTGTTTATATTGTGCTTTTGAGGCCTCGGCTTACCTCGTGCTCATATGTTCTCAGTGCTTTTCATATACCAGCTCATTTAATCCACACGGCACCTGCGTGAGCTAAGGATCCTCTTAGGACCCATTTTACAGAGGAGGAGGTTGAGGCGCAGAGAGGTAAAGCCATTTGCCCAGGATCACACAGCCGCTAAGCGGCGGGGGCCAGGATCTGAGCCCAGGTGTCTGGTCCCAGAGTCTACACTGCCTCTAAAGCTCCCTCATCGTGGGCATGAACGGGGCAGGGATGGTCCCGGGGAGTCAGGGCGGGCTGTCTCCTCTTTGGAACTCTGGAAGGCATCCTGACAGGGGGCAGGAGGGCCGGCTGACTGTGCGCCCAGCGTATCACCGATGCTAGGCTGTCTGTGCCCACGGTTCCCGGGAGCCTACGGTGGGGAAGGTGGTTGCACCTGTCTGTGTGGCCACATGCGCCCTCTGGCACCTGTGAGAAGTGCTGGAAACCCCTTTACCACGGAGCTGCTGTTAGCTTCAGCAGCATTAGCTGCAGTAATGATTCCCGACCCCTCTGGTCTCAAGCGTCATGTTCCAGAATGCCCTAGGCTGCCGATAGTGATGCTGGCCTGTGTTGCCTCAGACAGGGGCTTCGCTGGTCGTGGAAACCAGCAACTCCAGGGGCAGCCACAACAGCAAGGGCCTCGGCTGGCAGAACAGGCCCTCCTTCCCCTGGGAAGCCACATAAGCCCCTAAAGTTCTGGGACTTTGTAAGGGGAGAAGGAAAGAAGGCATAGGCTGCAGGCCGGTATGGAAGGGTGTTCGCGTGTCCTTGCGGGTCCCCCAAACTGGACAGTAGGACCCCCAGTTCTATAGACAGAGTGCATCCCCCCGGCCAACCCCCAGCACTGGAGACGCACCGTCCTGCCCTCGGGCATAGATAACACGGCTCACACAGTGGGGCTGCTGGGGGGCTTGGGGGTGGAGAATGGTCTGCCGACTGTCTGACCCGAATTGCTAACCCTGCCCTGTCCTAGGTGGACGACTCCGGCCTCCTCAACGTTCGTGGGCCCCGGAGAGCCACTGCCCAGGTTGCTGTGAATGGGACACCCACAGTAAGAGCTGTGCCACCAGATCAAACGTGTCCACGTGTGCCCTCCGCTCGCTTCTGTTGAATAGATTCGGAAACGTACAAGGGCCAGGTCAAGGGCATTTTGCAAACCTGCTGCTGTCGTCGGACGGTCCCCTTTGTCACGGCGCTGCTCAACCCTCCACAGCACCAGAGTCACCTGGACTCTTGTTAAACGGCGGCACTGGTTCAGCAGGACTGGGCGGGGCCTGGCGCTCTGCATTTCTGATGCGCTGGTCCAGGGGCACCCTCTCAGCTGTAGGGGTCGCCCGGGTGCACATGGGCTCTCTGCCACCGTCCTCCTGCAGGAAGCCTGGTGCCCCTGGGGTCCCACAGACCACAGCCCCAGGCAGGGTGTTAATGTCGCCGTGGGGGGCTAGAGAAGGCTGGTTCTTGGCAAGCTCCCGCCAGCCCCAAGGGGCCTGAACCTCTGCCATTAGCCGCCGGTCCAGCCGGGCTGTTTATGCAGCCAATTTCGGCGAATCTAATCCACCCCGAGAGGATGGGAGAGACCAGCTCTCTGCACCAAGGCCAGGTGGCGGGCGTCCAGCCCCGCACGCGGCGGGGCCTACAGGCTTCCGGCAGCAGCTAGCAGGTCCGGAGAGGATGGCGGGCCGAGGGAGACCCCGTCTGGACGGGAGCGGCCGTGCAGCGCGGAAGCCGGCTCTCTCGGCCGCAAACCCCGGCAACGGGGAACCAACCGGAGACGGAGACACAGGAGTGGATGCCGTTTCCCTTCTACCCCACCAGGCTGCAAGCGCCCGTTCCTCGCACTGGGGCCGGGGGAGGCCAGAGGCAAACGGACAAACAAGCAGATAACTTGAATCCTGGTACAAGTTGGGCGGAGGGCACAAAAAGAGTGTTGGCCACACGAAATTTGGGCCATTTTTGTACTCCCGAAGGGCCGTTTCACACAGTTCGGTGTTAATCCCAAGAACAAATTCAGGGTTGTTTTTACAGTCCCCCCCACCCCCTTCCTCGGAACACGCAAAGCTGGTATATTTGTATGCAATCACATATTTCGCACATATTGCTACCAACAGGTGCCGGGGGCTCTGTGTCCCTCTGTCCCTCTGACAGCGGAGAAATTCTGGACGAAGCTCTGGGGACTTTAGGGAGCCAGGGCTCCTGTTTCTTCTCTCCAGCATAAGAGCGCTGCTGTGCCTCATGGTATGCTTCTCAGAGCCACACGCCGGTGAGGGGCTAACGTGGGGGAGAGGCCCCGGGTGGGGGGCGCTGGCGTCTGTCCGTGTCGGCGGGGGCCCCTCCTCTTCCACTTTTCTCTCCCACCGAGATGCTGAGGGTCAGCCCCAGGAAAGACCAGCAGGTGGGGTGGGGAGGGAGGCCAGACGGGGGGCTCCTCGCCCCCTGAGAATGCTAACTCGGGGGGGGTGGAGCCCTCCTGCTCCAGGAGACAAAAGCACCAATATGCTAACACGTGGCCAGATTCCCGACTCACCTGGCCCCAGCCTTCCAGAATCTGGAGGTGAGAACTTCCCAGGGGTCGCTGTGCTGTGGCCACGCTGGAGGGACAGGGGGATCCCCCGCCAAAGTTGGGTTTGGACGTCAAGAGTGATGAGGCACACACACGCTCAGAGGGCGGGAACAGGTTGTCACTCCTGTGATGGGGCTTTCTGGGGAGAGCCAGGCAGCCCCCTAATTGCTGCAAAAGGGCTGGAAAGAGCAAGGGAAGGAGACGGGCCTGGGGCCTTACTGCGGCTGGAGGGTGGGGGGGCTCTTCCCCCAGGAGAGGAGCAGCCGGGGCGGGACGTGGGGCACAGGGAGAGGGGATAGGGCTCGACGGCCACCAGCAGCGCAGAGTCTAAGATGGAATCAGATGCCACCGCACGGGGGCACGCCTGCCTCCGGTTGCGAGACACTCGGTCACACGCACACCCACGTGCACATATGACGCACGGGGAGCGTGATGACCCCTGGGAGTCTCGGCGCATCAGCAACTGTGGGGGTGAATTCAACCCACCTCTCCAGAGCACCCCCAGAGCGGCTCCGTTGTCAACACGCACCCCAGATCCAAATTACGAAGAGCTCAGCACGTACCGGACGCCTGTGTACCCAGATCGAACAAATGCTAATTTTGTTCTTACGTGCTTTGAGTGTTTTTTGAGGGGATTGAAGTTAGAGTCGAAGCACTCTCTCTCCTCCTCTATCTCCCCCCTTCTCTCCCTCTCTCTCCCTCCCTCTCTTGCTCCCTCCCTCCCTCTCCCTCCCTCTCCCTCCCTCTCCCCCCCCCCCCCCACCATCACTCACTCTGGGAAGCCAGCTGTCATGTTGGGAACTGCCCTGTGGAGACACATAGCAAGGAGTAAAGGCCTCAGTGAAGAGCCAGCGAGGACCTGAGGCCTGCCAACAACCACGGTTAGCTGGGAAGTGGACCCTTGTGCCCGAGTTAGAGCCCCACGTGACCTCCTGACCACCGCCAAGGGAGACGCCGGGAGCCAGAAACACCAGGCAGCTCCCGGATTCCCGACCCACCAAAACCATGAGCTAATGCATGTGTGTTGTTTTAAGTCCCTGAGTTTGGGAGTGTTTGTTACGAGGCAACGGCTGACTCGCACACTCGGGGGCGGGGTGTAGGACACGGGCGGATTCTGGCATCCACCTGGCCCCACCACCAGCAGTCTCCAGGTATGTCTTCCTCATACTGTCCTGGTGTCAGAGTGTGATGACCCAGGAGTCACCAGTGCGGCCCCCTGACCCAGCATGCTGAGCCGTACCCGGGACAACCGACCCCAGGAGCACGTCTGTGTGAGCACCCACGGCAAACGCCCCCTCCCGGTCCTGTTTGTTCAGCCACTGCCCTCCAGCCCACCGTCTGCCCTCCAGGGACTATATCGCCACGGAATAAACTCAGACCTGCAGCTCAGTCACCTGGCTGAGCTTCCTTCCCAGTATCACAGAATCCAGCAATCCTTGCCACAAAAAGCGTTTTAGAATTTTTCCCCATGGCAAGAGATTTTGGAATCAGACAGACATGGGTTTCTTTTTTGTTTAATTTTTTTTAATTAGTTTTCTTTATTTTTGAGAGGCTGAGAGAGACAGAGCGCGAGTCGGGGAGGGGCAGAGAGAGAGGGAGACACAGAATCCAAAGCAGGCTCCAGGCCCTGAGCTGTCAGCACAGAGCCCGACGCGGGGCTCGAACCCACGGACCGTGAGATCATGACCTGAGCTGGAGTCAGATACTCAACCGACTGAGCCACCCAGGCGCCCCCAGACCTGGGTTTCCAACCTCCTCCCACCACGCTGCCTCCGGGCTCACTCCCCTCATCTGGAGAGTGGGCTCAATAATCAATCCTGTCTCCAGGACGGTGAGAGAATTGAGGTCCAAGAGCAGGGCCAGCGCTTAGCAGAGAGCGTCACTGTATTAGTAAGATGACAGGAGGCGCTTGGGGCCAGCCCCTGAGGAGGGCTGGCCTGTGGCTGCCGTGGGTGGAAGGTGGTAGGGTGGGGCAGGGAGGTGCTCCGGAGCAGGGACGGTCCCTGCTATGTCCCACCTGGGCCTTCTCTGGGCTCCATATGGAACTGTGCTGCCTCCTACCCGCTGCTAATGCTGTTTTTTCTTTCCTTTTTTATCGAGATAAAATTCACATAACATCAAATTAACTGTTTAAAGTGAACAATCCAGTGGCATTTAGCACATGCACAGAGCCGTTGTAACTGTCACCACAATGCAATTCCAGAACATTCTATCACCCAAAGGAAACCCGCCCCGTCTCTAGCCCCTGGCAACCATGACTCTACTTTCTGTCTACACATTTGCGTCTTTGGACGTTTCGTTTAAGAGGAATCCTGCTCTGTGTGACCTTCTATGGCTGGCTTCTTCCCTCCGGAAGACGTTTCCCAGTGCGTCCGCGTTGCGGCCTGTGTCAGAGGGACATGGCGCTGTTCGGGTAGGCCACCTTTGTTTACCCGTTCCTCGGCGGACGGACATCGGGTTGTTTGCACGTTGCGACTATTAGGAATAACGCCGCTGTGACCACGACGCACAGATTTCCGTGTGGACCGGTGGCTTCGGTTCTCCCGGGGAGACGCCTGGGTGTGGACTCACTGGGTCTGTTTGCTTTCGAGGACACCCGCCCCCGCCCACCGGCCCCCCTTGTGCCCTCAGAGCGCAGTGCTTTCATGACTGCACGTTGTCCAGGGGTCACTTTCCACGTGACTTTGGGGCAAGGTCTGGACAGGGGTCTGCGAGCCCCAGGTGAGCAGGGAGGGGCTTGCTCACCCCGCGCCCAGGCCTGGTGCACGAAGACACCCAGCGAGCAGCTGCAAATGTGAGAATGGAGCGCGGGCGTGAGCCGCCGGGCCACCAAAGCTGCTGCCGGGAAGCCCGAGAATCCGGGAGCAGGGCCGCCCGGCAGGTGTGGTGCACGCTTGGTGCGGCACCGGGGAGGCTGAAACGCTGGGGTGTCCGCACAGGGGCGGCCCTCAGAGAGCGGGCGACAGGGTGGAGGGCCTCCACCACGTCCTCCCACCACCGTGGTTAGAACGAACTCGGGGTGTGCTTCCGGAACCCAGTCTAAGACGGGAAGCTGTGCCCTCTGGTCCAGCTGAGGACTAGCCTCGCCATTATGAGGAATGACTAACCACCCGGACTCACCCAGGATTAAGTAACCGGAGGCACAGCCACGTTCTGGTTCTGTGGGGCTGCAAGCTGCTGCCTCACCTCTGGAAGACGCAGGTCAGGCTGGGGCCAGGGGAGGCGAGCAAGGCACCAAGGGGGCACAGGCCAAGAGGCGCCCGCACTCAGGGTCCCACAGTGCAAGCTTACACCTAGAGGGGATCACCCCGCGTCCTGGTGGCCCTGGTCCTGATTGTAGAGAACGCTCCTGTGTACACATGTGCACACGCATGTGTCAGGATGTACATGTGTGTGCTTGTACGTGCATATGCAGACACGTGTACGTGTATTGTAGACTGTGTGTTTGCATGTCTTTGTATGTGTGGGTGCGTGCACATGCATCTGTACATACGTGTGTGTGTACGTGGGTATGTGAGTATATGTGTTGGTGTGTGTTGTGTGCATGTGTGTATACATGCGTATACATGGGTGTGTAGGTGAGTATATTATGTTGGTGTGTGCGTGTGCATGAATGAACTGTGCGTGTGTGTGTGTGCGTGTGCATGAGTGAAGTGTGAATGTATGTGTATGTGTGTGTGCATGAATGAACTGTGCACGTGTGTGCGCGTGCATGAGTAAACCATGTGTGTATGAGCGAACTGTGCGTGTGTGTATGTGTGTGTGCATGTGCATGAGTGAACTGTGTGTATATGTGTGTGCATGAGTGAAATGTGTATGTGTGTGCATGAGTGAACTGTGTGTGTATGTGTGTGTGCAAAAAGAGTGAACTGTGTGTATGTGTGTGTGCATGAGTGAAGTGTGTGTATAAGTGTGTGTGCATGAGTGAAGTGTGCATGTGTGTGTGCATGTGCATGAGTGAAGTGTGTGTATACGTGTATGTGTGTGCATAAGTGAACTGTGCATGTGTGTATGTGCTTGCACACCTCACAATACTATTGAGCATCTATCCCAGGCCCAACATCATCCTCAGGGCCTTACATTTATTAGCGCATTTAATCTGCACAACTCTTTAAGGTAAGTCTTACCATTATCCCCATTTTGCAGATGGGGAAACTGAGGCTCGGAGAGGCAAAGTGGTTTTCCTCAAGCCACACAGCTGGTAGATGTGGGACCAGGACACAAGAGCAGACAGCCTGACTCTGGAACCCACATTCTGAACCCCTGGGGCACGTATTTGAAGACATAAATCTATTTTTCCCTTCTGAGCTATACGTCAGTGATGATCTTTCCTTTTTTCTGGCTCCTTTGCAGCCCAGACGAGTAAGAAATCCCGGGGTGTATCCGGTGGGTATGCTCACTCGACAACCGAGAGGAAGGACTCCAGGGAGACAGTTGACACAGCCCTAAGAGACAGGTATGGGTCCAGACCCTCCCGGAGCCCGGCGGTCCCAGAGGAGAGGCGGACCCCACGCGTCCGCCAGACTGCAGGACCACGTCTGGCCCGCACGAGCTTCGTCCTTTCTCTGACGACGGCCGTCAGGACGAGCTCTGTCACTCTCAGGTGAGCCTCTGCCCACGGCACACGGAGCCGTGCCCACTCCCCACGGCGGCTCCCGCCTGGCCGCTCATTCTTCTGGAGGGTGGGTCCCCTTCTCTCCTCGCCACATGCTTGGGTGGGAAAGAAAAAGGCCAGGAGAGACCCGAAGGCTGGGAGCGGGGCCTCTGGCGCGTATATTTAGCCGGGCGGAGGAGCGAGGCAGCCTCCTTCCTGGCTTCAGGCCTCCTCTGCCTGCCAGGGTCGGGTCATGGGACCGGAGGAGGACGTCGCCTGTGGTGACAGCTGCCCGCGCTCCCCCCATTTGGCCGCCAGACAGGCTGGCCTTGGCCAGAAATTATATGTTTTGAAGCTGTTCCTGAACCAGAAGCCCCAGGACAGTGCCGTTTTTGTTGTCGTTTGAATTCTCCTTGAAACCAATATGCCTTTCCCCCCTGCTTTGATTTTTAAAAATGTGTTTCATTATGTAATGTATATGCATTGTAGAAAAATGGGAAAATATAGATAAGCGTGATGAAGAACGTAAAACCTCCCGGCTGCACTGCCCAGGGAGGAGATGAGCCGCCCTGATCATGCACACAGCGGCGGCCGACCCGAGCAGGAGGCCAGACGCGCTAAGGCTCCATGATCCGCACCCAAGTTCAAACAGGTGAAACTACCCCGCGGCGCCAGAAGCTGGGGTGGTGGCCCAGCAGGGAGGCTGCGCGTCTGTGCTTGTCTGACTTACAACTTGCGTGCTTTTCCACGTGTGTGCGCTCAATCACACCTTGACCAAATAGAGACTTACCGTTTCTGTTCCCAGGGATCGCCACTATTCCCCTCTGCGGTGTCTCCTTACAGACCTTCTCGCGTGCACATCGGCGTGTGTTTGTCTCGTGGAAACATGCCATCTGCCTGCCTCCCATGTCTTCGCTGGTCAGACCGCGAGTGCGCACGGGTGCAGTCCCACCACGAGCCCCCTGAGCAGGTCCCCTGGGACGCCGAGGGAGGGCAAGCGCCAGCGGGCAGCCACAGGAACCTCTCGTTCGTCGGCTTGCCCTTTCCACCTCACCTAGGGCAGACCTCTTTCCCAATCAAGAAATCACACCTGTGCCTGGATATAAGGGAGCCTCAAATCCGGGGAAACGCCTAGTATGGGACCCTCCAAAATGGTTTTGGGCCAACATGAATATACAAGTGTTTTGGATGTCCATGAAGTAGTCACAGGAATGCTTATAAAATCTTAATTAAATTAGAAGTGCATTTTTATTTTTTTATTTTAAAACATTTTTTAATGTTTCTATTTGAGAGAAGGGGGAACAGAGGATCCGAATCAGGCTCCGGGTTCCAAGCTGACAGCTCAGAGCCTGACGCTGGGCTGAGATTCACCAACCAAGAGATCATGACCTGAGCCGAAGTCGGATGCTCAACCGACCAAGCCACGCAGGCGCCCCTCAGGAAGGCGGTTTTAGAATCCTTAGTGAGATCGCATAGAACACGTGTTGGAGGCTGGCGAATTGTCCAGGGCACGGTTCCCTCTTACTCCTGGGGACACAGGCTGACCCCATTTCCCAGCCTCCCTGGCAGGTAGCACGGGCACTCAACAGTTTGCCCGGTGGAAATCGGGCAGTCAGGTCGTGCGTGGCTCCAGGCCTGGCCTCAGAAACCTCCCACGTCCAGCTTTCCCCAGCCTGTAGACCATCTGCTGTCTGGACACCCCAGGGGACAGTGGACCCACTGCATGAAGGGCCCTGGGCCTCTGAAGGCCACCCACCAAACACCCGACTACGACTAATCTGAGAAAAGGACGAACCCACGTGAACGTCTCAAGGGCTCCATGCGGTCCTTGACCAGCTCTAACTCAACACGTTAACTTAGAGGTAACGCTTGGTCCACTCACAGTTTGTGAGTCAGTTTTATTCAGATTCATTGCACGTGTGGTCGACATCGGCGTCTTGGTCAAGAGCTGCTTCCTGAGCCGTCATCCTCGGTTTCCCAAGATGCCGTCTCGTTCTCACCTCGAGGTGTGAGGTTGGGATCCATCCCAGATGCTGTTGATAATCGCTTTGCCAGGACACACGTCTCCCCCGACAATGTATCGGGGCGGGGCTCTCCCAAGTTGACTTGTGGGTTTCGCTGCTCGGTCTTCACAACCTAAGCGCTTACATATTCCTTTTGAAAGATCTCTGGAAGGCTTATTCACTGTGACACCTACCCTTGGGAGGTCCTCCCTACAGGAAGATTTGCTAAATCCCTGTCAATTGCTCGTGTCCTTTTTCATCGCTTCCCTCCTGTTACCCCCGTGAGGGCCCGTGTCTAGCCTCTTTGGAGGTCGTTTCAGAAGAAGGTGCGTTTTCCAAATGAGCTGGCTGGTTCAAAGTAAAATAATTGAAAGACTGACCTACAATGACATAATTGTTAGGTGACTATTTTTAGCCTGATATGTTTTACATGTATTATTATTTATTTTTTTAGTTCGGAAATTTTCATATAAAAAGTGGAGTGAAGTGCACAGTGGCCACTCGTGTGCCCACCACGCTTGGGACAATCAAATACCGTCTGCCTTCCAGAAAAAGAGGGAATCCTTCTCTGAGCCAGTTCAAGAAGAAGCCACTAAGTAACTCAGGTTCAGGAGGGAAAAGCTCCTTTCCCTCTTTCTTTGTCCTGCAAAATGTGCAGCTCGGGGCTTAGCCAACTTTTCCTACGAAGGGCCAGGCAGTAAATATTTTCGGTTTTGCAGACACACGGTCTCTGCTGCACCTGCTGGGCTCCAGGGTCGCAGAACCAAAGCAGCGGGAAGTAAATGAACAGGCGTGGCTGTGTTCCAATAAAACTGTATTCACAAACCTGGCAGTAGCGCGATTTGACCTCTGGGCCGTAGTTTGCCAACCCCGATATAGCTCATCTAAACTTAGAGAAACAGGGGCACCCGGGTGGCTCAGTCGGTCAAGTCTCCGACTTCGGCTCAGGTCACGATCTCACGGTGCGTGGGTCCGAGCCCCCGCGTCGGGCTCTGTGCTGACAGCTTGGGGCCCGGAGCCTGCTTCGGATTCTGGGTCTCGCTCTCTCTCTGCCCTCCTCCTGCTCATGCTCTGTCTCTCAAAAATAAATACACTGTTTAAAAAAAAAAACAACTGTAAACTTAGAGAAACAGAAGTGTCCACCTCCATCCAGCTGCTCCAACCATCAGTGAAAAAAAGACCCCACAGCCACGGGCGTGAGCATTAGACCCTGCTGTGGTTTGAATCCTGCCTCGGAGCTTAAACAGTGGCATGCGCCTGGGCCCGTTACTAAGTCCTCCAAGCCTGGTCGGTGAACCGTCCCTGCCTCTGGGGAGAGTTGCAGCGTGCCAACCTGACCAGGGGTCAGGGGGCACAGCCCAGTGGCTGACGTGTGAATACCCGGGGGCCACTGGCATTAAAGCAGGGGATGATGGCAGGTAGCGGAGTGCTTCTGAGCACTGGAGCGGCGGCTCGGGAGGGAGGCAGAGGTAATTAATAAGTCAGGCCCGCTGGGGGCAGCAGGGAATTGAGTTGAGAGCAGGTAGGAGGAAGCGGACGGAAGAAAGGAGGGCTGCTGGTCCTTCTCTGTGTGAGCAGCTCTCCACTCGATGTGCTGTCCACACTGGCAGGGACGAGGTGACTTTAACTATAGCCCCCCAAGTGCAGGTGGGCTGATCACTGTGACAAACAGCTCCTTCCAGAGACTTCCGACTCGGCCCCCAGGGGAAGCAGCACCCACTGCATCGGGCACTCTACCAGGCCTTAGGGGCGCTAGCTAGGGCAGGTCAGCCAAATGGCCCACTCAGTGCCTCTCCCCCGTGATGGCACCAGCGTCCAAGCCTGAGTGGGTAGAGACCACAGTGGTCACCCAAACTGGGATCTCCCGGGCCATCGGTGCCCCCGAGAGCCGTAGATAATCAGGTGGACCTGGCTTCTTCCCGGGAGAGGAGGCAGACGGGAACCGGGGCGCAGGCCACAGGCTGGAGAGGGGGGGGCAGGGCCACACCAAGGCCTGCTTCCGGCACCAGGCAGCAGATGGCCGTGGGACGAGGCAGTCCCTCAGCCACTCAGTGTGGTGGTTGTTACCAGTACTGATGGGAAGCCGAAGAGGTCAGAGGTTAGAGGCCACGACAAGGATGCTCAGGGGTCGGTAGGGAAATACTGGAGACAGAGATTTCAGAGTGCAAATCATAGAAACCTTGAACTTGGCAATTAATGTGGCCTCAAGGGGGCCTGAGTTTGCGTCCCGGGCCCAGTGGGACCCTCCCGGTCCCCACTGTGGGTCTCGCCCCAAGAAATGATCTGCACCCAACTTCCCGTGCCATCCTCTGACCCCACTTCACCCATCCTCCTCTGAACCGCGGTCCTTCTGGTCGCCAGTAATCCCGCCCCCGGGGCTGAGCGGGCCTGCCCCACCCACAAGGCAGCGCGTCCGCCCAGTAAGAAAAGATCCCGTCCCAGGTGGGGACGCGGCCCCAGAGAGACACAGCCGCACTGGCTGCAGCGTGGACGGTGTTCAGATGCCTGCAAGCCACAGCCACCACCCCGGGGGCTCTGTGTCCCCAGTGGGTCTGTCTCTGTCACTGGACAGCTTCTGTGCCAAGGCCTCTCCCTGAGGGACGAGCTGCCCCCCGTGGCCCGCCGTGAGGACTCGAGTCCGAGGAGAACCAGCAGGGGGTTTTCCTTTGGTGGCCTTGGCTGTGAAGTCCCCTGAGCAAGTCCAGGCTGAGAGCAAGAAGCACGTTATTGTCCCTTGCCAGGAAAGGTGCCTTTGTGAAGAAGGGGAGGCTAACAGGGGTCACGGAGGCTGTGGGGTCCTTCCAGAGGACGCCCGGCTCTCTCTGACTTTGTGTCCCACGCCCTCCCGCCTGCCAAGAAGTGCACAGCTGCACCCATTTTGCAGATGCCTTTCAGTGTCAGGAACTCGCCCGCAGCCAGCCCTGGGACTGGGACGAAGGCTCCGGCAGCCCAGGAGGCCCATCGGGGACAAGTGAGGTCGAGGAAGGGGGTGCTTATAAACTGGGTGCGAGCAAGGGCTCCTGCCGTTGGGATCCCCAGCCTCCCTGGGGCCTCACCTTGGGGTCACTTCTGGCTCACTGGTGCCCTGAGAGAGGGGCGCCTGCTCTGGGGCTCACCCTACACGACAGGAAGAACCGGCCATGACTCTTGTGTTTCCAGATCCTTCTCTGGCCACCTGCAGTCTCTGTCAGTGGAAAGGAACAGTATAGAGCCGCATTTCCTCCTGGGGTTCATTATGTCACTGTGGTCGGCTGGATAATAGCCTGGCACCACGCCCACGTCCCAATCCCTGCACTGTGGCTATGTGACCTCGCAGGGCAAAGGACGTGTGCCCAAGGGACTGAGGATCCGGATGTGGGAGGTGAGCCTTATAAAAGGGAGGCCAAAGGGGGTCTGACTGCAGGAGAGGCAGACGGCAGCATGGTGGGGACGCAGGGAGAGCAGAGGCCATGTGGTCCGGGGCCACGAGGCGAGCAGTGCGGACACCTCGGCAGCTGGAAGATGCAAGGAAACAGTCCCCCTGGAGCCGCCAGGAGAAGCCAGTCCTGCAGGCACTTGGACCAGCGAGGCCACCCCTGACTTCCGACTTCCAGCCTGCCGGAGAACGAGCTGTGTGGTTCTGAGCCACCAAGTCCGTGGGCGCACACCGCAGCAGCCACGGACGCCCACACAGCCACCTACCCGCCACTCTCACAAGGCAGTGGAGGTTTTGGTGGGTTTGGGCTCCAAATGCTGGGGTTCTCCTCAAGTCCCTACCCAGGAGCTACTCGGGTCAGAGCCCTGGTGCCGTCGGGACATGCGGGTCCCGCCAATGGTGAGTGGTGCTGTTGTCCTCACCGCTCAACTATCTCAGTATCACCAGCCCCAAGACCCGAGTCCCCCGGCCCCCTCCCATCTACAAAGTTAGCGGCCCAACGTGACCTCTTTAAATGCAGCTAAATGCCCAGCATCACGGCCACGGTGCAGATGGCCTCTCCAAGTCACCAGGCCACATCTGGCCATCTGCAGGATGGTCCACAAGGTGGCCTGCTCAGTGCTGCCTTCCCCACTCTCCTCTGGGCAGAACGGACCCCTCCCAGATTTTCCAGAGCACACAGGGGTCCCCATAACACCGCCCTGGCTTGGGCCGGGGTCAGAGCACAGGCAGGTGAGGATCACGTCCTGGTTGGGTCTGGGGGACGGGCAGTGTGGAGCAAAGAGAGGTCCTGGGGGGCAGTCAGTCCTGGGTCCACAGCCTGGCCACTCTGCCCCTGGCATTTCCTCCTTCGTAGGGGAGAGAAGGATACCGGCCTCTCGAGGACTCCGTGGAGGCCACACAAGGGTGCGGTGCAGGCCTGGCCCAACTCGGCCACCCCAGCGGGCAGGTGACAAACTAGTCCCCGCTGCCTCTGCAGCCACAGTTTCTGAGCTTAGACTCCAACATTTTCACGGCGTCAATGAGCGAGTGAATTGACCAAATGCACACCGAGTGTAGGTTGTTGAACAAAAAGCTACTTAGACGAAACCGAGGAAACAGAATCTCACTGCTTTGGGCAAGTTCCTGACTTGGTTGAGATGGAAATGTCTGGGGCTTCCTGGGAGCTGTCCCTTCTCCCTCCTGCCACTGGGAGGCCCAAGGGCTCCACGGAAGCCGGGAGGTCCCCAGCGGACACGTGCACTGGCCAGGGCGGCCAGCTTCCAGGGACCAGGCATTCCTCGGCTCCAGAGTATAAACACATTCCACGCGGCCTCCGGGAAGGCCACAGGCCCCGTGAGCCGACCGGGAGGGTTGCTGTCCAAAGACACCGTGTACCTGGGCCCGCTTCCCGAGAGCTGGGAGAGCCCAGAACGTCACCGGGGTGACCCCGTGCTCCTGCTGATGGGTAAACTGAGACCAGGACGGCCAGTGACCTGGCCAAGGCCACTAGGGAATTGGGGGCAGAGTCCAACCCCTGCCACTGAGCCGAGCCTGGTTTCCACCAGACTCTGTGCCCTGTTTGAACAAGAGGCACAGAGCTCAGGCGAGGACGAGGGCCTCCTCTGCGGGCACAGCGGTGATCACTGCCCGGCACCCACTGCCTTCATGCCGAAGCCGCGGCCCCCGCTGACCAGAGCCCGTCTGGACCCCTCCATGCTCCTGTCCAAGTGGCACCTGCCCGCCGGCAGCCTCGGTGTTCTTTGCAGTCACAGCAGCCAGAGCCCCTTCCTCTGTTCCAAGGCATTTCTCCACGGCAAAGGCAACTTCTAGAACTTTCTGCGAGTGGCTGAATACCAAGGAGCTGTTTCAGTCCCACCTTCCCCGACAAGCAAAAGCTGGGCTTTGGCGAGACGTAAGCATATGGGACTGCCAGTCAGGGCTGGACAACATTCCGGCCAGGCCTCTGTGGAGCTCCCTAGAAACAACAAACTTAGCCAAGGCTGCCCCCCGCCTCTGGACCTGCGTGGGGAATTTGCACCGACAGTCCTTTGTGGGAGACTCCTGACACCAGAGAAGCAGAACAGCTCAGGGGGCAGAGCTGTGGCCACGGGCAACAAGTCCCACCGTTGACTCTAGGCCGGATGCCGCCTCGAGACACTGCTGACCCCCCAGACGCCAGTCTTCCCGGGCTGTCCACACCCCTGCGGCCGGCACCCCTCCCCACCAGCGTCCACCTGGCTAGAAATGAAAACCCTGCGTCCACGCAAAGACTTGTACCAGAATGTCCACAGCAACATTACTCACAGCGGCCAAAAGGTGGAACCAACCCAAATGACCACTGACTGCTGAGTGGATGAGCCAAGCGTGAGCCACACCTTAGTCCACACACTGGAATATCAATCGGCCAAAAACAGGAATGAAGTCCTGACACGGGCCACGCGTGGGGGAAACATTCTGTCCAGTGAAGACAACACACTCGGGGGTGATTGCATTTATGCAGGAACAGAGGGTACATCAGGGGCTGCCTGGGCCAGGCGGAACGGGGGCTTGTGGGTGTTACTGAGGCCACACAGGGTTTCTTTTCAGGGTGATGAAAATGCCCTAAAACTGACCGTGGTGATGGTCGCACAGCCCTGTGAGAACACTGCCACCACCAGACTGCACATTCGACACAGATGACTTGCGCGGTCCGTGACTTGTATCTCAGTAAAGCTGTAAACACAGCAGACGTCAACAGAGGGCAAGGACCTGGGGTTGCTGGACCTGTCAGACACTTCTGGAATCTTTCGTTACACAGCTTTGCGGGACCAGCCATCTCTGTGGAAGCTGAACACGTGCGCCCGACGGTGGACATCCACAGCAACACAGACGGGGACAGCCTTAACCTGGAGCCACTGGCTGTGCATCGACAGCAGGATGATTAGTAAATGCGGTCTATCCGTACGACAGAATACGACGCAGCAGTGAACAGGAACAAGCCAGAACGGCACAGGGCAGGGCTGCATCTCATATCACAGCATCTGCGTGCGGTCTCCTTTCATTTGTGCAAACCTCAGAAACCAGTCGTCCGTGCTGGAGGGCACACTGATGCTTACGCGTGGGGGGTCGGGGGACAGTGTCAAGGGGGACAGGAAAGGGGGCTCAGGGGGCCGGTGATGTTCTGTTCCTTGATCTGGGTGCCGTCCCATGAGTGAGTTTGTTCTGAGAAGCCAACGCACATCACATGGAAGATATGCATGCTTTTTGCCAGTACATCGTATCTCAATAAAAGGTCTGCTGATAAAAATATGTTTCAGAGTTAATGCAAGGAGACAAGCCAAGTGTCCATCAACTGAAGAACGGATAGACAAGGTGTGGGAACGACGGAATGTTATTTGTCAGTAAAAAGGAACAAAGTGCTGACCCTCCTGCCACAACAGGGAGGGGCCTGGAAAACTTAACGCGGATATGCTGGCCACATCCTGTATGAGTCCATCCACATGAGCTGTGCCGGGGGGCGGGGCACCTCCAGAGACACAGAGCAGGGTCGTGGTGGCCGGGGGCCGGGGAGGGGAATGGGGAGTGCCTGCTGATGGGGACGGGGTTTCTTTCTGGGGTGATGAAAAGTTCTGAAGTACGTAGTGGTGACAGTTGTCACAACTCCCAAGAATGTGCTAAACGCCACTGAATGCACACTTTATTTTTAATGTTTATTTATTTTCAGAGAGACAAAGAGAGAGAGCACACGAGCAGGGGAGGAGCAGAGGAAGAGGGAAAGAGAGAGAGAGACATTCCCAAGCAGGCTCCTGGCTGTCAGCGCAGAGCCGGATGTGGGGCTCGAACCCAAGAGCTGAGTCGTGACCTGAGCTGAAACCAAGAGCCAGACGCTCAACCTACTGAGCCACCCAGGCACCCCCGAAGGCACACTTTAAGCGGGTGTGTAAGAAAGTAAGTGGGACCATCAAGTAGGAGCTGGGACTTGCAGTCAGCACGCCCCGTCGATGGTCCCTGAGCGTGTGCTTCGCGTCCTTGCTACGTGCAAGTTCCAGGGCGAGCCCGTGTCCTACTTCGTTTTCAAAACCATCCTAGGGAGTAACCACTGTCATCGAGCCCATGTCACAGATGAGGAACCAGTCTCCCCGAGAGGCCGTGCTTCCCGTCCAGCCGGGCGAGCAGCAGAATGGGGCTCTCGCAGTCTCTCCGAGGCCACACCTGCAGGCAGGTGGGCAGAACTCGTACTCACGGCTGGCCTGATGTGGCCCTTAGGTGAGGTGTTTGTCGGGGAGAGCACGGTGGGAGGGGACGGCCTCACTTCAGTGATGCCCGTGGCAGGACCGAGGGAAGGCTGGCCCCTGTAGATGGCACAGCAGCGATGACGGTGACGGTGTTGGCTCCCGGGCGCCTTTCCACACGTCAAGCCTCCCAGGGCCCGCAGCTTTACCCACTGGGTTCTCACGGCCACACAGTGCGCTCTCCCTTGACAGCTGAGGACACAGCGACCAGCGACCGGTGTCAGAGTGCGGATTTGAACCCAGGAAGCCGGGCTCCAGAGCCGCCTGCCCGAGACTGCCTCCCCACAGGTAGCCTGGGCACTGAATGTGCCCCCTGGGGATGGCAGAGTCGGCCGGGAACCCTCTCCCGGGTGGCAGGTTGCATAATGGGAGAGAGAGGTCGAGCTGGCAGGCTCACGGTCCATGCGTGGAACACAAGGCCCCACGGTCTCCCAGAGGGGTGGTAAGTGCCCAGGCGCGGACGCTTCCCACTGCGGGCAAAGCTGGCGGCTGCCCCGGGGAGGCCACCACCCCGCCCTGCAGGGCTGGACACAGCTGCCGGCGCAGAGCAGAGCAGGTGCCCAGCTGGCCCCGGTCTACACTTGGCTCCCTCAGCAGGGGAGCAAAATGGAGCCCAGGGCTGAGGCCACAGCAAGAGATGGCCAGCAGGGCAAGGGCTGGCCTCGGACACGGCAGGCTTCTCCATGTCCAGGCTGATGCCCGTTAAAGAGGAATCTGCCCTAACACAATTGGGCCTTCCTGGCCCCCACGGGCTTCATTTATTCATTCGACAAATATGTACTGGGCACTGTGATGTTTGATTTTACGTGTCAAGGTGCCTGGGCCATGGCGCCCAGATATTTATTCAGTCAAACCTTATTCTGGATATTTTTTAGAGGAGACTAGCATTTAAACCGGTGGAGTGAGGAAAGAAGGTTGCCCTCCATAATGAGGGTGGGCCTCGTCCGATCAGTTGAAGGCCTATAGCTAGAACAAAAGATTGACCTCCTCCAAGTTAGACGGAGTTGTGCCAGCACACAACACACCAGAACTGCAGCACCAGCTGTCTCTGGGCCCCCGGCCTGGGCCAGGCCACCCTGCAGATTCCGGAATGCCAGCCTCCATAATCGTGAGAGCCAAGTCCTTCTTAAATATATATACGTGTGTGAGGGCACCTGGGGGCTCAGGCGGTTGAGCATCCGACTTCAGCTCAGGTCATGATCTCGCAGTTCATGAGTTGGAGCCCTGCCTCAGGCTCTGCGCTGACGGTGTGGAGCCTGGAGCCTGTTTTGGATTCTGTGTCTCCCTCTCTCTCTGCCTCTCCCCTGCTCATGCTCTCTCCTCTCAAAAACAAATTAACGTTAAAAAAATTTTTTTAAATATACATGCATGTGTGTGTGCCTATACACAGATATATAAATACACAAAACATAAGTATATATGGGAAAGATTTATAAGTATATATATATGTGTACACGTGGGTATAATGTGTATATGCATAAACCTACATTGGTTACGTAATGTTAATTCTGTGTCTCTGACAAATACAGGCGCCTACTGTGTGGCAGGTCTGGAGCTCCCAGCGGGGACACAGCCCAAGGCCTCGGTCTGCCGTTCTGTTACGGAGCAGCAGCCGTGACATGCCCTCCAGAACGCTGGGACTTCACGGGGCAACACAGGTACGGGGTCTTGCAGGGCTTTGCCTGCTCCTGAGAGCAAGCTGGTCCACCAGAACAGACGCTCCTCTTGGACAGCTGCAGGACCTTGACCAGAGGACTTCATGTCCTCGGTTTCTAGTTCCTTGTCTGTGAAATGGACTAATGACAGTGTTACCCCCTGGGGGGTGATCCCGACGACTGGACAAAACTTAATGCATATATAAAGGGAGCTGTGTTCGGCCCCCCATGGGCGCTCAGTAAACCTCTGGATATGGTTCTCAGGTCGAGCCAGGGACTGGACTGCATCAGAATCACCCGGGGGCTTGTCTAAAAAGGCCGGTGGCTGGGCCACTCTGATTCACCGGATCTTCCTCTCTGGGCGGAGGAACCCAGGATCTGCCTTGGAAGCACACCTGTCTCTAGGTAGCAGATGTGGGAGCCCTGGCCCATCACAGAGGGGCATCGCAGGACCCTGTGCAGGCAGACAGCGCTCTGCCTTCTCTAGACAGGGAGGGCCAGGTCCAGACCTCACCTCCCTGGGCTGAGTTACCCTGGAGCTGGGCTCTCAGCCACCAAGAAAAATTGCCTGATAATGAGCTACCTCATTACCTTGCAGACTGCCACCCCCCTCGGCCACCATCTGCCATCTCACCTGTCCCTGGCATAGCCCCAACCTCCCGCTGCAGGAAGGGGGAGCCCATACTGCCTCGAGCCTCCTCTCTCCAAACCATGCCTGCATCCTGCTCCCATGGGGGGCTTTGTGCTGAGGCCAAGGCTGCGGGACAGACGTGAGCTGGGGGCCGTGGGGGCAGCTGGCACGTCCTCACACAGTGCTGGAGTTTGTTTTACACAGGCGACAGAGTTTCCTAGCACAAAATTCAAGAGGCACACAGGGCGCCCATCCTGTCTCCATGCCTTCCTTCCTTCGTCTTTCCCACCAGGGCCCCAGGTCCATCCAGGGCACCAAGGTCCCTGCTGAAAACCCCCATGTCCTAGCCCTCCCTGCAGCGGGGTTGGGCTGTGGGACCCAGCACTGCTGACTGCACATGCATGTCAGGAAGAGGCTTCTGGAACAGCCCTTCCCACTCAGTGGCTTCTGCACTTTGCACCACCCTCCTTCCTGTGTGGAGGCCACAGCAGCCGGTGGTGTGGCCACTGTTGCAGCCACGAAGGCAGGAGCTGGATGAGGTCGCTGTTGAACGTGGAGCTGCGGCTGCAGCCAGCCCACCCACATCTGCTCAGCTCCCGGTCCTGTGCTGGAACATGCTTATCCGCTGTGCCGGAGCCTGGTTCTGTTCCCTGCAGTGCGCACATGCGGTTCCCACCAGCTCAGCAATAAGCGGGGGGGGGGGGGGGGGGGGGTCTTCTCTGCCCCATCACAGGACCCAGCCTCCCCAGAGGCAAACGGTATGACCAGTCTCTTGGGGTCATCCCAGAAATCTAGATGCACACACAAGCCCGTGTCCTTACAGGTTGCTGTTCTCCCCCCGAGTGGTGGCACATGGCACACGGATCTGCACTCTACGGGGGCGCCCGGACCCTCCCAGACCACGCTACCGGAGATGTGCGTGCTTCATGTGTGACATCATCTGAGGTGACGTAACCAGAACCCCCACCCACGGACAACCAGGCTGTCTCCGAGCATTCCAGGCACGCACTTTGGCAATGACTTCTAAAGGTACTATGCGGCCAGATGGCTAAAGCTCTGATGGAAACAGAGAGGTAGCCTGTGACAAACAGGCTGGGAGGCAGCCAGAAGGCTGGCAAGGAAAGCACCTTTTCTGTTTCCCTCCTCCAACCAAAGGCCTGGCTCCCAGGATATATGGCTCCACCCCCAGGAGGCCTGGCCCCACCCCCAGGAGACCTGCCCCTCCCCCCCCAGGAGGCCTGGCCTCCTACCCAGGAGGCCTAGCTCCACCCCCAGGAGTCCTGGCCCCACCCCCAGGAGGCCTGGCTCCACCTCCAGGAGGCCTGGCCCCACCCCCAGGAGGCCTGGCTCCACCCCCAGGAGGCCCAGTCCCACCCCCAGGAGGCCTGGCTCCACCCCCAGGAGGCCCAGTCCCACCCCCAGGAGGCTTGGCTCCACCCCGGGAGGCCCGGCCCCACCCCCAGGAGGCCTAGCTCCACCCCCAGAAGGCCCAGTCCCATCCTCAGGAGGCCTGGCCCCACCCCCAGGAGGCCTAGCTCCACCCTCAGGAGGCCTGGCTCCACCCCCAGGAGGCCTGGCCACGCCCCGAGGAGGCCTGGCTCCACCTCCCAGGAGCCCTGACTCCACCCCTGGCTCTTCATGCTCCTTTAGAACCTGCTTCTCCCTCTGTTAGCGTTCCTCCTGCCCAGCCCCTCCTCTGGTCATCACACTGGGCCCAGCCCTCATTGTCTAATTCCAGGACCGCTGTAACCGCCTCCCGCCTTTCTCCTAGCCCCTCTCCCACCCCCTTCTCCCTCCCAGTATGTCACTCACCCCTGCTTAAAGCCGCCTAGGGGCTTGTTGCCCCCAGGGGCAAGGACGACCCGAGGGCAGGTCTTTCTGTGGCCACAGCACACTGTCAAGCCTGCCACCTCTGCACATTCACCCCCTCCCCTCACTTCCGGTGGGATGTCAGCACCCCTCCCCTCCTCTGGTCCGCCACCCCTCCCACCAGCGCAGACTCTCGTCCTGATTCTGGGAGTCGACTGCCCTCTGCACACTTTACCGGCACCACTCCCTTAACCTCCCTGACTCCATCCCGGGAGGTCAGAAGACTGCTGCTCCCATCTGACAGAAGAGGAGACTGAGGGCTGTCCCCTGGGCTCTGCACACAGGCTTTGAAAGTGTGTACATGAGGTGGGCAAGGAGATAGAGAGGCTAGAAAATTCCCAGTTTCCATAGCAACGGACAGGCTGCAGCACTGTGAACAGAGAGGACCGAGGGGGTTGTCCCAGGAACAGAATAAATCCTGAGATTTCAGGACAGAAGGGACCTTCAATCCCCTGTACCCCAGGGCTCCTCCACAGGGTGTGAGATCCCTGCAGGCATGCGGGGCCATCACTTGGGTTGGGTGGGAGGTGCTACTGGCACCTAGTGGACAGAGACTGGGATACCGAGAAACAGCCTTCGGGGTGCAGGGAGGCCCCGCAGCAGCGTTATCCAGCCCAGAACCTCAACTGTGCGGAGGCTGAGAACCCCTGATGCACTTGAAGCCCCGTTCCCAGGTTTCCATCTACTCTGTGACATCTTCCCACCCTGTCCAGAGCTTGTTTCAGTCTTTGCTTAACTGCTTCCAGTGACGGAGGGCTCACTACCTATGGGAGCACCCGGTCCATGGTGAGGGGCTCAACATCAGCGCCAGAGCTGGCAGGACATCCAAAGAAACAAGTTGCACATCGTTGTCCACGGCGGAAAGGCGGCCCTGGGCTCGCACTGAAGGCTTCAAGAGGAACGAGCCCCCAGCAAGCTAAGACCCCTGCTTCTGTCCTCAGATTCCCCAAGGAAGAGGGTCCTCCAGCAACCGGGGGTCTAGGAGGAATTCACAGGGTCCTTCAGGTTCCCGGCCCAGGTCTCTCAGCCTGTGGCTGGAGCGTGGAAATGGGGATAGGCAAGAAGGAGGCAGGACATCTGCATTTGCAGAAGTAAAATTAAGTGTCTGAAACACTGACGCCTTGTGTGATATGCATGTTGAAGTATTTAGGGAGAAATGGACGTACTCTGGAATGTGTCAAAAAATAAGAGAATGCATGGGTAGGAGTGGTCAGACGGACCTGCGTTCAAGTTCACAAGCTTGAGTAGTGATGTCGCCCTGCCGACCCTTGGTTTTCTCATCTGTAAAGCGGGGACGATCACAGCACCTGCCTGGAAGGTTGGAGGTGAGGACAGCGTTACTCTGAGATGCCCTGACTCTGGCTGACATGACTCCCTCTGAGATCTCCATGGACAGCAAAGTTGCCTCCCGGCTAACCCTGCTGAGGCTGGGGGCTGCACGTATCAGTTAAAGATTGGTGGGAGAAAGGTGTAATGTCTTCTTCCCATCTAAGTTTACAGACCCCTGAGTCTCTCTGTGAACCCCATAGGAATCCCTGTTCCAGTGGGAATCAGGCCTCACTGCTGGGCTGCCGGGGACTCTTGGCCCTCCCGAGCAGCGGGAATCAGGAAACTCTGAGAGCCCAGGTGGCGGTGGGGATGTCCAGGCTGTTGGAAGCAACGGCCTCTGCCCCGCACCCCATCCCACCCCAGTCCCAGCCTGGAAACCCTTGGGGTCACAGGCCGACTCCGTGCTTTCAGTTCTGCCTGGAGGGGAAACAGGACCAGGCCAGAGCAGAGGACAGGACTGGCAGGCACTTGGACCCTGAGCCTGCAGCTGAGGAGGAGCTAGGCTACCTCTGTGCCCACCATGTCCCCGGGGCCCAGCCGGCCAGGAAGGCCACTCCGGGCCAGGCCCCTCCAGTCACCAACCATTACACTCATTTTCCAGGAAGTGGAGGCAGGATGGGGAAATACCGGCCGGCCGGGAGGCGGAGACGGTACCCAGCTGTGAGTAAGCGGCCGCTGGCCTGGGAAGCTGGGTGTGAGGGGCATGGCCCAAAGCTGGTTGGCAAGTCAGCGTGTGTGGGAAGGGACATGGCCCACTTAGCCCAGCCACCACCCCCCGGGCAGAGTGGAAACGTGAGGGCATTTCAGGCAAGGGGAACGGCCTGGGCGCAGGCAGGACGGCGGCGGTCAGCAGTAAGGTCTGAACCGTGGACCCGGGGGGGCGAGCCCTTCCTGGAGGCGGCAAGCACGGAGCTGGTGGAGTCTGGCTCTGGGATTCAAAGCCTGCCTCTGGCTGTGCGGCTTTGGGCGAGTTGCATAACCGCTCTGTCTTTTTCAATGCTATGGGGATCATAAGAGCATCTTGTCGTAAGAGCTCTTGTGGGGAGACAATGCAACACAGTGAGCGAGGAAGGAGCGTTAGCCCCTCTGGGCCTCTGTCTACCCTTCTGGAACAGGGACAGAGGACTCTGTCCTGC
Source organism: Panthera tigris (assembly GCF_018350195.1). NCBI lineage: Eukaryota > Metazoa > Chordata > Mammalia > Carnivora > Felidae > Panthera > Panthera tigris. The sequence continues at coordinate 59,423,598 of NC_056674.1, read as the reverse complement.
CTTACAGGACTATCTAGATCCGACGTGACGCCCTCCTCTTATCCAGAAACAGAGTTCAGCTCCCTTCCTTGCTGCTGAGCCGTCCCACCCTCTTTTTAAAGCCTGTTTGCTTCATTTTTGTGCAGGAATCTTAAAGAAAAGCTGAGTGCAGACAGAGGGCGGATGCGGCCCCTTCCCAGCAGAGGGCCACCCTGCGTCTCCTTTCCCAGGCAGGGTGGCTTGAGTCTGCGTCTGTCACACACTGAGCACACGCAGGCAGCCTGCCTTCTAGTCCCATCCACCGAATGTCGGTAAGAGTCTGTCCACACTATTTTGTAATCCTGGTGAACACTGCTTTTCCTTGCAACGTTTATTTATGTATTTATTGCCAAATAGCTAGTTTTCTCGTGGTAAGAGCAGTACGTAGCCATTGCAAAATATTCAGAAGTGAAAAACTGTAATGAAGAGAGAGACGAAGAAAAGATCACCCTTAACCCTAATATCTAGGAGTTGTCACTGATAACCTTTTGCTACTCACTAGGCCAGACTGTGAATTTTATTTTATTTATTTATTTATTTTTAATGTCTATTTATTTTTGAGAGAGACAGAGACAGAATGCGAGTGGGTTAGGAGCAGAGAGAGAGGGAGATACAGAATCCGAAGCAGGCTCCAGGCTCTGAGCTGTCAGCACAGAGCCCGACGCAGGGCTTGAATTCACAAGCTGTGAGATCATGACCTGAGCTGAAGTCGGACGCTAAACCGACTGAGCCACCCAGGTGCCGCCAGACTGTGAATTTCAAAAACCATCTCTGTATAAATTTGTTTGCTTATTTACAAACCTAAGATCATATCTACATATGTGTTGCTGTTATATTTTTCACTTTAAACATATGTAGGTATGTACAAATACATAAAATATACGTACATATGTATATATGCCTAAATTCATACAACGTCGTTTGTATAGTCTCACCCCCACCCCCACCGAGAGAGGAGAGCAAAGACACGAAAATACATCATATTTAGGAGTTCTGGATATACTCATATACACTTTTTTTAATTTTAATTTTTTTTTTATTTTTTTAACCTTTATTTATTTTTGAGACAGAGAGAGACAGAGCATGAACGAGGGAGGGTCAGAAAGAGGGAGACACAGAATCTGAAACAGGCTCCAGGCTCTGAGCTGTCAGTGCAGAGCCCGACGCGGGGCTCGAACTCACAGTCTGTGAGATCATGACCTGAGCCGAAGTAGGCCACTTAACCGACTGAGTCACCCAGGCGCCCCTACACTTTTTTTTAAAAGCTCATTTATTTATTTAGAGAGAAAGAGAGAGAGAGAGAGCAGGGGAGGGGCAGAGAGAGGGAATCTCAAGCAGGCTCTATGCTGTCAGTGCAGAGCCCGAAATGGGGCCCAAACCCACAAACTGTGAGGTCATGACCTGAGTTGAGATTAAGAGTCTGATGCTCAACCAACTGAGCCTCCCAGGCGCCCCTCATATACGTTTTTTAAGTGTTTATTTATTTTTGAGAGAGAGAGGGGAGGGGGAGGGGGAGGGGGAGGGAGGAGGGAGAGAGGGAGACACAGCATCCGAAGCAGGCTCCGGGCTCTGAGCTGTCAGCACAGGGCTCAAACCCAAGGACCGCGAAATCATGACCCGAGCCCAAGTCGGACGCCCAACCGACTGAGCCACCCAGGTGCCCCCCTCATATACATTTTTAAATGCTGTAGCTGCATGTCTGGGGACCCGGACCGGCTGCTCTGCTGGCCCTGCACCACGGGGGGGGGGGGGGGGGGGGGGGGAGGCCCTCCCTCCTCCCCCAAGGCGGGCTGGGGCTGCGTTCCCCGGAAGGCTGGGGCCGCTGGCTTCGGCAGCCTTTGTCACCCACCGTAAGCCCCGCATGCACCTTCACAAACCGACCCTCCGCTACGTCCTCTGAACGTGCCCGTCCGTTTCCATTTGCTCTCCAAGTGTGCAACTGCGTTCAAGCACGTCTCTGCCGGGTGACAGGGAGGCGGATTCCCGCTTTTCACAATGATCGTGAAACACGTGTGCTCTCCCTTGGGGGTGTCTTTGAGACGGATTCTGGGAGGTCAAATCGCTGGGTCTCGGAGGGCGTGTGCTAGCATCTCTAGCCGCCTCTGTGTGTCCCCAGATGTTCTGTCTGGGGCAGGCAGCACTGTTCACGTTACCGTCCCCTGTTGTTGGACGTGTCCACTGCCTCCGATATTTTCCAGGGTAAAGAACGCCGACAAGAACATCCGCTCGTGGGAAGTGGCTTTTGTGTCTGGGACTGCTCTCTGGCCGGCCTGGCTTTACCCAGGTGGCTACAGAGAAGATGCCCAGGGACCCTGAGGCCCGCGTTTGACTGCTGGTTTCAAACAGCCACCCCCACCAAAGTTGAAACTGGAGTGACAGATCTGATACGAATAACCGCGTCATTTTGTGGTCTGTGTGTCCCGACATGGACAGTATGGCACCCCACCAGGCGCCCAGCAGGGGGCCTTACACAAATATCTAACGTTAAAAAAGGCAACAAAAGGCAAACCTGAACGTCTCTCCCCCGGGGCTCCTATTCCTGCTACGAGTGGAAGCGAACGCTTCTGGCCGCAAAGGGTGGTTCAGCGGGCTGGACCGTGCAGCCCCGAGACCTGGCCCCCAGGGCCGCTGTCGGTGTCCCCCCCCCCCCACCCCTGCCCCGCCGGCCGGACTCCCAGCCCCCTGTCCACTCCTGCCCGCACTTGCTGCTGCCCGAGGGGCCATGGTGAGTCCCCATCCTCGCATGAATGGATTTTAAGGTCTCTGAAACTGGATCTCTGACACGTGTTGTCAGAAAAATCACACGATACCACCCCCCCCACCCCCCCACCATGTGCCATTCGCCCTACCCCAACTTCCGGAGCAACAGAAGTCCGTTCTCTCCCATTCCCGAGGCCACAAGTCCGAGATCAAGGCTGAGCAGAGGATCCTTCCCGTCTCTTCTCGTTTCTCACCAGCAGCCCAGGACGTCCCTCCATTCTGTACCTCTGTTGTCACGTGGCCTCTCTGGCGTGTGTGTCTGTCTCTGTGTCCCTTCCCATGAGGACACCTGACACTGAGGACTTAAAGCTCACGCTACTCCGTCCGACATGACCTCAGCTTAACCTGATGACCTCTCCAAAGACCGTATTTCCAAATAAGGCCACATCCACAGGTAACGGTTAGGACTTCCTTTGGGGGCACACAGTTCAACCCATCACACCTTCCAATAAAGCAGAGGGGTCCCAGGGCCTTTGCAGGGCAAAGGGTGTGCATTGTTGTGCACTAGGATGAGCTGCCTGTCCCTGAAACACACAGGCACGAAGAGAATAGGGGCTAATGACGGATGAAGGTACAGAGTGATAAGTGTGAATCCCAGAGGGGGCTCAGGGTCAGCCGACCCTGGGGGGGCAGCTTACAGGCAGACCGTGCGGGATGTGGGCACTGATTCAGAGTCAGGCGCTTCCCACCGGGCATGCACCTGTCCTGTCTCAGGGACACGAGCTCCAGAGGGGGCCCTGACCTGCTCTGCTCACGGCTGTTCGCGGCCCCCAGCACAAGGAAAGTCCCCATGAACACGTGGCACCTACAGGGATGAATTCCCTGCTGTGGAAGGAAACGCTTCAGGGGCAGGAGACCTCCTGCCTCAGTTTCCCCAGCTTGAACGCAGGGGGTTGGCCGGGGACCCTGACATCCTGCTGCAACCTGCCTAGGCATCGCCACCTGCTGGACGGCCCAGGCAGCGCACGTGGTAGGAACCTTCCTAAAAACCTGGGGGACGCAAGGTCCTCCTGCCTGGGTCCCGTCACTGTGTTCCTCTGTCAAAGGCGACTCCTACAGAGGCCAGCGACCCTGTTCCGCGGGTGGCCCCCTCCTGGCCCCAGCTGGCACAGTGGCCCGTGCCCAGTCATGGGGACCTCGGTGATGGCCCAGGACTCACCGGCATTGGGGGGCCACTTAGGGTTTCACACCTGCGACCCCGAGACTCAGCCCACCTTAGTACCTACTCATACACCCACAGTGACACACTGCTCACACTCATCACAAGGCACGCATATTCCTACTCGCACTTCCTTTCACATATATTCACACGCTCATACATGCACACTCAACCTCACACAGTCACACACATACATTCCTACACACCCACATACTCATAAACACACCCACTCACTCTCACCCACATATGTGCCCGTGAGTACACTCACACACTGCTCCACACCAACACTCACCCGCGCTCACGTGTACCTCCCGTCACCTGTGCACCTCTGTCCCTGCACGCTCACTCGCACTGACACGTACATCCCGTCGCCTCTGCTCACACACACCTCCCTGTCCCCCACGCTCCCGCCCTGGCCCGTGCAGAGGGCGCTCCCTGAGGGGGGGAGGGGGGAATCGCACTGCAAACAGCTCCCGGGAGACCCTGGACCACCTTTTCTGGGCATCCTTTCAAGCTTCATGCCAGGGGCGCCACATCTGCCATTCAGCCGTTTTGACTCACTGTGTTGGGAGGCCTATCAGCTTTCGCTCATTCAGGGTAACGGCTCCAGTGTCACGTTGTACAAATCTACCCTAACTTAGTGCGTGATTCGTCCCCCCGCCGACTGACCTTCCAGGCCGCTGGCCGTTAGAAACAAGTGAACGTTCGTGGGTGTGTCTTTGCGCGTCTGGGAGCATTTTTCTGCGGCCTGGCCTCGAAAGAGGACTGCTGCGTCATCACAGGGGCGTGGCTTCCCCTCTGCCGGGTGCTGCGCGCAGGGCCTCCCCCTGCAGCAGGGCGTCAGAGGCCCACTTCCCCGGCCTCACCGCGCCCGGTGCGGTCGGGGGCTTCCCGCCTGCTAAGCTGCCGGGCACGGAAAGGCATCACGCTGTGACGTGACTTGTGCGTTTCCGTGGACCGGCGAGCCCCGCGGTGTGCACGCGCACGTGGACCACGCACGGTCTCTCTTCGACTCGCCTTGCTGGCCTGTGCCCTTTACTCGTCTTTCCATCGCGTTCCTTGTCCTCTCCTTACAGATTTTCAGAAGCTCGTCAGATGTGGATGTTCCTCTTTCACTGGTTATCTATACCGCAAGCACCTTCTCATCTGCGACTTGTGTTTTCACTGTTTTTTACGGCCTTTCTTTCTAACAGAAAATTTTGCATTTTTAATGCCAAAGCCATCAATATTTTCTTCCACAGTTTGGGAATCTTGTTAAAGAATTCCTCTTCGGGTGCCTGGGTGGCTGGCTCAGTCTGTTGAGCACCTGACTCTTGATTTCAGCTCAGGTCGTGATCCCGGGGTCGAGGGATCGAGCCCTGCATCAGGCTCTGTGCTGAGTGTGGAGCGTGCTTGGGATTCTCTCTCCCTCTGCCCCCCTCCCCAGCTCCCTCTCTCTCTCTTTCTCTCTCAAATGAAAAAATAAATTCCTTCTCGACCATAAAGTCATGAGGATATGGCTTTCGCCCCGAAGTCGTGCACGGTTTGCGCTTGGCAGTCACAGGCCACTACCGTCAAGGCAGGCTGCCATCGGAGTCAGACTGCTCTTTATCCTGCTTCCCAGCCCAGCCTCCCCCTGGCTCCCTTCTGCCCTCCCCGCCCCGTCCCTCCTCACGTCCTCCCTCGAGCCTGCCCTCCCCCCCCCCCCCAATTCTCCATCTACAGAGCAGAACAGCTCTCCCCAGGCCGCTGTTGGGAGAGACGGACCGGCACAGCGGCTCGGGTACTTGCTCACTGTACTATTTGGGCCGCGTTCTCGGCCTGCCACAAACACGCGCCACAAAACGTGATGCAGACGCCGCACAAACACCCGCTCGGATGGCCGCCACCGCACAGTGTAAGCCAAACCGCCCTGCCTTGTCCACCCTGCTCTCCGCCCAAGGAGCTGACCTGTACTTTCTGCAAAAACAGCCATCCTTGCTGTCTGGCTTCGGGTTGCCCACCGGGTGCCCTGGTGCGACGGGAGCCTGAAGGTGCAGAAGGAGGTCTGAGTGCTTCCCCTTCCAGATCCCTTCCCCCAGGGTCGCCTCTGGCCGGCTGTCCCTCACCCGAAGCTCACGCGCCTCAAGGCTGTGGCTCCACGCGCTCCCCCCCAGGGCCAGCACCACTCACCTCCAGGTGCTCAGTGTGGAAGCAGCTGTGCCCCTGTCCACGCAGAATAACCACGTTACCCTCGTGGGCCCCCTTCTGCCCGCGTCGCTGTAAATCACACCCTGTAAACGTCTCCTCGAGCTGTCCTGCTCTGGGTGTGCGAAGGCCGCCTCCCTCCTTCAGAAACCCCGGGAAAAGTCAGAAAGGCACCAGCAGGTTCCAAGGACAATTTCGCAGTCGATGACGGTGGAGACAGGACGTCATAAAGATGTATGGTGATGGGCAACCTGCCACCAGAAGGTCAAACTGTCTCTTCCTTGCGGCGGCTGGGCCCTAGCTCTGATGAAAGCAGCAAGGTGGGGGAAGGGGAGGGGTCAGTGGGAGGGCGTGGCCACAGGCCCAGGCTTTTCTCCAGCACTTTATCAAGGTCAGAGGAGGCAGCCTCTGCCCGCTCCCCCAACCTGCCCGCTGGAAAGTTAAACTCCATCAGAGAGCAGTGACAGCTGCCAATTAGAGATAGAGGGGACAGCGGGAAGGGCACACGCTTTGAAGTCGGGCCTGCCTCGGCCGAGTGCCCAGCCCGGCTGTTTTTTAGTTGGGTGGTTTGGGTAGGTCCCTTGGCCTCTCTGAGCCAGGTTTCCTGGCCCGGGAAGCAAGGGCAGCAATCCTGCCCTTGGAGAATCATACAGATGTGTGTGCGAGCCATTCAACCATGGCAAGTCCTTAGTGACTGTTAGCCCCCCCCCCCCCAGCCGCGTTTGGGAACACTCCTGATTAACACAAAAGACAGCATTGCTAAAGATGCTCTCTGAGCATAAGAAAAACGTGCATCCGTTTCAATGTTGAAACTACTGACCATTGACCTCTACCACTTGGTTGATGGATGAGGACACCGAGGCCCAGAGAAGGTGAGTAGCTCGCCTGAGGTCACACAGCAGTAGCAGAAATGGTCTGGAGCACAGGCCTTCTGAACTGTTTTCAGTCTTCTGCTGTGGCAGACGGATCCTAGGGTGACTGGCAATGAACCACACCCTGCGTGATCCCCTCCCCTCAAGTGTGGGCAAGATCTGTGACGCGCTTCTAACCAACAGACTGTGGGATGCCACTCCCAGGATCTCGTTTCGTTACATAAGGCTCTGTCTCAGCAGACGGAGGGAGAGACTCTCCTGCGGACCTTGCAGCAGTAAACAGCCATGCCAGGGAATGCCCACGGGGAGGGCCGCGAGGCAGGACCTGAGCGTGGCCTCCAGGTGAGATCCAGAGATGAAGTGAGGTCCTCGGGGCTTCAGCCACAAGGATTAAAATACCGCCAACAAAGTGAGTGAGCTTGGAATCGGTCTTCCCGGCTGACCCTCCAGATGAGAGCACAGCCCAGCGACGCGGTGACGGCAGCCTGGGAGGTCTGGAGCGGAGACCCAGCACAGCCAAGCCTGGATTCCTGACCCTCGATAGCTGGGTGTTTGAAACCACTCAACTGCTGGTAATTTATTATGCAGCAGAGAAAACGGACCCGTTTCCTTCTGAGTCCTCTTAAACATCCCACCTTCCCGGGGCGCCTGGGGGACTCAGTCAGTTACGTGTCCGGCTCTTGATCTTGGCTCCGCTCATGGTCTCATCGTTCGTGAGTTTGAGCCCCACATTGGGCTCCTTGCTGACAGCATAGAGACTGCTTGGGATTCTCTCTCTCCCCCACTCTCTGTCCCCCCCCACTCGTTCTCTCCTTTCCTCTTTCAAAATAAATCAATAAACTTAAAAAAGAAAAATCTCACCTTTCTTACTTGCAGCAGGCAGTGAGCCCTTAATCTCTCCTTTGCCATCATTTATGTTCGGAGCCCTTGGCTCTGGGCTGGCCCGGGTCAGTGCAGGTGTCATGGCCTCCCAGTCGCTGTCACAGTAGAGACCCCTGGCTTGCAACAGGCTCACGGTGCTCACCAAAAACACTGCACCTCGGGGCTCCTTGCAGCCACGTGACTGAGTTCTGGCCAGGAGTCGGAGCAGAGGTGATGGTGCGGCCTCTGAGTGGCCCCTTCAAGCCTGGGCAGTGCCCTCCCTCACACTGGGGCGCAGCCAGAGGCCAGCCCGCTCGGTTTTGTGCCCTAGTGAGGGCCAGGCCCCACTTCATCCTGCCTACGGCTGGGAGCCAGCCCTCTGCTCCCCACCTGTCCGGAGACACCATCAGCTGAGGACAGGGTCCTTGTCCACAGTCACGGCCCCTGGGGTCCCTGCGTGGAGACCAGGCCCGGCCCTCGCCCTTGCTCCAGACACCCCCACAGGGCCGTTACAGCCTCCGAGCTCCCTGCAGGGTCGGCTGAGACCCGTGAGTGAGGCTGAATGAGGGCGCAGATGTCCCCTCTGCCTGGCAGTGCCTGGGGACCCCTGCTGGGGAATAAGAACAACACTGGGAGACTCGGAGAGTGATCGTGAGGAGGTACCTGAACCGCACGTGACAGAGGCAGAAAGAAACCTCACGTCTGCTGCTCTGGTTTTCTCTGTTGGTGTTAATACACCAGGCCGCACACACGCACAGGCAGCCGGCGCACTGAGTCCCTGTCACCGCGTGCACCTTCAAGGCTCCTGCACCCAGAGGGCTGTGCTTTTCTCACATGTGCACTAAGACATCTCATGGAGAGGCTCGTGCCCCACACGCCGCATGGCCTTGAACACTCGAGGGAGAAGACGAGGAGGGCCCCCGCCTGCCAAGGGCACGATCAGCACAGGGTTGGGAAGGCAGGTGAAGCTGGTCACAGCACGAACAGGTGGCCAGGAGAGTAGGAAGTCCTTATGTGGAACTTCCTACAGAAATGCATCTCGCCCGGGAAGCAGGCGGTTCACTCAGGACCACTGCGGGCCTGCAGTGGCAGGGGGTTTACAGAGAGCACGCAGCGGGTCTGAGTGGGTCTCGGCACGGATGAACCCGGCGGCCGTTAAGAGGCCCTGGACGATGCGATGCACGCCAGCGTGTTCAGGATCCTGCTCATCTGAAAGATCTTGATGTTAGGGATCAGGCACCAAGTTATCACCAATAAATGTATTTTACACTGGTTACACAAACAGATACGTAAAATGGGGCGACGCTGGAGCGATTTCTGCAACACTGCTAAGCGCGCACCACGGCCAGCAGGTGCAGAGGGCGCCTGATCTTGAGCACCTGCAACAGGGCGAAGTGAACGGGGCCAGCGTGTCTGATCGCCACCTGCTTGCTGGGCACCAGGCCTCGGGAGGGAAGAAGCATTGTTCTGTACCTGGCGGGCCCCTCGGACTGCCGTGTTCGCAGAGGTACTCCGTGAACGGGGATGGTCCCTGAGCTAGGGGGCGCCTCTGAGAAGCTGCCTGTCTGAACCGAATAGACCAGAACTGGCTCCGGTTCCGTGGACAGCGGTCTCGGGCTCCTCCCTGGTCTTGGGCGTCCGTTCTTGCCATTTCTGTGAACCTGAAGCTTGGGCGTGTTCGTAGCTCCAAAGGTCAGTGCTGTGGCTATCGTTCGGAGGATGCCTTTGGCTCCTGCAGCCACGCTGCCCTCAGCAGCGGGAAAGCCTGGGAGTTCATATCACCCCAGGCAGCCCTTCGCCAAGATGTGGGCATCCTGTGGGGCCTCCTTCCCTCCTGTCCTGCCTCCCCCACACCCGTGCCTGTTTCTCCAGGGGACGGGCACTCCTAGTAATCACCTGCCAACAGATCTTCAGGTTAGGTTCTGCTTCTGGGCAACTTGTACCAAGAGAGAAGATCCAGGTAAGCGTCCAGGATGTCCACACAGAGGGGGCAGCTCTGTGCAGTTATAAAAAACCCCAGCAGCAGCAGCAGCTACTGATTTGGGGACACCTTGACAATACATCGTTGAGTGAAAAACGCAAGGCGCCTAGAGCGGATACAGGCTCCCTATTTCTTGAAAGGGGAAGGCAGTACTTCCATGGTATGTGTTTGCATCTCCATCCAGAAAACCAGCAGGAATTAAGATGCTAAAAAAGGTGCCTAGGTCGGTGAGGGGCACAAGTGTGCGTGTGCGACTGTCTACAGGGTTAGATCACCGAGTCACGTGCGTTTCCACCAGCCCAGAAGGTAGCATACAGATCCCTGGGCCCCACTGACCAAGGAGCCCGGGTGAGGAGCCAGCCTCCTGAAAGGCTCCACAGCTGCCCAGTGCTCCGCCAGCCATGGGGATGCTGTTCTGGATGATTTCATCAAGAGGTCTGAACAAAACCCAACCACTAGCCAGCAGCTGAACACCCAGGTGGTGCTGTTTTCCGGGACACACGCCAGCCCGCGCTGGAAACGCGACTGAAAGCCTCCTTTCATTCCCGGTGACCCCCCGATGGCGCGTGTGAGCTGGGGGCTCCCGGCTGGAAATCAACCGCCTTCGCTGGCCCCCGTGGCCCCTTCAAGCCCAGGGCTTGCGCCGCATCCCTGTTGCCACGGCAACAGCAGACACGATGGTTTCTGCGGAGTTCGGATCTATAAATAATTCCTACATCAGTCGTCGTGGCGTGAACGGGGTGGGCTCGGCAGGGCGGTTCGTGGTGGTGGCAGCCGGGTCGTCATTTGCGGGACACGGCCACGCTCGGGAAGCCAGGTCGCAGCCTGCCAGTCTGTCTGAAGCCCTGTTCTCTGCAGCTGGGCAAGGACAGCCTCGCCCCATCCCGCAGGCTTTCTGCTTCCGAGAACAGACCTGGGGCTGTTCCGTCCCCTCCGTGAACCCCAGGGATGTTCAGACCCCAACGGGCTGCACCACGGCAGGGTGGCGGGGTGTGTGTGTTAAAAATCCGTTCCGGCGATTCGGGGACTGAGGAAGGCTCAGGGGAGCACCCGCATGGACCTCAGTGTCTCTGAGCTGGCAAGGACGATACGTCTTTGTGCCTTGTGCCGGGGGAGCTCTGGCGGAACAAGGGGACTGGGGTCTGCGGGTGTGGGTTCTAGTCTGTCTGGCTCCCTCTGTGCCGGAAGCAACGCTGTCCGTGTTTTGAGGATGCTCTTCCCCACCAGCCCTCTTTTTTATTTATTTATTTATTTATTTATTTATTTATTTATTTATTTATTTATTTTTTATAACAGTGTTGCCAGGGAAGGACTCACATTCACAAACCGGGGCTGAGGAGGTGGGGTTTTGGCTAAGTCGTTTGAAAATCAAGCCGATTCGAGACCTTTGCTCTGTGATGAGAGTGAGCTCCGCAGCGGGACATCTAAAGGTCCCGGGCACGTGGCCTGCTGCGTGGTGTAGCGGCAGGGCGCTGCCCTGACACACCCTGGGCAGGTGCACGACGGCGTGCTCCCGGGGCGGTTCTGCGTCTGAGGCCCCTGCTGTCTGAGGCGCCGGCATGCGTGTGCCAAGGCACGTTCCATGGGCGTGCGGGAGCGCCGTTCCGCGCAGCTCTGTTTACTACAGTGAAGACCGGGAAGGGCCTCACGTCTCTCTGGAGCTAGGAGCGGATAAATCCAGCTTGGTGCCCATATACCAACAAGCAGCACACGGTTAGAGGAAAGGAAGGCGGCGGGTGGGGGGGGGGGTTGTCTGTCCAAGACACATGGAGGGCACCTGGGGGGCTCAGTCGGTGGGGCCTCGGACTTTGGCTCAGGTCATGATCTCGCAGTTTGTGAGTTCGAGCCCGGAGTTGGGCTCTGTGCTGACAGCTCGGAGCCTGGAGCCCGCTAAGGATTCCGTGTCTCCCTCTCTCTCTGCCCCTCCCTTGCTCACAGTTTGTCTCACTCTTTCTCAAAAATAAATAAATGTAAAAAAAAAAAAAATTAAGAACAGGACACGTGGATGCTTCTGTTCCTCTAAGAAGAAATGTGTAGTGTATTGTCAACACACACGTGTGTGTGGGCACACACAGGTGCAGACACACATCCTACCTGTGCACGTACACACATGCGTGTGCATAGAGGCTACTTCTGAAAACAGACACAAGAAACATGACTTGGCTTAGCTCTGGAAAGGCGGGTCTGGTACCCTGAAGGTTTGTGGTAGAAGAAGGTCTTTTCCTTGCACACCTCTCTGCAGTGTTTGGGTTTTGTTTTGTCATTTGCATACATTAACTTTCCAATTTAAAAAAAAAAAAGATGAATGGAAGAAAAAGAAAGAGAGTAGTAGGGGAGGCAGGAATCTTCATTCTGGCTTCCAGGGGTGTGTGGCTGGGAGGGCAGAGGACAGGGGCCCCAGCACGGTTTCAATCTGGGACCCAGCACGGGCAATGAAAATGCAAATCAGGTCTGAGAGGGTTTTTCTCGGCCTGGCCTGCGTCAGCCCCTGGGCTGTTAGCAAAAGCTTCCTGGAGGGCAAAGAGCAAACTGTGACTTGGTTTCCCCCCTGACTGAGTGGAGTGGGGGCTGGGGCTTCAGATTCTGGAGAGGCTGAGTGAAGGGAGGCAAGCGCTCTCCACACGGCGGCACCAGGCACCCCCCTGCCCCAGCGCAGCCGCGGCCCACGGGCCTGCACACTGACCTAGTGCCGGCGAATGAATGAACGGAATGAGGAAGCGTGTCCTTCACACTTCTAAAGTGAATGCAGGCCCCAGGTAGCCGGGCCTCAAGAACCAGTGTCTGTCTGACCCACTGGGCTCGCGGCGAGGGAGAACTCACGTCAGCGGTGAAGGCCCGAGGGCCAGAGTCGCCGGACACGGAAAACATGGGAAGGAACCCTCTTTACATGGCAGTGCAGACTTCCAAAATGCTTTTGCGTCTCCAGGAAAAAAAAGATGGGAAGAGGGGTGGGGTTGGTTGGGACGTGGGCTCAGGGGCGTGGACCTCGTGGATATAAGATCTCCATGCTCCTCAGCCGCAGCGGTGCTGGGACAGGCGGAATGACCGTGACTCAGGGTCCTCGTGCTACGAGGGATGTCCCCGGGTCTCAGGTGATTTCCCAGGAGGCAAGAGCGGTTTCCCAAACATCAGGAACATGTTTTTAAAATGAAGATATTGGGGGCGCCTGGGTGGCTCAGTCGGTTGTGCGTCCGACTTCGGCTCAGGTCATGATCTCGCGGTCTGTGGGTTCGAGCCCCACATCGGGCTCTGTGCTGACAGCTCGGAGCCTGGAGCCTGCTTCGGATTCTGGGTCTCTCTCTCTCTGACCCTCCCCCGCTCACACTCGGTGTGTGTCTCTCTCTCAAAAATAAACATAAAAAAAAATGCAAATATTGGGCCCCACCATCCGAGAGGCAGATTCTCAGGTGGGCCTCAGGAAGCTGTGTTTGAAGGGCCACGAGTGACTGAACCCCCAGGCTAGCACAGCAGGGCTCATGCACCCCAAGGCGTTCGCAGGATAATCTGCTGGCAGCGCACGAAGAAACCATCATCCTTTCCACTCTGATTCATCTCATCTCTTTGAGGCTTCTCACTCGTGTTTGATGACGTGCATACGCCAGCAGCGTAGCACAGACCCTCGCCTTCTAAATGATGAAGCGACAGCGGCCAGCCCTTACGCTGCCTGCCCTGCGCCAAGCCTCTCCCAGACACACGCTCCCTTACTCCACACAACTCGGAGAGATGTTACTACCCCTGCTGTGGACAGAACCGTGGCCCCACCCACATGTCAAAGCCCTAACCCCCAAAATGGTTGAATTTGCAGCAAGGTAATGACAAAGATGAGATGAGGTCCTACGGGGAGCCCTGACCCGAGAGGATCAGTGTCCTTGTCAGAAGAGACGTCACAGAGCACGCTTGCTCCCTCCATCGTGTGGGGACATGATGAGAGGGCGGAGGCCTGTGAGCCAGAGTCCTCCCCAGAAACCTTGATCTTGGACTTCTGGCCTCTAGAACGGTGAGACAAAGTCCGCTATTTAAATCACCCAGGGTGTGGTACTTTGTTAAGGCAGCCATGGGCACGAGCACCCCCCATTGTGCAAGTGGGGAAACGGGGGTATGAGGAGGTCAAGGAGCGTGGCCAGGACAGCAGGCTGGGGGTGGGGGGGGGGTTGGGACTTGCATCCAGAGAGTGTGGGTGAGGAGCCCAGGCTTTTAATTATATATAGTGGAGTATGCTCTCTCTCCTTTCTAATATTTATTTACTTATTTTGAGAGAGAGAGAGAGGCAGGGGTGGGGGGGGGAGAGAGAGAGAGTGAGAGAGTGAGGGAGAGAGAGAGAGAGAGAGAGAGAGAGAGAGAGAGAGAATCCCAAGCAGGCTCCTCGCTGTTAGCACAGAGCCTGATGTGGGGCTCGAACCCACCAACCAGGAGACCACGACCTGAGCCGAAACGAAGAGTCAGACGCCTAACAGACTGAGCCACCCAGGTTGACGTTCCTTTTTTTTTTTTTAACCTCATATTGGAATATGTTAGAAAAAGTCTAGAAACTACCAGATTAGAAAGAAAGCATGTGAGAATCTGTACGACGCAGAATACCCTCCCCCAGTGACGCCCACATCCCAGGCTCCGGAACCTGTGAATATTTACCTCACTTGGCAAGACAAACCCTGTAGATGTGACGAAGGATGTCAAGGCGAGGAGACTGTTCTGGATGATTCAGGCAAGCCCTAAATGCAACCCCGATTGTCCATATGAGAGGCAGGCAGGGGGGTGAGATGGGGCCGCTGGCCAGGAAGATGGGGGCAGTGCACAGGCCAGGGAGCGTGGCACCTCCAGAAAGTGGGGAAAGCAAGAGAAGGAATTTTTCTCTAGAGCCTCTGGGAGAACCAAGGGCCTGCAGACCATTCTAGACTTGTGACCTCTGGAACTCTACAACAATTGTGCAGTTTCCAGTCACTAGGTGGGTGGTAACTCGTGACGATGGCAGTGGGAAACTCTTTAGAGTAAAGTCTGCAGATTTTGGGGGAGGTTATCAAGGGGAGCACACGGTTGGAGAAGGTGATTCTCAGCATGGAGCTGTGGCCTCTCAGTATGCTGGCCTGCGTACCTGCTCTTTGGCAACGTGACTGCAAATCTGCAAAGGACTTTGGCCCACACATTGCGGCGGACGTGATGTGCGACCTTTGACCTCAGTCTCAAGGGCCCCTGTGGTCCCTGTTCCCGCTCTCTCCGATGGCAGCGAGGAGACCCAACCTGCCTATGGAGGATGAAGCAAGGCCACGCAAGCAACATCACCCACCGTGGCCGCACCCGTCTCTGACCACGCAGATCACTACAGCCACGTGAGGGGTCCCACACCGTCCCACAGAAGAATTACCCACTGCGCCCAGCCCAAACTGCCCTGCCTGAGGATAAGGAACATGCAAATGGTGGAACCAGATCCCACTCTGCCTCTTCCGCCCCCATAGCCTCCCTCGCTCCTACTAGGTTCAATAACAACGCCAGAGTGAACCCCCTTTCAACCCGTCCAACTTGACCACAACTCTCGAAGGTAGTTAATCGCAGTATCACCATTTTACAGTCAAGAAATTGAGGCGGAGAGAGGTTAACGGTCCTGCCCGAGATCCAAAAGCCAGTGAGAGGAGGGAGTGGGCTTTGAACCCAGATTTATCTAACACGGGACCCACTGTCACCGCGGCTTCTTGCTAGTTGTTCCACTCACTCGTTCATCCAAGACAAGTTTATCGAGAGTCTTCTATGTCCAGTGCTTGGAAAGATGAACAAAAGAGACGCGGTCCCTCTGTGAATAGCTATTCAAATAAAGAGCCGCCGTCCATAGTGATCCTGGGCCTGGTGTTCCCTTCAGTGATGACCGTGGGGTGAATGTGACAGTGGCCGTTTGTTCCGAGTATAAACTAGGATTGTGCTCAGCTGTAACAGAAAACCTACCCCCATGGCTTGTCCAGCTAAGGTCTAATTTTTCTCAGGAGACCCTGAAGACAAGAGTCCTGGGTCGACACAGCAACAGCGTGGCATCATCTGTGTCCTTCTGCTATGCTGTCCATTCCCGTCGTGGGGTTGACAGCCACGGGCTTGGCTTCTGCCAAGCTCGTTGAGGTCACATGCCCACTCCTGGCCTGATCCCCGTGGCTGGAGAGACAGGGCATTACAAGTGGAGCACGGGCTTCCTTTACGGACAGAGGATGGGTTTTCCAGACAAGGGGGGAAGCCAGGAGCGGGGCAGGGGAGTTACAGGTTGTGTTTCCCAACAATATCTCCCAACCACATGCTCTTCTTATAGTAGGATTTTTCCCAAAAGAAGTGTGGACTAGATCTCTTTCCCTTGAGTTGGAGTGGACTTGTGACAATGGTGGGAGCAACTCTATCCCATATTTGGTGCAGGGTCATAAAGGTGATGTACCTTCCACCTGGTTCTCTTGGGATGCCTGCTCTTGGAAGCCAGCCACCGTGGAGAAGTCACATGTAAGTGCCTGAGTGAGGTCCCATCAGCCCTGTGAATGAGAGAACCTTCAGCCGATCCTGGCTCCCAGTCGCTGAATCGCCCTCAGGTGCTGAGCTGCCTCACGTGAATTCACATGGAGCACAGATGTGCTGTCCCTGCCAAGTCCCGCTCGGGTCACAGATCTGTCACCATAACGCATGCTTTTGTCTTTCTTCTGGTCACCGGGTTTGGGATAGTTTGTTAGGCGGCAGCATAAGCAGAACAAGACGTGAAGGATGTGCATGTTCAACAGATCCTCCCTTCTGGGGAGGTGAGGGCGAGAGGGCAACAGGTAGACGGAAACGGCAGCAGAAAGGTACAGAGACGCTTGCTGGCAGCTGAGCAAGGTCATCGGGTCTGGGTGTGCCTGTTCCTCGCAAACACGAAGGAATCTAAGCGGACCATTTGGTGGCAAGCTAGCTGTACTGGAAGAAACCCAGAGACGGTAGTTCTGGGAGCAGTAGAGGGTGAAGCAAGGGATCCGTGAGGCCAGCACCAGGAAAAGCTTGCTCCCCACCCGGTCGTGCCTCCTCTCCAACCAGGTGGAACCAGACCCACCCCCATTCTTGCTCCAGCTTTGGCCTTCGGCAGAACCCAGGGGGACAGGTGGCTCTGTGATGGGCTCTGTTCTTCTGCCTCTTGTCTAAGTCATGCTGCTCACTTTCCATTCCCTTGGCTCTAGATTTGGGTTTAATTACTGGGCATTGCCTTGTTAAACTCTTTTATCATTTCCGATTATTTCTTTTCTGTAGATTCAAGGTTTTAATAATCGCGTCGTCTGAGAGTAATGATGGCTTTGTTTCTTGCTTTCCAACCTTGATAGTTTTTACTACTTTTCTCACTCCCCTATGCTGGTCACTCCCACCATACAACATCAAACAGAAACAAGAGTCGTCCTTGCCTCGTCCCTGCTTTTAAAGACATGCCTCGAATGGGCACCGTGAAGAATTATATTTGCTATAGCATTTTGGTAGGTGTGCTTTATCATATAAGAAAGTTTTTTTTGTTTTGTTTTTTTTAAGTAGGCACCATGCCCAAGGTGGGGCTTGAACTCATGACCCTGAGATTAAGAGTCATGTGCTCCACCAACTGAACCACTAAAGCTGCTGTTTTCTTTGCAGGAGGATTTGAGTTGACTGATCAATACCATCATTGGCTATAGGACTGTTCAGACTTTCTGCTTCTTTGTGAGTCGGTTTTGGCTGATATGTTTTTCCAACAATTCTTCCATTTCCCAATCGCTGCCTGAATTGGGGGGAGACTCCTTGACTGGCCAGCTCTAGGGCACAGTTCTGCCTCCCGAATCTGAAGGTGGTGTCTCTGAGTTGCCCCCAACCCTCTTCGGAACCCCAGTCTCCTCTCTGCCTATGTTGGCATCTGTATCGGGAGGATTCGGGCGGCAGGTAGCAGAATATTTGACTAAATATGGCTTGAACAACAGAGTGTGTTTACTGTTTAGTGGCCTACTAGTTAGGCCAGAGTCAGGCAGCTTCGGGGGACAATACTGCCACTGAAGAGCCCGCCCCTTTCTTTCTGCCCCCGCACCCCATGCCTGGCACATTGGTCTACACACACAACATGACAGGTGCTATATAGTTGTAGGCATCAGGGCATCTCGTGCTTGGTGAGACTTTTTACAGGGGAGGAAAGCACCCCCACCCCAGGCCCTGTGGGCCACGGCCAGGCCCCTCCCTTCCGCCTCCACCGTGGGTGCCCAGACCCGAGGCCAGGAGCGGGCGGGGCTGCGGGGCAGAAAACCGTGTCTGACACAGCATCTCTGAGACGGACTGTCCCACCTGACCCCTCCTGAACCCTCTGGCCTGTCACCACCCAGGCCAGTCTGCCAGAAAGTACTAGAACCTGTGGTGTGCCGGTTAATGGTTAACAACAGGCTCTCAGCGTGGAGGGAAGCCCTCCTATGAAGGGTTGCCGATTCCCAGGGTGTAAATACTCCCACTGGGTTGATTTCAAGCTACCAGTCAGTGTCACTGACTGCAGAGCTGGGAAGAGATGTGCACAAGCCAGTGCCAGAGCGCTCCTCCCCAAAACCCAGCTGGATCCTACGATTTTGAGCTGGCTTCTGCCCTGGCCAGAGAGGAACGATTAAGGCATCGAAGGGGCTGCCCTCAGACAAATGAGAGACCACACGTTGAATACCTACTATGGGCTAGTCACGTACAAAACACTCTCTTGATTCCTTGAAACTGCCCATCTGCTCGATGAGGACACAGATGCAGAGAGGTTAAGGTACATGGGGACTCATGGAATTGGATCCGAAGCCGGGCTTGTCCCATCCGTGTCCTTCCACCCCAGACAAAGGCCAGATTCGGAATAGAGCCAGCTAGTTCTCATCCAGTACCTACCACGTGCTGGGGGTAGTGCTCTTACAGGGGAGCACCGTTTGTAATAGCCCAGGATGTGGGGGATCCATCAAGCGATAAATGGATAAACCAAGTGTGGTCTGTCAGAGCAGTGGAGTATCATCCAGCCACAACAAGGAAGGAGGTCCTGACAGGCTACGGTTGGGGACGAGCCCCTGAGACACGATGCCGAGTGAAAGCGGCCAGTCATAAAGGACCGGCTGTTCCAGGGTTCCACTTACGTGCAGTGTCCAGAAGGGGTGCATCTACAGAGAGAGAAAGTAGATCTGCTGTTGCCGGGGGCTGAGGGCAGGGGGTGGGGAGTGACTGCTGACGGAAATGGGGCTTCTTTCGGGGGTGACGAAAACGTTCGGGAAAATAGGTAGTGACGATGGCTGCACGACTGTCTGACTATCCTAAAAAGCACTGAATTGTAAACGAACGAAGGGCAGGATTAACTGAAAAGAAATTCTCCCACCCCCACCCCCCCTCCCAGGCTGAGGCCCGCTACAAAGCTGTCGTGATCACCGAGCCGGACTTGCCTAGTCGCCCGGGTTCTGGGCTAAGGAGGCACTTCACATGCATCTTTCCCAAGAAGTACTCTCAACCACCTTACAGGTGGGTGACATTCTTAACCCCATTTCACAGGTGGGAAAACCGAGGCTCAGAGAGAAATTAAGCAACTGGCTTGATAGCACACAGGCAGTTGACAGCAGAGCCAGGACTCCGATCCGGGTCTCTCTGGCTTCAAAGTTTGTGTTCCCAACACTTCACTGCCTTAAAGTGAGGTCAGGGTTGCCGGGGGATCCTTCTTTCCTCCTTCCAGGATGTTACTTCCGGTGACTCCACAGCTCACGAGGCTGCTTAGCCTAGAAGCAGCCCCCCCCCACCCATCTTCGCCTTCTCAGCAGGAAGGACCGAGTGTTGGAAGGAAGGGCCCTCTGTTGCCAGAAAGCCTGTGCTAAGGTGACCAGGTATCTGCTCCGACGCTCAGTTCAGTGGCCGTGTGACCCCGGTAAGCCTCATCCCATCTCTCAGCCTCATTTTGCTTACCTTAAAACATGAGGGACCCCAAACATCAGTGGCCCTCAATAGGGGCACTGCTGCCCCCTATGGAGCATTCTGGAAATTTGCAGGGGATCCATGAGTGGGACAGTCCCCCAAGAACCTCCTCCACTTCCCAGTGCCCCACCAGACCGTCATGTGGATGAACAATCCTCCTGTAGTTTGTGGGTCTAGAACCTGCCTCCGTTTTCTGTCTGTCTGTCTTTCACGGAGCTGTCAAGACGCTGGGTCATCTGGGACTGCGACTACCACGCGGTCAAGGGGAAACTGTCACCTCCATTTGGACTTTGCCGAGAGTTGCTCACCGTTTCGGAAAATCGCATTGCCAGCAGCAATGCCTTCGTGGTGTTTGAGCCTCTGTGGGACACACCTGTGTCACCGACATTCTCTCTGTGGTGCAAGCCTCTGGCCATCACGTTGTCTAGTGTGGTCAGACCCAAACATTTACCTTCGAGATCCATGTTGTTTTATTTTAGATGACTTTTCCTTTATGTTACAGTTAAGGCCTCATATTGATTTTTTTTTTTTTTTTTGCAACTGGTGTGTAGATAGATTATGTTTTCTATGAATTTCATTTCAGAATAAGAAAGGGAGCATGAAAAAAAAAAATAGGTCTGGGGGCCACTGAGCTATGTCTGATTTCTTCAGATCCCTTCCAGCTTTTAAATAATTAAACCTGACCTCAGAACACTTTTTCCAGAATTCTAATAAAACCAAGTGCCTGGTGCTTTTCAAACATTTCCAAAAACATCACCGCATCACAGTGGCCCAAGTGCACGCAGAAGCTGACTTCAATTAACTGCCCTCGCGGACTCTGAGAGGCTGGCTGTCTTCCGTCCCCTGGCTGAAAACCACCCACCCCATCTGCAACCTGTGCTCACCGCCCATTCGACTCGTCTATTTGCTTTTCGCCCCAAGAGAGAAAAAAGCCAATACCCCAAACTCAAAATCTTTCTTATGCCGTTTCTTTGTGCTTGGACAAGTCGGTGCTTAGCCGGAATGTTTACTGAAAGAGCAAAATAAAACAATAAATAGAGCTCCGAGGAAATCTTTGGTGACAAATTTTGCTGTGCTTGAGTGAGTTCATGCCATGTGACATTCCTTCCTATTAATTATTTCTCTCAGGCTTATCTCCCCTCATCTCTTCTCGAGCTTATTATGTTTTAGCGGCAGCTAGCACAACGGCTTGGGTACCGCCTTTCCCATCTGCGTGGAACAGAATGTTCTCAACGGCCGGTGTCAGGGACGCCACGCAGAACCGGCAGATGTGGCAGGGAGCGGGGAAAAAAGCAAAAATGAGGAGGCGAAGAGCGGAATCGACCGAAGCCAGGCGGGGGACAGACTGCAGTGAGGGGATACCCTGTGTTGAACAGCGCCCCCCAACATCCGCCTCTCCCTGCGACCTCAGAATGTAGCCTTCTTTGGAAACAGGGTATTTGCAGGAGGTCACACTGGATCGGGGTGTGCCCTAAAGTGGGCCCTCGTCTTGCAAAAAGAGGACAGGACACAGACACAGAGTGGAGGCCAGGTGGCAACAGAGGCAGAAATTGGAGAGACGCGGCCACCAGCCCAGGGACGCCTGGAGCCCCAGGAGCTGGAAGAAGCAGGAAGGACACACCCCTGATGCCTCCTGTGGGAGCCCGGCCCTGTCCACACCGTGATTTCAGACCCCAGCCTCTAGGACCAGGAAAATACATTTCTAGTGTCTGAAGCCCTCCAGCTGGTGGCAATTTGTGTGGCAGCCACAGGAAACCCATCCAGGGCTCAGGTTGGAAAACCAGGAAGGTAAGTATCACGGACTGCATGTCTGTGTCTCTCCCAACTCTTATGTCAAAACCCCACCCCCCATGTGACGGTGTGAGGAGGCGGGGCCTTCAGGAAGGAGTCAGCAGGGGGCCCGCTGCCCCAGCTCTGCCCCCCCCCTCCCGTGAGGTCACCAGGGCCCCACCATGCCGCACTCTGCCTCCATAACTAGGGGAAACACATGTGGTGTTTATAAGCACTCTCCGCCCCAGTTCGTGGTATTTTATGGTGGCAGCCCGAGAGACTAAGATAATAAGTAGCTGGTCCCTGTCCCCTCCACCTAGCCATCGACTGCAAAGTTGAATTTGAGAACACGAGGGGCGTGTGGGGTGGAGGAAGGACCTCCCGGCCTCGTGCCTTGCTGGACGACGGGTGCTAAAGCTGATTCCCTGAGCCCTGGGTGTTACGTCAGCCCCAGCTGGTTGAGCCCCTTCCGTCTCCCCACGGGGGATCCTTGACAGCAACAGAGGCTGGCATTTACTGCATTCTTACCATGATCCTGGCACTGATCGGTGAAAACTATGAATACTGACATCTGTATTTGATTGATAATTCTATTAATAAGTAGATATGTATATTCTACATTTTATCCTCAAAACAAGACACCTGTAAGTTGTAAGACACACTGTTCTGTTCTATACTCTTTCGAATGAAAGACGCGGCCAGTTCAACACGTCCTCAGTTGCAAACACATCCCCATTTTAGAGACGTTAATACGTGAATCCTCGAATCGATGAAACGTGGTGTTATTGTCGCCCCTACTTTATGGCTGAGACAATCGCAACTAAGGTCACACCACTAGTAAAGAGCAGAGCCAAGATGAAAGCCGTTGGAAGGTTGGCTCTCCGGCCACACTGCATCTCCCACAGGGAATACTACCAGCTCTACAGCTGAGTGTCTTAGGCTGAGTCTCCTGGCTATCACTCAGTAGCCATTCTCTCTCTTCTTTAGCACTACAAACCTTGAGTTTCAGTGGGCACATGGTCACTGGCTAAGAACTACATTTCCCAGCCTCCCTAGCAGCTAGCTGGGGCCATGTGACTAAGTTCCGGCCAATGGGATATAAGCAGAAGACATGAGTAAACCTTCCGGACCTTGTCCTTACAAGGAAGAGGGGGTGCCCTTTACGTCCCGTTTCTTCCCTCTTTGCCCTGGCTGGAATGCAGGCGCACTGGCAGGAGCTGGAGCAGCTGTCTTAGATCTCAGCATAGAAACTACATATTGGGGTTGGCAGAGAAACAAGATAATGACTTTTCTTTTTTAAGATTTTATTTTTAAAAAAATTTTTTAATGTTCATTTAGTTTTGAGAGAGAGAGAGAGAGAGAGAAAGAGACAGAGTGCGAGCAGGGGAGGGGCAGAGAGACAGGGAGATGCAGAATCTGAAGCAGCTCCAGGCTCTGAGCCATCAGCACAGAGCCCGATGCAGGGCCTGAACTCACTGACCGCGAGATCATGACCTGAGCTGAGGTCGGACGCTTCTCCGACTGAGCCACCTGGATGCCCCTGAGATTTTATTTTTAAGTGATCTCTACACCCAACGTGGGGCTCGAAGTCACAACCCTGAGATCAAGCGTTGCATGCTCTACAGACTGAGCCAGCCAGTTGCCCCGACAGAGCAACAAGATAAAAACATCACCTAGAGTTGTCATATTAGCCTGAATTGTTTCGTCTTGGGCAGTTGTGAAAGGAAAAAACTTCTCCCTTGTTTAATCCGCCGCTATTTTGGCCCCCATTCTAGCAGCCAAGAGGCAATACTAATTACTACGGGCCATTACATGCCAGCTGCTGTCCTGGAGGCTCAGTCCTGGCCCTCCAGGAGTTTCGTGCTCACTAGGCGAGTGTGTAGACAAAACACCAAACACAATGCTAAGCACAGAGCAGGCCCTGGAAAAAGTCAGGTCCTCACGCAGGTGAGACACAGGTACCTCAGGTATCAGTTCGCATATCTTGGCGTTCTGCTTTCTCCAAATCCTACCAAAGTATGGTATGAAAAACTTTTTTCTGGGTTCCTCTCCCCAGTGACCCGCCACATACACCTTAACAAAGAAATCGCTTTCTTGGTAGGGAGAGCAATTCATAAGGGAGCTGCGGACCTGCCTGTATATTCCAGAACGGTTCCCTGTTTCATCCAATGGCCGCATCCCAATTTTCCTTCCTGAGCCACCGCTGGCCCACTCCGGTGGTCCTGACCAGGCCGTCTTTGTACCCATCCTTCGCCAGGCCGGAGCGTGGCTCGCGACTGAGCCTAAGCAACCAGGACTCCTCACCCCTCCGGCCACAACAACCACATAGAGAGAAGACTCGTGCCCGAGCGGAATTAATCTGCATCTTGACTACGAACGGATGCTGGGTGTTGGCGGAGGGCAGATCTGGCACTCCTCAGCTGAGAGTTTGAGCTGTAGGGATCATGAAATCTACTGCAGCTGCTACGGCGATGCAACAAAATACCCCAGACCTACTGACAGAAGTCAACCGTTTACTACACTTATGGATTTGGTGGGTCAAGACTAAACACGGTGTGGACCTTGCTTCTCCACGACGTCCGGGGCCTCGACTGCAAGTCTCAAAAGCTGGAGTCCGGAGTTAACTGCAGGCCCAGCCTAGCTCCTGTCGGCGGGGCCCTCAGGTCCTTTTCCACACGGGCCCCTTTCTGTGGTCTCCCCTCGAAAGCCAGCCTGGTACAGGCTTCCGTACAGCATGGTTGCTGCTTGCCAAGGGCGAGTGTCCCCAAAGAGAGCAAGGCGGCTGGAAGCTGCATGCCTCTTAAGACCTGGTCTCTGGAATCACATGTAACTTCCACCACTTTCTACTGGTTGTGGAAGTTCAAAGGGAAGTTCAAGGTCAAGAGGAGAGACCACAAACCCTACCTCCTGCTGGAAGTGTGTTAACGTCACATTTTATTTTACTTATTTTTTAAATGTTTATTTATTTTTGAGGGAGAGAATGAGACAGAGAGTGAGCGGGTGAGGGGCAGAGAGAGAGGGAGACAGAGAATCCCAAGCAGGCTCCATGCTGACAGCAGAGAGCCCGACGAGAGGCTTGTACTCACAAACTGTGAGATCATGACCTGAGCTGAAGTTGGACGCTTAACTGCTTAACCCACTGAGCCACCTGGGGGCCCTTAATGTCACATTTTATGAGGGCATGTGGGATGGGATGTGTGCCTGGGTATCTACAAAACGAGGCTGACACAGAGCAAAGCAGAGCAGAGAGAAGGAGAGCCCCTGGATCCAGCCGTACCTGAAGCTTGACTCACGGGGAGATTGTCTTTTCCAGTCAGTGAGCCAATGAACATTATTTTTGCTTTAGAGATTCACACTGAATCTCCATCACTTGCAGCCAAGAGAGTACCGAGTAACATACAGACAGGAAGCACTAAAATGCTTGGCTAAGGCAGGACTCCAGCCGTCAGCAGCATGAAGGACTAGCTGGTGCTTTGAAATGACATGTTTTCCTCTGCTCTTGGCTAACCAAAGTCCCCAGGCCAGCATCCCCAGTACGAATTTGCCACTCCCTTTAGAGGGCAAGAATGATGACAGTCAGTTTTTTTGTTTGGCTTGGGTTTAAGCAGCCAAAATGTTCCCTTTTGCCACGAGTGCAATGCAGGCTAGCATCTGGAAAGTGCTATCCAAATGACCCAGATCAAGGTGACTGTCAGCACAAGAGAGAGCAACCCCGGGGCCTGGAACATTCCTCCAGGCTGGTCGGTCCTGCAGGGAGATGCCAGGCCTCGGGCGGAGAGTGAGCACTGTAGCCGGCGTCTATCCTGTGCCAAGCACTGGTGTTCGCCCACCTTACTCCCAATCTTTACAGGAATCCTGCAAGGGAGGGCTCGTGTTACAAAGGAGGAAACTGAGGCAGAGAGAAGCCACACAACTTGCCCAAGATCCACACCAGGAAGCTGTGAAGACAGACATGTGGTTTTCTGACTGCAGAGCCCGAATTCTTTCATGCCAAGCTGGTGGGGCTGGGAGGAAACCGGGGCAGGGCCTTCTAGGCGAGGTGGACCGCATGCTTGACTCTGTGTGGGGAGGGAAGGCCAGCGAGCCTGTCCCGTGGCCAGAACAAGGAGGGGAGGGGCCCGTCACGGCAGCAGATGCTGGCGACTGGGCTCGAGGGTGGTCAGCAGAGAGGCAAGGACTGGCGTCCTGCCAAGGCCATCCTTTGGTGACCTCTGTGTAAGTCGAGGCCTGGCCACTCTGAGCAGGGTTTCGGTTGCTGGTTAGTGGCTGTGGACTGGCTCCTGTTTGCCAGCCTCTCTGTTTGGTACTTGGCTGGGCAGACAGAAGTGAGTCACACCCCGGTCCTGCCTGAGCAACCCCCCTCCTTCCGCCTCGGGCGTGGGCTGCCTGCCAATCCAAAATAAGCAATGTGTGGCCTGAGGGGTCAAGATCTGGGAGGTGAAGGAGCCCCAGGATAGGAGCTCCTGCTGTGACACCCGCGAGCTTTCCAGGGTGGGCCCTGGCGGGGACCCTCGTCTTCATGGACCTGGTCCCACTACACAAGACTGGCTGTGCCTCCAGCGAGCCACCTGGCCCTGTGCAAGTCCCTTCCTTTCCAGCTCTCAGTCGCTCATGTGCAAAATGGAGCAAACGGGCCCGCACCGCACCCTGACCTCCTCTCCCCGCAGGCGGTTATTGATCTCACTCCTGGATCCTGGGCGCTGTGCGGCTCCTGTCTGAGCCTTAATCCGTTATCCACCTTCCCCTTCTGTTCTGTAAACTAGCCCGTCTCCACCCAGTAACCCCCTCCCCTGAACCCCGGCCAGCAAGAGTCGATTTCTGTTGCTCGCAACCCCAAAACCCTGGGTGACAGACTGACCCAGCTGGGCATCACGCCCAGCCCCGCGTGGCCTGCCCCACACAACTGCCAACGTTCCGAGCGGGTGCAGCCTCGCCTCAAAGCCTGCAAAACGCTTTACCCGCTTGTGGTGGTGGCCGGAGCCCATGCGGTCTCCAGAGCCGGGCAAAAGGGACACGTGGGGGGGTGGGGCACGGACCCGACGAAGGAAGCAAGCGTGGCCTGGAAGCACCCTCACAGTCTGAGCGGGGCGCTTTCCAGAAGCGGGGCGTGGCCTCCTGTGTCAGAGCCGCTGGGGAAGGCAAGGCAGGAAGTGATTAATGCCGGCTGTGGGTGTGACAGCCGCCGCGGCTCATTGTTAGAGCAGAGCAAATGCGGCCCCCCTGCCCGCGCCCATGCCTGCTGCCTGCCCAGCCCTGCCCCGCGTCGAGTCCCCCTCCTCCCCTGGGGTGTACAAATCCACTGTGCCAGGCGCTTAAAAATAGCATCCTACCCAAAACGTAGGCATGAGACGGAACTCCAGAAAAGGAGAAAGCCTCTCCTCTCTTGCCTCGGAGCACGTGGACTGTGAGCGAGCTGTGCCTGGCGCTGACAAGGGGCCTCTCTCTGAGCCTTCTGTTCCGCGTGGGGAAGGGAAAGCCCCAGCCCAAAGCCAGCGCGGCGAGTCAACGGGACGGCTGCGCGGGGCATCACCCCTCTGACCCGGGGCCTCTCCGCACCCCGGCCACGAAGGAGCCACTCCTCTCCGACCTTCCTCCCTAGAAGGTCACTGGAGGCTGGCTGTGACCTTGACCTCTCCATCCAGCTTCTGCCCTGTAGGGTCAGTGACCCACTTGAATGGATTTCCTGCCGTACGTTCTCTTTTGCAGCATTGTTGATAATAGCAGGAAACCAGAAGGAGCTAAAATGTCCAAAACTGGAGGTCAATTAAGTTAATTATGGCAAAGGCACCAAAGAGAACCACGTGGCCTGTAAGAAGGCATCTTTCAGAACGCCATGCTTTTTGGAGTCTGAGACGCTGTCATTTGTCACACGGATCGCCTATTTCATAACCCCCTTCAGGGGAGAAAAAGAGAGAAGTAGCTGGGATGTTTCTTTTGACAACGATTCTAAAACACATCCCTATTTCAGAAACATCAAAGTGTGGGAAAATATGCAACATGGTAAAATGTAATGATTTGCAGGAAATGGTCTTGATACATTTTTAAGTTTAAAAGAAGTGGGTTAAGCAACATCATGCCGGGTCTTAAGAAAAACTAGCACGCATATACAGACACAGGCTGTGCTCATTCAGCAGTGATCTGAGCCCACGAAACACACACGCACACGTAGAAACAGGCTGGAGGGACACCTAACGAAAGCTAGCAGCGCGTGTCTCCGGGGACTGGGGCTGTGAACACTTTGGGGTTTCTTCTCCCTTGACGTTTTCTGTACTTTCCGATCTTTCGATTTCATAGTCAGGTGACTGAAATAGCGGTGGCTCCTGCTTCCGATCTCCCCTCCGTGTGTCCGGACTGACCTGTGCGGAACGCCCTCCAGCGGGGACCCTTTCTGCTCTCACGACCACCTGTGGAGGCAGGAACCTTGCCACCACCATTCTGCTGGTTGGGAAACCGAGACTCCGACTGGGCAGTTTTCCTGAGGCCGCACAGCCTCTACGCGATGGAGCCCGGATTCAATCTCCGGTCACACGATTCCAGAGCGGAGGCCCTTCAGCGTCTTCTGTGGACACTAAGCTCACCATGGGCCCTGCTTGTCAGTGCCACAGGGCATCGAAGGACAGCGCCACCTCTGTGCTCGCCAGGAGGGGAAGCCTTGATGTGGAGCCTAGAAAGGGCCCCTCGTGTCTACCCAAAGTCTAGAGCTGGGGCTCCCAGCCCCCTTGGTCCTGAGCCACGTGCGTGTTTTGTGACATAAATGAGCACAATCAGGCTGAGAGAACCAAGACTGAGACCACCAGCCCAGCTGACCCAGCCCCTCTCCAGGCAGACAGAGGAAACGGATGTTTCCACAGCACCGTGCAAGGATGCTTTGGCAAGCCCCCCTACATCCCCTTTGATAGTGTCTTCTCGTCCTGCTGCAAGGAGTCTCCAGCTTCCTCAAGAGAGAAACACTCCTGACATCATTTCTTCTTCTTCGCTGGGCAGCCAAGGGAGCTGCTGGGATCCCTCCAAGCAGGGGGTGGGGTAGCGTGTCCGTTTGCCGGAACTCAGCTGAGAATCTTCTCTCTAGGAGACCCCGAGAAACTGTTCCAAACAAACAGAAAGGCTGCTGGGGAAGCTGATGGCCTGGAACGCAGGGTGGCCGGTGCAGCCCTGGGGAGAAGGATGGAGACAGAAAATCCCAGTGTTGCTGGTACTGGGCCTCGCCGCCAGCCGCGGAGCCCCTCGAGGCGCCAGGCTGTGTCTCCACGGCGACAACGCCAGTGAGCAGGGCTGTCCCATTGTCCAGGCTGGCAAAGCGGAGGCTCAGACACGTGAAGGGACAGCCTCACAGCCAGAACGCAGCCTGGGCTCCGAACGCTGCTCTCCCAACTCTTCAACGTCCCTCGGATCTCAGACCCCCACAGGAATGCTGTGGAAGCCAGAAACTCTGCCTTAAAAAGTGCACGTCGGCTTTTCACGCAAAATGTGGTGGATACATTCGGGGGGGGTCAAGCTCTCCTTGAAGGCCTCTGATAAGAGTCTTTGTCGACTGTCCAAACACATCCACTCCACCCTGCACCCCTGCGCCAGTGCAGTCTTTCGGGGAAGGCGAGGGAAGGGTGCTGGTCTCCACCTCCTACCGCAGCCTCCAAGGGGAGAAGAACCCGGGGCTGCGTTTTCCCTGTAGCGGCCCTGTGCACGCAGGACCAGGACTCTGTGCACGGTGGGGGAGCCACACCTGTCCCCCCCTAGCAGTTCTGGCTATTGGGAGCTCCAGCCCCACCCCATTTTTAAACTTGGAAGACTCGTGTCCGACTTGGGGCCTCCAGGACAGTGAGATAAAAACGTGTGTTGTCTCGAGCCACCGAGTTTGTGGGCATTTGTTATGGCAGCCACGGGAAGCTAAGGCACCCGCCCAGAAGCAAACATTTGAGGCTGCTTTCCCTGTTGCCCCGCACAAAGCAAGAGCAAGCCCACAGACTTGGAAGGCCACCCCCACAGGAAAACGCAGGCTCTCCTTTCAGAGAATGCCAAGAGGTCAGGTGGCCACCAGGAGGTTAATTCACTCCATCCGAACCTGCCATGGCTACACCCCGACGGCTGTGAGAAACGGCCACTGCTCACGGGTGCCGGCCACACGCACACCGCCGTACCCACGGTCCCCGAGCCACACGGCAGCCCACCATGCGGATTGGGAGAGTGAGGTGCGGGGAGACTGAGTGGTGCGCCTGGGGCCACACCGCCAAGAACCACGGCTCCCGTGTCTCTGGGCTTTTCCAGCTTGCTCTCATTTCCGACACTGTTAATGAGTCCAGACACGATGAAGGGGGTGCCGGCACAGTCGCCACAGGACTGGGGCAGCACACGGGCCCGTGTCCGTGCTGGTGACGCACAGTGCTGTGTGCATGCACGTGAGCCACAGGGTGAGAAGGCTGTCGTGGAGGTGTGACCCCTCAGTCATCCGTGGCAACGGCCCAGCGACGGGTGAATCAGTCCAGGGGCGCCCCCGCCCACTACAGACGGCCCCTCCAACCTCGCCTCTCAGCCAACTTCCCAGAGAGGCTGACGGGACTGGGAAGCAACACGTCCCCTCCCTCGCCCCCGGAGAACTAGCCGCGGGGTGGCCGGGAAGGGAGAAAGTGCACCCAGGGGCTGCACAGTCCTCCCCGGCAACGAGGAGATTAACCCGGCAGACCTGGCCTCCGGACAAGGCGGGAGCCTGGCCTGGTTGCATCTGCCCAGCCGTAAAACGACTGATTACGGAGCACGTACCTGATCAAAAGCTGGCTCTAGCGGAAGGTGATGCCCAGTGCGTTTATGATAAAGGGTGACAACAACCCCACCCACACCTCACGTAACGTGGCAGCGTGGTCCGTTGGGGACATAATTGGGGTCGGACAGATCTCAGTTAGAGTGTACCACAGGTGACCTGAGCCTCACTGTCCTCATCTGCAAAGAGACCCCTGATTTTGTTCCAGTTTCTACACACTCTGTACATGCATGGGCTTCAGGAGAGGCAGGCTCCAGTCCCAGAAGGCATATCTTGATTGATCAAGGGCCATTATGATGACTCCAGCCCTCTTGTCTGTGGTTATTTCAGTGGATATATGACACAGCCTAGCCAATGAGCAGAGGGGCTTCAGTGAAAGACTTTTTTCCCCCTTAAACTTGATACGCAAAGAAAGATAATCTTTCTCCTTCTGTTGGAAGCTGGATGTGATGCCTGGAACAGCTGCAGCCACTTGTTAGCCTGAGGAGAACCAGCCTAAGGTCAAGGCTAACACCCTGAGGAGGGCGCAATGTATAGACAGAAAGAGGCTGGGTCCTCAGTGGTGTCCATGAGACAGTGCATGAACCAATTCTGGGTCCTTCGTGTCCCAGGACTTTCTGACCTGCTAGTTAGCAGGTTACACGGGTAATATCGCATGTGATGTCAGAAGCATGGGTGGATGTGAACAGAACACGTTATCGTAAAATGTTATCATACATTTAATACAGAAGAACTTGGCCAAACACAGCTGACCAAAAATCTGAAGATGTTGTTGGGCACCCAGGTGGTTCAGTCGGTTAAGCGTCCGACTTCAGCTCAGGTCACGATCTCACGGTCAGGAGGTTTGAACCCCACGTCGGGCTCTGTGCTGTCAGCTTGGAGCCTGGAGCCTGTTTCGGATTCTGTGTCTCCCTCTCTCTCTACCTCTCCCCCGCTCACCCTCTGTCTCTTTCTCTCACAAATAAAAAACATTAAAAACATCTGAAGAAGTTGTGAATCATACCAACTATTTTCTATGTGAGGAATCAGCCTCCAAAGGCAGGTTGATAAGTGAACTGGCTGGATGACCCCTGATGGTCCCTTTATCTCCTTTTTCATCTGCTGATGAAGAAGTTAACCTCACATGACCACCACATTCTCTTCAGGTCAAGTCTTTCCTGTCCTGGGATTCAGGCTATGTTATAAGGAAATATTACCAATACTTTGGGAAAAAATTCCACTCTGCAAGCAGTAGGTCAGAAACATAATTACACATAATAAATCATCCCTGATAGACAAGATTCTGTACTCACTGGAGAAATCAGCACGGTACCACAATCTCTACAGAGGAAAAGGCAGAGCTCTAGAGGAAGCATTGCAAAAACTTATTTGGGAAGTCGCAACGACCATCAGCAAACACTTAGCGAGTGCCTTCTGTATACAAGGCATCCATCTAGAGCTGGAAACTCGAAATGACAAAAACGTATCAGACCGGTCGGTCCCTATTCTCAGGGAGCTTATGGTTTAATTAAGGTGCCAACAGACGTGTGCCAACAGGACTGAACTTCCCTTGGGACACGCTGGCATGGCCTTACCGTATTTCACAGCCAGGGATGGTTCTGAGAGTTCCGTACAGATGTCCGCGTGGAAAGCTGTCCCTGCGTAAGAAAGAGGAAGCCTCAGTGCCAAGGAGCCAATGCATGAAAAGAATCACACGTGTGACCTATGGACCAGTGGCTTCAAAAAACGGTCAGCTTCAGAAACCACTCTTCAGACAGAATCTAAAGCTGAAGTCAAATACACATTACACATACGAGCAAACACAACCACGCGCCAGAGCTGCCGTGGTTAACATGTGAGGGCAAGGCCTCCACTCGGTCAGGAAACATCCAATGCGACTAGGGTCACACAGTGGACCGGACGTGGGATCTGTCCTTGCAGGTGGTGTGCAGAGGGCAGGTGGCCTCTCTGAACCACAGTCTCTTCATCTGCGAAAGGAGAATCGAAGGAAATAATGCAAAGCACACAGCCTCCGGCAGGTCTCCACGAGTGAGCTCCGTGACTCCAAGGTCACCTGAGCCGTGTTGAAGAGATGCCCTATGATGACCTTCCTCACCCACAGGGTTGTCATCTCTATTCAGCCTCCATTTGCAGCCATTCCGGGGGGACAGGGCGGCAGGACTGGGGGTCAGGAGACCTTGGTTCTAGCCCTGCTCCACCCGCATCCACTCAGCTCTCCTTCCTCAAGGCTCGGTCGCCTCCTTTGCCAGGTGAGGATAAGGATCTATTGACCTCAAAGGCATGTCACAAGGGTTAAATGAGGCGTGAAAGTGCTTTGTCCGGGCATTTCCTTCGGCCTTCCCTCCTTTGGTGCCAAAACCTTTAGCTTGGCTGGGCTGGCAGGAGGCACAGTGAGCTCCCAAACGCAAGGCCGAGCTCTGTCGCTTGCTAGCTGTCTGTCCTTTAAAAGTGACTTGCCACTCTGTGTCCTGCGCACGGAGCCCACCGCAGCTGTGATGATTGACCGCAGCTGTGATGATATACTGCCATTTTTGTTCTCTGTCGTGGAAATGGCTTGGGCCAACCTGGGGGTTGTCTGTGCTGCAAACACACACACACACACACACAGTCAGCTCAAGGGCACTCATTCGGCAGCAAGAGCTTGTTCAGAGTCCAGGTGACGTGGATACCGCTCACCCCGGCCGTTTCCGATGTTTACAGCAACGCATGTGTTGCGGGGCTCCTGTCTTCAGCAGACCACAGGATGCAGATGCTCCTACAGATGCTGGCAGCCACCGCGTCTTGAGCACCTGCTAAGCAGGCTCTCATCTAATTCTCCAGCCGCCTCTTCAAGTAGGTACCTTTTGCCTCCATCTTGCAGAGGAAGGGGGACACGGGGCAAGCTGGGGGTGAGAGCCAGGATTGGAATCTGCTCACTCTGACTTCTGGAGTGTCTGCCCTCAACCTCTCTGGTCCACCGGAGGGGAGATGGGTCTGGGAAGGCCCCTGCGGGCAAACCGCCGTATCGGCTAAGAAGGCATTCAGCAGCAGGTGGCAGAGGGCCCAACTCACTTGAACAAACGTGGGTTTATTTTTCAAACAAGAAGCTTGTGCCTGGGTGGTGCCAGGCACAAGGTCTGGGTGAGTCTCCCTCGTGTGTGTCATCACAAGGGAACAAGGCCTCCACCACTGTGGCTGTGCTGTGTTCCAGAACGCTCTGATGGGGAGGGCAACGAGGATTGCCTGACACATTTCCCCTCTGCGAGGCAAGTCACTTTCCAGAAACCCCTCGTCAGGCTTTGACTTGAGTCTTACTGGCCAGAACTGGATCACAAGGTTATTCCTGGATACAAGGGAAGCCAGGCATGGGAAAGTGTTGTTTTCCAACCTTCGTAGCCAGTGGGAGAACAACTGGGAAGGGCTTTCTGGTAGTTCACCAGCCATGCTGCACATCTACCAAGAGGCTGTCCCCACCCCTGCCTTGGAGACCAGGTCCGCGTTGTGTAGCTGTCGTAACAGAGCACCACAGACGGGGAGCCGGGACACGGGGGTAGAGCTTCAAACAGCAGAAATGTGTTCCCTCACAGCTCTGGAGGCCAGAAGCTCAAAGTCAAGGTGTTGCAGGGCCCTGCTCCCTCCGAAGGCTCTACGGGAGGGTCCTTCTTGCCTATCCCAGCTCCCGGGGGCTCCAGGCGTCCCTCAGTCTTTGCCCCTAGCTTCACATGGCCTCTCCCGTGTGTCTCCTCTTCTTAGAAGGACACCAGTCCTTGGGTTAGGACCCACCCAAATGCCCTGACTCAACCTGATTACATCTGCAAAGACACTACTTCCAAATAAGGTCACATTCACAGGTACTGGGTGTTAGGGCTCCAAGACATGTTTTAGGGGGACACAGTTTAACCACTAACAGAGACCCGTGTCTGCCTTTTGTCTTCTTTGCGAGGGAAGGTAAAGGACCACACCTGTTCCCTTTAGAGGGACCAAGATGCCTTCTTCCAAGATTAGACCCTCCCCCCACACCTCTGCTCCCACAGCCTTGGGCCAGCCTTGCCTGAGTCGGGCCTTTCTGACCCCCCTGCTCCTGCCTCACACCCCCTCTCCATCAGAGGCCCTCCAGAGTCCTCTGCTGCAGGCACTGACCTCTCCTCCTCCCGCCGGAGGGTTTTCTGGGACACAGGAGTCCCAGGGCCTGCCAGAGACAAAATGGTCTGCAAGCCCCTGAACTGCCCTGCTCAGCACAGACCTTAACCCCCACCTGAAACCTAGCGCTTGCCATCCACATGGCCTCTCAATGCTCAGGGCTCCTGGGGTTACCTTTCCAGGCAAGGCTCCGCTCTGGCAGCGGGCACCTGTGCCCGGGTGAAGTGCCTGTGTGGCCGGAGCTGTGCGAGCTCCTTCTCTGGTCCTCACTTTTGTGACAGGATGAGGAAAGGGCACTTGGAAGAGCTGCCCTGGGTCATGCAGCTTAGCGACATGGGGGTGGGGTGAAGTGCAACAGGCGTTACACTTGACGGTCATAACAACCCAACTGCTAACGTTTATTGAGCACCTGCTGCAAGCCACGTGTTCCAGGCCCGCTGCCTCCAAGTCTATGAGTAGGAGCTCCTGGGAGGGGGAAGTGACTTGCCCAAAGCTAGGTGCACCTAGAGAAAAAACTTTGCCGCTTGCTTTTTTTGGGGGGGGGGGCGCAGGCAGGATGCAATTTTCCGGGATGTGACCCCAAAGGGGGAATCGATTATGTTAATTATGTTAAGTACCAGGATTCCTCCTGGTCCTACAAACCTATAAAACACCAGGATAAAATGTGGTTAGACCCACCGATCTCCCTCGTCTTCAGTAACTGCTTAAGCACAAGAAGAGGGGACATATGCCTGATTTCCATCAACCTCTGAAGCCACCAAGGACACCCCAAGCCCCATTCATGTGGTGTCTCTATGTCTCACGTAAGGGCCTGAAATTCTCATGGGTGGGTGGGAGGGTGCAGCAGGAGGGAGAATGGGATTATCCAATCCCACGTCTCCATTCCCCCCCCCCCTTCTTAGTGTCCCTGCCCCCAGACCTTCAACAAAAGCAGAGGTAGATTAATTTGTACTGCTGTATAACCAGTCACCACAAACTTAGAGGCTTAAAACAATACCCATGTATCATCTGGAAGTTCTGTGGGCCAGAAATCTGAACAGACCCATCTGGAATCTCTGCTCAGAGTCTAATGGGCAGAAGTCAAGGTTTTGGTGGCTGGGTTGTTGCCTGTGGCAGAATCTACCTCCTTGAGGCTACAGGTCTGAGGTCTCTGTGTCCTACTGGCTATAGGTCAGGACCACCTTTTTCTTCCTTCCCATGCGGCCCTGTCTGTTTTATAAGCAGCAATGATACCATATGTCTTCCTGACGTTTCTAACGCTGCTGACACCCCCTCTGCCAGCAGTCAGAGGAAACTCTCTACTTCTAAGGCTCACCTGATTATGCCAGGCCCACCCAGATAATCTCTGTGTGTCAAGGTCACCTGACTTGGGACTTGACATCTGCAAGATCTCTTCACTTAGATTAGTGTTTAGATAAGCAAAGACTGGGAATTCTGCCTACCCTGGGAGGTCTGACAGGGACATTAGCTGCAAGAGAGCCCCCTCCCCCATCTCTAGGCAGGGGAGACACCACCTTCCTCCTTCTCTGGTATGAAATGGGCCCTCTTTCAGCACAGAGGAATCTGTAGAAATTCACCTCTTACTCTGAAGGAAAAAACGTAACAGAGACCTGGCCTCCAAGGGGAAGCCCTAATATTCATGCTGAACAAACTTGTTTTCTACTGGCTGTGGGGCAGGCCATCTATTCACATTTGGAAGAATTGGCCATCAGATTTCTTTTTCCTTTTTTCAGGGCATTTTCCAGTGACAATCTGTCAATGCTTTTCAAGACTGATTCTCAGAATGAAGTGTGATGAGTTTCCCGATAGAGCGACTCTTTATTGCCAGGTGTAGATGACCCCAACAGCAGCATAAGGGGCCCAAGCTCTGAGCACGCAGGCTGCGGGGGGCTCCAGACAGCTCTGCTTTTCACTCACTGTTCTGGGTTGAGTGATGTCTCCCCAAAATTCATGTCTGCCTGGCACCTATGAATGTGACGTTATTTGGAAATAGGGTCTTTGCAGATGTAATCCAATGAGGTCACACTGGTTCGGGTGGGCCTCGAACCCAATGCCTGGGGTCTTTGTCAGAAGAGGTGGACACAGAATTGGACACAGAGATAGGAAGGCAACCACCTGGAGATGGAGGCAGAGGCTGGAGTGATGTGGCTACAGCCAAGGAGCACCAAGGATTGCCAGCAGTGACCAGAAGCTGGGAGAGAGGCCTGGGATATATTCTTAACCAGAGCCTTAAGAAGGAGCCTACCTTGCCCCCCTGCCCCCTGGATTCCAAACTTCTAATCTCCGGGGCCATGAGAGGATAGATGCTGTAGTTATAAGCCACGAAGTTTGTGATAATTTATCTACGGCAGCAATAGGAAACTAACACACCCACTGTGTGTGTGTGTGTGTGTGTGTGTGCGCGCGCGCGCTTTAAATCTAATCCCTGACCACCTACAAACCTCACCCTATTTTATTATACCACCTACCTTCACTCATTTACTTTCTGCCTGGCCTTAAAGCATTTTAATTTGCAACCCCTGGTGTAATTGATACATTTAATAAAACTGGGTTTCAAAAGCAAATACCTCATACTGTGCATAAGAATAAACTCCAGGGGTGCCTGGGTGGCTCAGTCGGTTAAGCATCCGACTTCGGCTCAGGTCACGATCTCGCGGTCCGTGAGTTCGAGCCCCGTGTCGGGCTCTGGGCTGATGGCTCAGAGCCTGGAGCCTGTTTCCGGTTCTGTGTCTCCCTCTCTCTCTGCCCCTCCCCCGTTCATGCTCTGTCTCTCTCTGTCCCAAAAATAAATAAACGTTAAAAAAAAAATTTTTTTTAAGAATAAACTCCAAATGGTTCAGGGACCTGAACATGAAAAAAAAAAAAAAAAATGAAACCATACACATAATACAAGAGAACACAGATTAATTTGTTTATAACCTGGGTGTAGGGAGGGGTCTTCTAACCACCACTTAAAATCCAGATGCAAAAAATGATCACAAAAATACACTTTTTTTCAAGGTAAAAACACAATAAATGAAGTCAAAGGCAACTGACAAACTGGGACAGAATATTTTCAACATAAATCACAGATAAAGGGCTTTTATAGCTCTAATATATAAAGAACTCTTAGGAATTGACAGAAACAAAGACCCAAAACCTGATAGAAAAATGTGCAGAAAACATGAACAGGCAATTCATTAAAAAAAAAGAGGAAGATAGAAAAATGGTATCCACATCTGTTCTCCAATCCTGCCAGACACTCTGAGGCCCCTGCTGTAACTTAATAAATCTCTTTCTGTTCAAACCAGACATAGTAGACTCTTCTGTCTGCAGTACGGACTGTTTCCAGATGTCAATCCACCTTGAAGCACAAAGACTTCCTGGCCTACAGTGTCTCCAAAAACTATTTACACAGACTGTGGAGGCAGCTTTAAAAGAGGAGTTCACATGTATATTTTCAAGCAATCATAGTTTTATCGCAACAGGAGCTGGCCTTCTGGGGTGAGCACCTTGAAGGAGGAAGCTTTACTGGGCTGGGTGAGCTCTGGTGTGTTTGTTGAAAAAGAATCCTCCCATATTTCAGAGTTACACCTTGTCACCCAAACAATACGTTACCTGCCTTTGAAATGTGTTTTTCACCCCGACTTGAGTCTGGGCGTGTTCTGTATCTTGAGACTTCAAGCCAGGCGGTGAAGCCTTGATCGGGATGGCACTGGGAAGCAATCCAGTTCCTCCGCTTTAGCCCTGCTCGTACTTCTCGGAAACACATGGGGGATCTGGAGGAGGCGGGTCGGGTTTCAGCCTGGTGCAAGGTCCAGGATAAGCAGAACTGCCTTCTGAAACTCAGCCAGCAGAACAGAAATAAGCTGAATGTCCAGCAATAGGGGATTAGTAGAAAATTTTGCGGTACGCCCAAACAAAGGGATTCTGGGCTGCCCTTGAAAACCAGGACTTGGAAGAGAGTCCGTGACAGGCGAAGACATCTGGGATATGTTGTTAAGTGGAAAGAAGAGATCGCAAAATGTGGAGAACAGCCCTATTTTTGTGGAGAGTAGACTGCTCCTGTAAAAATAGGTGTGCATAAATACATATGAATACAACAGTGTCTAGGAAGATGTACTTTCAAATGTTGACGTTGGCTATGACTGAGAAGTGAGATTCTTTGTGAGTTCTATATCATTTTCTAGTGAGATATAATCTCTGTACAAGGAGCATGCATTACCTCATGACCAGGCAAAACAATACATATGTATATTATTGATTACTTATATATATAAAATCCATAACTTACTTGCTTTAAAATAGTCCAGAAGAATTATGTACATATGCTAGAGCAGGGTGGGGGAAACAGATGAACCAGGAATGGCAAAATGTCACCGTTGAGGAAGCTGGGCAGTAGGGACGCAGGGAGTCACTACACTAGTCGAGTGACTCTTGGGTATGCTTGGAAATTTCCATGGTGGAAAGAGAAAACGCACAAAACCAAAAGCAGCAGTGAATTCATTGTGGTGTGGGAAACGAACAAATGTGAAAACTGAACAGACATATGACACAAATAAGGCTCAGGACTTGTCGAGAACCCACGAGCCCCGGATGGTGCCTCAGCTTCCCCATCTGTAACAGGGAGGATCCCGGTCAAGGTGCAGGCCTGTGATATGGACTTAACTGATTATTTTGGTGGTTGCTATTGTTCGGTCCAAAGCAGCACACGGGAAGCCTGACAGCAAAACGTCTCCACGAGGTGCACGCAAGGGTCACACGGGAGCTGGTGAAATGTGGCGTCCAAGACCCCACCCCCAGGGAGTCTGGATCCGTACCCGGGGTCAGGCTGAGGAACCACCATCTCAAATAAGAGCCCAGGTAATTCCCGCCGTGGCAACAGCAACGGCACCTAGCCCAAGGCCACAGACACCTAAGAAAGCAAGTCTGCCCTGGAGGAAAATGTGTGTCTGTGCAGAATCAGCGCCAGGCATTGTTTGGGACAACTGCCCGTTTACGACTCCAGGTGGACTTTGTGGGAGGCCACGGCTAAGGAAAACTGGCATGCGGCAGATAACAGATAATGGCTGGAGCCTCTGGTTTGCAGAAATAAC
This sequence comes from Panthera tigris, assembly GCF_018350195.1. Lineage (NCBI taxonomy): Eukaryota > Metazoa > Chordata > Mammalia > Carnivora > Felidae > Panthera > Panthera tigris. The sequence continues at coordinate 59,384,159 of NC_056674.1, read as the reverse complement.
GAATAAACAAGTTACCTTTACGCTTTCCTCCGGGAGGGGCAGATTCTGGGCAACTGACTCAGGTCAGAATCTGGTTCCAACGCGTACAAACTTGCATGGCCCTGGGCCCACGATGACCTTTCCATCTGTAAAACGTGAACAGTGACAGCAGTTCAGAAGCAGGCTCACAGAGCTGTGGCCATCACGAGAGGCCATCAGGGGCTGAGGCACCGAGCAATGATGCCATCAGTGAGATCAGGGACCTACTTCGTAAGGCCTGCACGGAAGGGGTTTGGGGTCCCTTTGTTTTCTGTGTCAGAAACACAGGGCCTTGGATAAAGGAAAAACGCACATCAGCACGTGTCTCCAACTGGAGACCAGGCACACCCCTCGACAGACCCTGAAGGGAAGGTAAAGCGGCGGATCCAGGAGGGAGCCTGGGTGCGTACTTCTGCCCCACTGTTCAAGGACTTCTCCTGCTGATGGGACTCGCGACCTGCACTCTGTTTTCATTTTCCTACCACAACATGGCCTCCAGGCTCCTCCCCTAGGCTTGGGTTCTACGAGAGAACGGAGAAGCGGGGCCATGGGGGCCGGGCGCTGGACTTGGAGTCCAGGTGGCCGAGCTCTCGCCTCAGCCGCATTCCAGGACCGCGGCAACTCCGTACCCCTTCAGACACAGGAAGTCATCCCAGGCACAGCCCATCCTCATTGCAAAATCGCTTCTCTGGGGCATTTGGGGTGAATCCCAAGTCTCTCTCTCTCTTTCTCAACAATAGTATTAATTTATACTCCACTCCAGTCCTTTGGAAAACATAGACAGACATATTGTTTGGCCCTAGACCGCAAGCTGCCGAGGGCAGGGCCCACTGTACTGTCGGTCCCTGACCCGAGTCAGGCACGTGGCAGGTATGTTCACTCCTGGGAGTGAGTTTTGCTGTCCCACACAGCGTTGTACCAGGAATCTCTTCTCATCTGAACACACGGCCTGCTTCCCTTTTACCTACAGCCCCTTTGATCACGTGGAGGAACGCCCTACCCTCTGGACTTACACTGAGCTCCCCTCCCCGGCCTCCTCCCACAGATCCTCAGGCCCTCCACTCTGTAGAAGGTGGAGAAACGTTCAAGTCCCACCTGAAGTCAGGGAAAGGGACCAGCTCCAAACAGCTTGGGGCTGGAGGCTGTTTTAGGGAAGGAGCCCTGGGCAGCAGCTGGCTGAGAAAACCACAGCCGCACGGCCAGCCCCAAGAGACAGCATTTCTAGCATTCAGAGGGACTGGCAGGTCACCGTCCACTTTAGTCTCCAGGAGGCTCCTGGCTGTTTCCTGGGGAAGGGAACTGTGTGCTGATAGAAAGCTCCCACAGATGGGCGGCCATCGGCTTCCAGAACAGGAGTCCAGGCGTCTGTTCCTTAAAGTCGAGGAGCTGGGTGTCATTCTTCTTGGAGGCCCCCAAACCCTTTGTGGGGTGTGCTCCCGCAGGGTAGCGGTTTATTATCCACTGAGCTGGATTAAACTGAGCTGGAGTACGGATGAGGGGAAATGAGACTTGTAAGACTGTCCTGGAGTGGCCACAGCAAACAGCTTGGGGCTTAACACGACGGAAGTGTTCTCCCGCAGTCAGAGGTCCAAAGTCAAGGTGTCCCACGGCTACACTCCCTCCAGAGACTGCAGGGGAAGATCTTTCCTGCCTCTTCTAGCTCCTGGTGACTCCCGGCGACCCCTGGCTCCAAATCTCTGCTTCTGTCTTTACACGGCCTTCTCCACCGGGAGTCTCTGCTTGTTCTTTTCTGTCTATTACAAGGACACCCTAATCCATACGCTGTCCAGTATACACGTTACACAGCAAACGGCAGAGCAAAAAAGGGACAAGAAGGCGGTCAGGAGCTGGGGGACCTCGATCGTGACTTGTGGTTCAATTTCCCCAGCTGTCCAGGGCCGGTTAGCATCTCTGCTAGCTGCCGGGAGCAGGATTCCTGGTTTCCTTTTATAGATGAGGAAACTGAGGCTTGGAATGGTTGGGTGAAGGGCCAAGGTCACAGAGCTGGCCAGAGCTGGGACTGGAACGAAGGTCAGCTTGACACCACAGCTTGGAGGTTTCACATCCTGGTGGGGCTGCCCTGGAGGAACCTCAGCGCCATAAGGTCCCAAGATCTTTCTGCTCCAAGGAACCTAATTAACCAATAGGAGGCAAACGTGTTGACTTGCCCTGATTTCCGTATTATTTTCCTTTCTCCTATCGTAGCTTTTGGAATGTGGCTACTTCCCTGGAATGACTTGAAAAGGTGAGGTCAGAGTGAACAAGGATTGACGTGGTTACTTGTAGACAGTAGACTGTACCGGGGAAGTGAGGCAGGGAGACCCAGCGGGGACCAGCCTCACCCCTCCTGCCTATGTGGATTTTCAACTGCCTGGGACTGCCACCTGGGTGCCTGCTCCTCCCTTCACTGACCAAGAACACCGTGGTGGCTCTGGGAAATTTTGCCCCAGGCGTGGAGAGGGGTCAGGGAGTGGGAAGCACATTTTCCTTCTCTCCCTCGAGTGGCTCTGCAAAGTCTGTTCAGCCTTGAGGTCCCAAGGCTGGCGAATGTCTTGCTAGGAAGTTTCCAGCACCTTGGACCACGTCCTGCAGAAATGCGTGCATTTATTCAGTGCCTTGCTCTTGTGTGCTGCCCAGAACCAGGGTGTAGGCTCCACAGGGCGGGCAGGGCAGGGCCTCAGAGCCTGGCACCCACGGATGAGTCGTAGGTCGCCAGAAGTCACTTCCAGGGGGAAGGGCAGGGAGAATGGACCACTGCTGCGGGGCCGGGCCTGCCGCTGTAGGACTCACGGGGGTCGTCGGGTGCCCCGGCCTCCCCTCCACCTGCGGTGGGGGCCGCGCAGAGGCCAGGCGGGGAGGGGGCGTTGCTCGTGCCCCGGGGTCCTCGCGCGCTGACAGCCGGCTGACTTAACAATGGCCGCATCTGGCGAGGTCTGCGGAGAGAGCGGCTCCCTTCTCGCCCCAAGGCGGGCCGGCCGGCTCGCACGGGCGGGCGCAGGCCGTCTGCGAGCTCGCGACCTTCTCGCGAGCCCCCTCCCGCTCCCCGGGGAGGTGAGGGTTACCCTCGGTTTCCAAGGAGGCGCCCAGGGCTCAGAGAGGCCAAGCGACTCGGCCAAGGTCACACAGCCTCGCTGAGGGAAAACCGCGCCACGGCTCGCGTCTCCGGAGCCCCCGCTCCAGCAGCTTTTCGGAGATACTCTCTTCCTCCCTACGGCGACGGCCGGGAGTCAAGCGGGAAGGTCGGACGCCCGGCTTTCACCTCAAACAATACTGCGCGCTGATCTGCGGGAACAAAAGCGACCGGGAATCCGCCCCGGGTTTTCCGCCGCGCCGCCCCTCCGGTCGCCGCGGGGCGGGACGGGGCGGCTCCAGCGTGATCGACAGCCCCGGGGAGGCGTGGACGGGGCGGGGGCTAATCGGATTGGGGACCCGGAACAATCACGGGCCGAGAAGGGGCGGCCCGAGCCAATCAGCGCGAGGGGCGGGCCTGGCCGGCGCGGCTGTCGCGAGAGGCGGCCACCCCGCCCACTTGCGCCTCGTCCCGGCGCCCGTCAGCAGCGAACGCGGCCGCGCTCGGCCCGGATCCGTCCGCGGACCGGGGAGGCCGAAGCGCGAGGCCGAGCGAGTGCCGGCGCAGATCCCTCCGCCGCCGCTGCCGCTGCGCCCGCGAGTCCCTGCGCGCCCCGCGCCCGCCCGCCGCTCCCGACGCGCCCGCCCTCCCGCCCGCCGCCCGCGGCCTCCGACCCGGCAACGGCCGGCCGGCCCAGGCGCGGCGGCGGCGGCGGCGGCGGCGGAGAAGGAGGAGGCGGAGGAGGAGAAGAAGGAGGAGGCATGGCCCGGGCGGCTCCGGCGGGGGGCGGCCCGCAGTGACAGACCCTGCGGCGCGGGGGGAGATGGGGGCGGCCGCCTCCCGGGCGACGACGACGACGACGACGACGAGGAGCGGCCGCCGCCGCCGCCGCGCACCGGCCGCCGCTGGGGACGGGCGCGGGCCAGGAGCCCGCCCGTGAGCGGGGGGCCCGCGGCCGCTCGCCGCCCCCGGCCGCCCCGGCCGCCCCGGGCCCCCCCGGCGCCTCGCGCGCGCCCTCCCGCCGGCCCCTGGCGGGGGTCCCGCCCGCGCCGCGCGCCCCCGGCCCCGGCGCGGCCCGCGGCGCCCGCCCGCCCTCGCCCGGCCCCGGTCCGCGCGCCCCCGGCCCCGGCGCGCCCCGGGCCCCCGCGCCCCCCGCCCGCGCCCGCCCGCGCCCCCGGCCCCGGCCGGCGGCCCCCGGCCCCGGGGCGCGGCGCGGCGCGGGCGGCAGCATGGTGGAGAAGCGCTGCCCGCTGCAGAGGGACGGCGTGTACCGCTGGTTCTCGGAGCTGCCGTCGCCGCAGCGCGTGGAGTTCCTGTGCGGCCTGCTGGACCTGTGCATCCCGCTCGAGCTGCGCTTCCTCGGCTCGTGCCTCGAGGACCTGGCCCGCAAGGACTACCACTCGCTGCGCGACTCGGAGATCAAGGCCAACAACCCGGCCGACCTGGGCAGCCTCACCAACCTGACGGACGAGGTGGTGCGCAGCAAGCTCCTGGTGTCGCTGGCGCTGCTGGGCTCGGAGCAGCGCGAGGCGGCGGGCGTGCTGTACCGCACGCTCACGCACATCGACTCCATCATCCACAACTACGGGCTGCAGCTCAACGAGGGCCGCACGGGCGATGAGTTCCTGCTGCTCTTCACCATGGCCTCCAACCACCCGGCCTTCAGCTTCCACCAGAAGCAGGTGCTGCGCCAGGAGCTCACGCAGATCCAGAGCAGCCTGAGCGGCGGCGGCGGCGGCGGCGGTGGCGGCGGCGGCGGGGGCCACGGCGGCAAGAGCGCGCTGCCCACCTGCCCGGCCTGCCACAAGGTGCGCGCCCTCAGCCTCTCCCCACCCCCAGTACCCCCCTCCCCCAGGGCCCCTCGTGGGCGGTCGCACCCGCCTGGCGCTGCGCAGAGGTCGCCGGGGAGCCCCCTGGGTTGCGGGCCGGCGTGTGCGGTCGGAGTTCGCGGCCCCTTTGTGCCTTTCTCTCGCGTCTGCGGCTGGACACGCGAGAGCGCTTTTGTCCCCTTCATCGTTCCCTTGGGCGACAGGAGTTATACCTTGTGTCGCCTTGGTTTCTCCAAAATCTGGTGTTTATTAGCAGGAAAGGAAGCCGCGGTCGAGGGGGAGATGGGCGCGCTGCGGGGGAGTCCCTGCGGCCTAGGTGTCCTTTCCCCGGTGGGGTGGTGGCTGTCCCGCGGGGCCTCGGACGCCTGCGAGCCGGCTGTTTCCTGGAGGTCCGCCTGCCTTTGTCGGGGCAGATCTGCCCGAGTCCCAGGGTGTTGGTCTCCTAAGGAATGTGAGGTTAACGTCTCCGTCTCCGAGCTAAGCAGGAAGGGCATCGTGGTCATTCCCTCAGAAACGTGAACTTTCCTCTACATGTTTCAAAACTATGTAAACACCAAGCGTTCGGGGCTCCAGCTCCTTTTTCCCAGCCCCCTGGGACCCAGTGCCAAAGCGGTGCAGAGAGAGGAAGGGTTTCTCTGTGACCCAGGGTGGCGTGTGTGGCTATCACCCTGGGCCTCTCCCTGGAGAGGTTGCTGTCGGCTCGAGTGCTGCCCGGTGCCCTCTGCACGGGGTCTGAGCTGTTTTCACCTGACACTCCTGTGCTCTCTGCTCTGCTGGTGGTGGTGTTCAGCTGTCTCTCCAACCCCGGATTGTGGCTTATTTTTCTTCCGTGTTTTTCTCTAAGATGTGGTTGTGGTGCCTCCGTTGGCTTTAATCTAAGTCTTATCTGCTTTTGGTGGCGTTGATCTGAGGCTGTGGTTTTTTTCCTAAATGTGTGTTCAAGTGACTCTGAATCGCATGATGTGCACTGGGCAGGAAAACGGTGTTTCAGCTACAACAAAGGGAAAGCGCTGTGGTCGTCCGTAGGGGGCTCGGTAGGCTCTTGGGGTGCCAGGGGCATGTCACCCGTTTGTGGGATTTCAGTCCCTTGCGGTCAGTTCCACATGCTGTTGCCTTCTCTTTGGGTGCGGTGCGCCAGCGTCTGGGGCTGTTTGTCCAGGCGTATTCAGCTCTTGAAGGGGATTCTTTTGTGTGTGCAGACTCATCACTTGTCAGAAGCGGAAGATGGCGATGATGGTTTTGGTGGGGCAGGCGCTAGCCCTGGAATGAAAATACGCTCTCGAAGAGAGCCTTTCTGTCTGGTGAGAAACTCCTCTGATGACATGAAGGGCTAGTCCGCCCCCACCCCTGCCCACACACGGCCAGCTGGCCAGCTGTGTGACCTTGGCCAGAACCCTCCCTCCTCCTGGTGTTTCCCTGCTGGAGTAGAGGTAGCTTACCTGCCTCCCGGGCTTGTCGGGGGGCTACGTGAGGTCACACTTGACGTGCCCACAGTGTGTGCAGGGAGTACAGACTTAAGCCAGGCACGCTGTTATGGAGTGAAATACTTCTGTCTTGTGTTTTGTTTTGTTTTGTTTTTAACGTTTATTTATTTTGAGAGAGAGAGAATCCAGGCAGGCTCTGCACTGTCAGCGCAGGGCTCAGTGCACGGCTTGAACTCACGAACCACGAGATCGTGGCCTGAGCCAAAGTCAAGAGTCAGACCCTTAACCCCCTGAGCCACCCAGGCGCCCCAAGTTTGAGTTTGAGTTCATGTTTTCTAAATTATTTTTAAGTAGTTGCTTGGAGCTTTGATCCATGGGAAATTGATCAATAATGAGGTTATGGTGAGTAACCTTAGGGCTCTGGCTTTCACATTTCAGAACAACCACGGTGCCTCGTTTTCCCCACCTCCCCTGTGTCACTGCTAAACTAATTTCAAGCACGTTCATCTAACTTTCTGTTAAAGTTAAGGCCCGAGGCACCCCTTCCTGCTTGGAGTCGGCCTCTGTGGTGAAATGGAACATTTGAGCGTTTTGCCTTCTTGGGGTGTCTGAATCTAACGTTTTCTGTCGTCCCGGGAAAGCAGCCCTGGTAAGGCTCCACCTGCCTTTCTTTTGTCAGCGGTTGTATTTTGGTCTGAACTCTTTCGAAAGAAAGACGTGGGTTTGGTTTTTTCTTTACCTTCTGTAAAGTAGCAGTTCTTATAAGTATGTCTTCTGATACAGTCACCGTGTTGTTGAACAGCCCTCACTGCTCGGAGGACAAGCAGAAGGCGCTTAAGAGTGTGAGTGAGGTAAAATCGACATGTCCACATTCGGGAAGGAAGGGCAAAGCCGGCGGCAGACTGCGGTAGCTTTGCGTGCCCAGTGGCCGACGGGTGCCATGGGGGTGCTGGTCTGCGGTTCCTCCTGAGCTGGTGCTGGGGGTCGGCGCGACTCACATTCTCTTCCTGTTTAAGTGTGAAGCCATGGTTGTGGGAAAAGTTTAATTTTACCCCTCGCAGTCTTTCCTTTACATAAAATGATAATGTGTTATGGTATATGCTTATTTTTTTCAAGTAACAGCTTTTTGAGATTTAATTTAAAAATCATACAACGTCACTGCTTCGAAGTGTACGCTTAAGAATAGTTTTTAATACACTTACGCAGTCGTGCACCCATTGCCGCTCTCTGCTTCCGGAACGGTTTCATCACCTCCCGAAGGAGCCCCGCACCTTTGTCGGCAGTCCCTGCCCCCGCCCCCCTGCTCCTGCTCCTCTGCTTGGGCGGCCTGTGCTTGTCCCGGCTGTGTCGTACGAACACAGTCCTCCAATGTGTGGCCTTCTGTGGCGGGCCTCCTTCACTTAGCACCACTTCTCAGAGTTTATTCCTGTTGAAGCATGTGTCCGTGCCTCACTGCTTTTTCAGGGTTGAATACTATCCGTTTGTGGATAGACCCGTTTTGTTTATCTGCTCATCGGTTGATGGGCACTTGGATGGTTGCACGTGCTCATTCTGAGATTTTGTTTCCTCGGGGCTAATAGGCTCTTGTTTTAATCCCTTACACCTGACGCTTCACGAGTCGTCTCTGAAGCACTGTCCACGTGTGGCTGTCCCGAGGGACCTCGCTGTCTCCATCCGAGCCCGCCCGGTGGGTGCTAGGCACCTTGCGTGGCGCCCCTCTTGGGAGCCGCTGCTGAAGGTGGCTGAGAACCCGCTGGCCCGAGCCCCGGGCCCGGTGCTGTCGGGCCAGTGTGGTGGTCCAGAGCCGGCGGAAGCCTCCCCTCTAGCCGGACCGGGCGGGGGAAAGCTGCCTCCCCGCCCTGGTGTTTCGGAATCCTCCTGGCGAAGATCACAGCCGGACGACTTGCGTGACGTTGAGATTTCCAGCGGGTGCCGAGCCTTGTCGGCGTGCTCGGTGCGGGAGTGCGGTGGTGGTCTTCCTTCGGGTGTGTGTCCTGGGGTTTGCACCCAAGATCGCTAGGGGAGGCACGGTGGACACCGGCTGCACGCGAATACTGCTCGTAACGTCTCGCCTCAGGCAGGCACCAGCTGGCTGTGTTTCACCGCTTCCCTAAGCTGCTGAAAATCGTTGTAGTTCAGAGCTGGAGCATTGGTAGTTGGTGCCCCGGTTACCTTGTGAGGTGTGAGTGGCCGCCTCCGGTCCCTCTAACCTGACGCTCTGCCCGCTGTAGCGGATCTGGCATTCCACGGGAAGGGAGTGAGTCTGTCCAGAGCAGCTGCTCTTATCCCCGATGTTAAGGAGGAGCCGTGGCCGGAAGGCACAGCGGTGGCTCCAGTTCTGCACTTGGCTCCGGGCGCTGATGGGGGCCTGAGCCCCGCATCTGAGCTCAGTCTGGCCGCCTGCACGGCTTCGTCTGTTACTTCGTGTTTGGCCAGCTCTCAGAGGCCCGAGGACTGCCTTCTTTTTCCAGTGAGGCGCACGCGACGGTCATCGACACATCCTGGGAGGCAGCTTTACTTTGTGGCGGTGGTGTAGTTACTCATTGAAAACGCGCATCCGACCACATCTGCTTGGAGCTGCCGTGGTCCCGCCGTTGTGCGGTAGGGTGACCCGAACCGCGGGGCCTTTGGTTACTGTCCTTCGACCGCTCCCCCCCCCCCCCCCCCGCCCCATGTCGGGGCTGTTGACTGTCAACTGGCATGTGCACAAGTTCATGCTCCCTGCGTCCAGCTCCACAAACCTTAGTGCTGCCGCTGTAGTTGGTGTGGAGTTTGGTTTGCGTTTGTAATGAGTAATGTGGAGGTACTTACGTGCGCTACAGCACGGTTACAGGCACTCGTCGGCATTTGCCTTATTTCTGCGGTTTTGGAAGTTCACTGGTTACTTGGGCCTCATTTTACCCATTTCTGATTTTCTCTTCAGTCCTGCGTATTTCATCCCCCCTCCTTTTGGACTGAGGACGTTTTGGATTAATCTATTTTTTTCCTACCAAGCAGGTTGTAGGAGTCTTACATTTTTAAAGGCAAGCTAGTAGAAGGTACGTTTTTGTTTGTTTGTTAAATTGGTGGCTGCCGACCTCCCAGAGACTGTAACTCAAAATTTCTCTGATGTCTCGGGAGAATAGTTTATTTGAGTATTGTTTTTCTGCCTTGGATGGATTACCTTTCAGAAGAAAGATCCTTGGGACGTTTCTCTTTTTTTGAGAAACCACCTTTCAGGACACCAGTTCTCTCGTTAGTTTACGAGCCGCCTGACGAGTTTACAGATCATCGAGGGTTTCTGATTCGCGACGCCAGCCTGCTGCAGGCAGTGCAGACGGCAAGGGCGACTCCCCCCCAGTCCCCACGAGGTCTTGTGTGTGGAGAGACCCGTCGTGTCGCAGAGCTCCTTCCTGTCACAGTGAAAAAGCGTAATCAAGAGCTTCATAAAATAGGTTAGTTCTTTTTTTTATTACGGCTGGAGTTGATTCAGCCACTCTCTTGAATGGATGGTATAAAATAGGCTAATTCTCAAGCAGTTTGTTTTGTTCTGAGTTACAAGGCCTGAGGTGGTCTAGAGTGAAGACAAAGGCAGACCGAATGTCTTTCGTATGATTGATGCTCTGGCAGCCGCTCCGATCTGTGATCAGGCCGTACGGGGTGGGCCTCGGCCTGCCAGTGCGGCCCCCAGGAGAAGCGCAGGCCTGTGGCCCTGGCTCTAAACGAGGGGGGGGGGAGGGGCACTCGGGTGTCAGAGACCCTTCGGACTAAGCATCTCGCCTGTAAGCGTGTTTGGGGTTTCAGGTGGGTGTCTCGGGTGCAGAGAAAAATCACGAGCCCCCAAAATGTCTCATGTGCGCCCTTACCGTTCCTTACTTTTCCTTCGGGTCCTGAGGCAGAGCGCCTCTCTCCGTCACAGGCCCTCTCACGGGCTCGTCCCTCAGTCTCTGCTGTGGTCACATCTTTCTGTTTCGTCCGGGAGGGTGTCAGCTCAGGTGTCTGAACTTTGTCCTTTCCTGCCCTTCCCGCTTCCCCCCAAGTCCCCCGCCTCGGTCTTTGACCTCCTCTGTTTCTCCACTCGGCACATCAGTGTTGTCATGGGCCTCTTACCTGTCTTGGAAACAGCAAAACCCCTTCCTTCCACGTTGTCCACTGTCTGTCCCTTCGTTAGCAAGTCCTCCCGCAGCCAACCTCGTTCCTACTTGCCGGGAGTGTCCGTTTTTAACGACTTGCTGTGTATCCTTCTGACGTTTTAACACACTTGTAAACACATGCACATTTTTCTGAAACCTCCTATGCGCACATCTACAGACAGGATCTTCCCCCAGGTGCTGCACCTTGCCCGGCCCCCCAGACGATACAGACTGGAGCCAGCTCACCTTCCGCTGCCACCTCGGCCTCCTGGAACCTGGCTTTTGCCTCCATCCTTTTTGGCGAAATCTATTTTTATTAAAGGGAACTCCATAAACTGTTAAAAAAATTTAAATAGAACACAAAACCAGAGGTGCAAACTGAAAAGACAAAAGTGAAACATCTCCCTCCTCCTCCACACATGGGAGAAGGACACACAGGACATTTCGAGGTGTGGGCCGCCTTCTCTCCTTTACCTGCGTATTGATACTTGTTATTTCGCACGTAAAAAAAACGAGATTTCTTACCTTTTTCCTAGCATCCATTCTGTCTCTCTCTTCGTTCCTTGTAGAAACTTCCAGAGGAACTTGCCGTGTATTTACAAGTAGGTAACTGGTGCCTTGCTCCGCACACAGGTCTGTGCCTTGCTTTCTTCCCCCTGGCAGCTGTTCTGGACATGCAGTCCACATCAGGCCACGGAGCGTCTTCGTTCTGGTTTCGTGGGTCCCCAGGGAGGGCATTTGGTTCCCATGTCACTATTATAAACAATCCAGTCGTTTACATACTACACATGACACGTGTGCGGCCCTTCATGTTTGGATGCGTGTGTACCCGGGGGCTAGAAACCTGGAAACGGGACTGCTGGTAGGCCACGGGGTGTGTGCCTCTGTGTGAGTGCAGGCAACTGCCCCAGTCCGTCTTCTGGAACCCGGGGTGGCATGTGTGAGCGTCTGTTTGCACACCTCCCGGCGGCAGAGGGGGCGGGGGTCGTGGCTGGGGGGCAGCATCTCTGAGGGTGGGGTGGGTTTGTTCTCATGGGTGAGCCCCCTCGTGGGTGAGGTGGAACATTAAAAAACATCTTTTTTTTTAATGTTTATTTTTGAGAGAGACAGAGCTGGGCAGAGCGTGAGCAGGGGAGGGGCAGAGAGAGAGGGAGACAGACTGTGAAGCAGGCTTCAGGCTCTGCAGGGACAGCTCAGAGCCTGTCTCTCCCCCACCCCTGCCCCCACTCCTCCTCCGCTCCCTCTTTGTCTCTCTTAAAATAAATAAACTTTTAAAAAAACGAGCATTTTATTTTTGGCAAGCTTTCCATATCCTTTGCCCTTTTCTGCCGAGTTGTTGATCTTTATTGTTAGGAGCTCTTTAAGTTTTAAGGAAGTTGTCCTTTTGTCTTTAGTAGAAGTGGCAAGTATTTGTTTTCCTGGGGTTTTTTTCTTGCCTGTTGACTTTGCCATGCAGTTTCTTTTTAGCGCTCTTGTTATCAATCTTGTGTGGCGACTGGGCTTTGTGTCATCATTAGAAATGCTTTATACTTTCTGCATTGTACACATCATCACGCCCGCGATGGGTTACGGCCGTGCGCCTGTGATGCCGTGTGCCTTCCCTCTGGTGCCTCCTGGTAGAACTCGCGCGGTTTCTCCTCTTACATTTAACAGAGCCATCTGGAATTTATTTGGGGTAAGGTACGGAGCTGGTTTTATACTTTCCAGATGAAAACCCAGTTGCCCCAGTGCCATTTGTTGAATGATGCCATCATGCTGCCCTCCCCATGTATATGTGGGGTGACTTCTAAACTGTGTGTATTCAGTTTCATTGATGTCTTTATCTGGACGGCCTCTTATTTGAAGGATTCGCTGCATGCTTTTCAGTCCTTATCTTTCTTATCTTCCGGGGGAGGGTGCTTCCTTTTTTTTTTTTTTTTTTTTTTTAAGGCAAATATGGTTGTGGAGGTGCTTCCCTTGGATGCTGGCTTAAAGGCTCCTGGGCTGGCTGAGCATCCTGCTGAGAATCTCCGCCTCCATTCATTCTCGCAGTGCACTCCCTTCTTCCTGCTTCTCTCAGTGTTTTCAGTCTCTCGGCTTTCCTGCCCTTTTGATGATGGTATTCTCACTGATGAATTCAAAATCTGCATGCCCAGCTAGATCTGAGCTCCAGCTGGAGGTCCCAGGTAGCTCCGTATGCCCAAAGGTAAGCTCCCTCTAACTGTCCTTGACTGCCTCACCCCGGCCCTGATACCCCCAGCCAGAAGTCCATGCCTCTCCTGTCGTTGGCCTTCTCTGGTCTCCCTCCAGTCAGTGACCAAGTCCTCAGCATCCTCGTGGGTTTCTGCTCTGTTGACACTGCCGTCCAAGTCAGTGTTTGCCCTGCCTGTCTGTCCCTCTCCCTCTCTTTCTTCCCGCCACACTTGACACGATGGTCCCATCTATGGCACACTTCTGTGCAGGCGCACTTAGATTTGGGGCCATTTGCCAGGGAGCCCGGGCATAGATTAAAATAGTCTTCAGGGATCAAGCACAACCCCTAGCCTCGTGTAGCTCCTCTCCCTCCCCTGAGTCAAGATGGCATGCTGGCACGCAAGTGAGTGATGATCTCCCTTTAGAATTAAGCTGATGTCACTGTTTAAAGTCTGCAAGAAATAACTCGTAGCTGTTTTATTTTGTTTTTTAATTAAATTATCCTGAAACTTTGGTACCGTAACTTTTCCTAGAAATCACAGTGACATGTCTAACTTCTCACCTTGGCCGGGGTCTAATCTATGGCAACCCATCTCCGTGACCTGGGTCTAGTCTGTTGTGACAACCCATCTTCATGACCAGGGTCTACTCTGCTGTGACAACCCATCCCACTGACTGGGTCTCGTCTACTGTGACAACCTGTCCCCCTGACCCCACTCTCAGCCTCTAACAACAGGCGCTATGGTGAGATGCCGGAAGGATTGTTATTCTCTGGCGTGCAGGTCTTAGCATGGCGTGCGTCAGCGTTTGTGATCTGCCTACTGCCTGTCTGTATTCACCTCTGTCTACACTCGAGGTTCCTTATGTTTACCGCAATCCCTCTTTCCCCTGAACCTTCGTAGGTACTGACCTCTCAGACAGGACACCTGGCACCTGGGACTCCCCAGCCCCCAGTTCTTGGCTTACACTTACAAGCCTTCTATGGCTTCCTTCTGTCCTATGTCTTTTACTATATTAAAGTGTGTTTCTTTAAATTTCCATCACCAGACTTTGACTTATTGGAGGGCAGAGACCGTCTCTTTCAGTCCAGAACCTTGTGGTCCCTGCCACCCCACAGGGGCTGTGTCCTGAGCATCTGTGAAATCTGAGTGGGAGGGAGGTGTTGGATGTTGATGAAAGCTCACCCTAGGGGCCGCTGGGTGGCTCAGTCGGTTAAGCGTCTGACTTCAGCTCAGGTCACGATCTTGTGGTTCGTGGGTTCGAGCCACACATCAGGTTCTGCACCGACAGCGCAAAGCCTGCTTTGGATTCTCTGTCTCCCTCTCTCTGTGCTCTCCCCTTTCAAAAATAAACATTAAACAAAAAAAGATGGGGTGCCTGGCACAGTCAGTCAAGCGTCTGACTTCAGCTCAGGTCACGATCTCTTGGTTCTTGGGTTTGAGCCCCGCTTCAGGCTCTGTGCTGACAGCGCATAGCCTGGATGGAGCTTGCTTTGAATTCCCCTCCCCCGCCCTCTCTCCCCCTCTCTGCTCCTCTCCCACTTGTGCTTCTTGATTTCTCTCTCTCAAAAATAAACATTAAAAAAAAAAGCCACCCTAGTGAAAATGTTTTTTCCTTAGTGCTTTTCTGTGGTCCTGTCAGTGACACCTGTTACCAAATCGTACTCTTCCGTGGTTGCTTTTGTTCATTGGTTGTTTCTCTCATACGTCACGTAGCTGTAGGTTTCTAGTGGATTTTAACGTCGGCGTTCTACTTTATTCTTCAAAAGCTGGCACGCGAATGCCTCCAATGGGAGCACCTCTCTGCACATGGTAGTTTGGGTGATACTACCCCAGGACAGAGCCAGGTGTATGGACCAGTCTGCTGAGCGCTTGTTGGTGCCGTGTAGACCTGCCTCCTGTGAGTCTCGTGGCAGAGTGGTGGTGGGAGCTTTGCAAGGCTGCTGTTTACAAAAGTGTAAATCGCGGAGAGCCCCGCTGTTTTTGTTTGGTGTAGAATGGCGATAAACTAATAACCGTTCGTCTTGCCAATCAAAGTTTCGTTTGCATTTTCTGTACTTTAAACATTGACATCAGATTCATTAGGAGGGAGCGTTATAGAGTCGTTGTCTTAATTATTTGGGACTTTTATATAAAAGCTTCAGTAGAATTACTGGAAAGAAATGTATCCTCAGGTTTCATACTGATCCACAGTGAATCTAATTAAAGCATGTATATGTAGGAACTTCTGGAAACTTAGTCTAGACGAGAAAAAAATAACTTTGTAAAAGGAGGGGAATTAATTGACGGGGAAGGGGATCCCTTCTCCCATGTCTTCTGGGCATTTCAACAGGATGTGGAGTCTTGGGGGCACTGCTGACAGCCTGGCTGTGCCGCGCTAACAGAGTCACGAGCCCCGTCGTAGGCACCGGGCTGGAGTCGCGTGCCCTGCCGTGCGGCGTGAGATCCGGGCTGTGGTCTGGGGTCTCTTGGCCCCGCAGCCACCACCCCCCCCCCCGCCCCCGGCGGGCTCGTCCCTGCAGGGCACCTTTGCTCGCCGGAGGGCACCCGTGGGGGCGGTTGTTCGAGCTCACGAAGGCGTGAGGCCCGTGACCTGGTACGCGTTCGTGTTGGTGGCGAGGAGGCTGGTTTACCGGTCAAATGACCTTCTTGCTGAATTCTCAATACGGAGACGGCGGACGGAGCAGGTGGTGGGAGGGAATGCCACTTGCCGTGTGCAGGCACTGCTCCAGGCGCCCCGAACCTGTTCACTTAGCCCTCGTGACTGCTCCGCCACTGTCCCCGTTTCAGCGGTGACAAAACAGACGCAAACAGGTTAAGTGTAAGTAATTTGCCAAAGAGGACATAAGGGGCTATTTTTATTATGTGAAGCCAAAATTATATTTTAAAACGGCCTTACTTTATTATTAAAAGTCAGGGGGAAAAGCGGAAGATTGTGTGGTGTTGGGGGGGGGGTGCTGTCCCGGCCCCTGCGGGTGTCGGTCGCGGCTCTCCGCGGCCTTGGTGGCGCCACCAGTTCACCGCTGTGCACGCAGGGCCCTGTGTCCACCTGCTCACGGGAGAACTTCATCTGGAGAAAGGCGCGGAAGGCACCCTGTCAGCGTTTCGGTAAATGTGGGAAGCTCTGTAGCGCATACCTGTCGAGGTATAGGAGTTCCCGTCACCGCCTCTTGTGGTCACTTGTCCCCTTCGGCACCCCCCAGCCTCCCCCTCCTCCTCCCCGCCTCCCACCTTTAAATCTGTTTCCCCCGGTCCTGGTTGGTGTCGCCTGTGCTAAACCTTCGTCAGAGTTCCGTTTGAGCCCCCGGTGAGCCTTGTGGCATTACCTGCGGTGGTGGGTCCAGGGAACACCCTGGGCAGGGTGCTGCACTGGAGTGGGTGCCGCCCGCTTGCCCAGATGTCGGGGTCGCGCTCTCGTATGGCAGCCAGTCACCTTCTCCGCCCTTCGTGCCGTGGTTGTCCTGTGTGTTACCTCTGCACTAGCTGTAAACCCCGCGACGTGAGACCACTTTTTGCTTTAATACGATGTGTTTTTAAAAATTAAGAAGAAAATGTCATTTTATGTTTGCCCACATATTTGCTCTTTCCAGTGCTTTTCATTACTCACTACAGAGCCGGCTTGGGGGCGCCTGCGTGTCTGTCGGTGAAGCGTCCGACTGCGGCTCAGGTCATGATCTCACCATCCCGACTTTGAGCCCCACGTTGGACTCTGTGCTGACAGCTTAGAGTCTGGAGCCTGCTTCGGATTCTGTCTCCCTCTCTCTCTGCCCCTCCCCTGCTCGCTCGCGTGCGCGCGCGCTCTCTCTCTCTTTCTCTCTCTCTCTCTCTCTCTCTCTCTCTCTCTCTCTCTCTCTCTCTCGCAAAAGTAAATTAACATTAAAAAGAAAAAAAAGCCTGTTTGTTATCGTGTCCCTTCAGTCTGGAAAATTCCTTCAGCATTTTCTGGAGTCCGGGTCTGCACGTTCGAAATTTCCTTAGTTTTCGTGCCTGCAAGAGTGTCTTGCTTCTGCCTGTGTTACTGCAGGGACCCGTCCGTCACCAGATGTAGGAGTCCCTGCTGACCGTCTCGCTCCAGCATTTAAGGAAGGGGAGGCCTGTGCAGTATGGGGGGCAGCCCAGCGTTGCCCTCTTCAGTTTAGCTTGTTCGGTGCTCTCTGAACTTCTTGGAGCTGTAAATTCATGCCTTTTACTAAATTTGGGAAATCGTCAGTCATAATTTCTCCATAGTTTTTTGTGTCTCGGTATCTCAGTATCCCTTTTGGGACTCCAACTGTAGGTACGTTAAGTCTCCTATTCCACAGGTGTTAGAAACTTTTCTTTTCTTTTCCAGTCTTTTTCTCTCTCTGTGTTTCAGGCTGGACACTTTCAGTTGATCCGTCTTGAAATTCTGCAAGTCTTCTGTTAATTCCAAACTGCTGTAAAGCTCATCCAATAGATTTTTTAAAGTTTATTTATTTGAGAGAGAGAGGGAAAGGGAGAATCCCAAGCAGGCTCCATGCTGCCAACACAGAGCCCAATGTGGGGCTTGAACCCACGAACTGTGAGATTGTGACCTGAGCTGAAATCAAGGGTCCGAGCCACAAAGTGCCCCAAGCTCATCTAATGGATTTTTAAATTCAGAAATAGCATTTTTTTTTATTTTAGAATTTCTACTTGGATTCTTTTTTATGATTTTAAGTCTTAATTTTTTTAGAGCAGTTTTAGGTTCGCAGAAAACTTGAATATTGTAATCACCCGAAGTCAGCGGTTTACATCAAGGCTCCTTCTTGGTGTTGTACAGGTTATGGCTTGGACAAGCGCATAAGGACGGGTGTCCACCGTGACATCACACAGAGCGGTCTCACTGTCCTTGACAGCCCTCCGGGCTCTGCCTGCGCACCTCCCTGCCTCCAGCCCCTCGTCTTTCCCTGCGTCCATAGCTTTGCCTTTTTCAGAATGTCATCTGGCTGGAGTCACACCGTATGTAGACTTTTCAGATAACATTTCATTTTCCTTCGTGCCTTTTCATGACTTGACAGCTCTTTTTATTGCTGAGTAATATTCCATTGTGTGGTGCACACAGTTGATGCATTCACCTCCTGTGGGACACCTTAGTTGCTGCCTGAATTTTCATATTTTAAGAGTTTCCATTTCTCTCCTGAGATATTCTTTGGTTCTTATGCCACATACATTTTCTTTTATGTTCTGAGCCTTGTAACAACTGCCACTTAATGCTTCTTGGCTCTGATTCCAGCGTGTGATTCCTCTTGGGCATGGCCTCCTTTTTCTCTTTGTATTGGATCTTGTTCTTGTTTCTTTACGTGTCTCGTGCTTACAGATTGCCCCTTGGGTTTTGCAAGTGAGACCCTGTACAAGCTCTGGGTTTTGCTTGGTCCTCCTGCAGAGTATCGTGTTGTTGTTGTGTTTGTTTTAATAGGCACTACATTTGGCCGGACCCAAACCCCAGAACTCTCTTCCTTTGTTGGCCAGCAGCCCCAACCTCTGGTTGTCTGGTCTTAGCTTGGCTCCTTGGGGCCTGCGTGCCTAATTCAGGGCTCACGCAGAGGTGTGGGCAGAATTTATATGCAGGACTAGACGTGTCCCCTTCTCGGACACTCTTCTGTCACAGTCTTCTCCCTCACTCAGCGCTGTCATATTTTACCAGATCTCAGGCTCGTCAAGGCGGTAGGACTGAGGAGTGCTGTCTGAGCTGTGGCTGCTGCTTTTTCTGATGAGGACTGAGCCCAGGGGTCATGAAGCACACCTGGTACCAATCCCATTTTCTAAGTGTAGACCTTTCTTTAGTTTCTTTTGGTCGTGTTCAGTTTATTGGTTTTTATACTTTGTTCGGAGTTACGGTTCTCGGCAAGAAGGTTGGTCCAAATACTCCGTCATTACTGAACGTAGAACCAAATGTTGTGGTAAATGTGGGCCACGTAGTGCAGGGAGGATTGATTCTCTCTAAGGAGGTGTGGCTGGGAAGGAGGGTTTTACAGTAATGGTGACATTTGTCCTTACAAAGAATGAGGTTCTGTGCGGAGGAGAAACCGATGATATGATGAGATACGAGGGTCGTTTGAGAACGTTAAGTGGGGTGATCATGAGGCATCCTGGCTCCGAGTGGGTGCTGAGGAACAGAGCCAGGCGCCCTGGGCATCTGGAGCTCTGCACCACCACCCCCCCCCACCGTCGTCAAGCGGCTCCTAGGGACAGATACCATTTACCTGTTGATGGAGGATCTGTTGTATCTGTTGTAGGAGGTCAGTCTGGAATTTCTTGGCCTCTGTGTCTTTTCTGTTCAATCCAGTTGAGCCCCTTCTGGCCTGACCTTTCCCTGCATGGCTAACCATAGGGGTCTGGTCTCTGACTCTCTGAGCACCTCTGTCTTGCTGTTGACAGGCATCCAGTCAAGACTCATTAAATGGAATTTGTGGCTTCTATAGAAGTAAAACCCAAGGGCGTGTTTTACCGACACCTTGTGGACCTTTGATACACTCTTCTTCTCATCCAGATGCTTCTTCTCATTTCCAGCTTGTTTCAGTGCTTGTCCTTTCCCGTCCTGGACGCCTGCATGCTCTGTAACCTAACTCCTGCCGTGGCCGGTATCTCCCGGGGGTCATCAAGCAACCGTTTTAAACGTGCTGACCGCTCTGAACGGTTCATCTCAGCAGGTGAATGTTATATTGGGAACCAAAATGGTCCTTGTAGCACAGCTTACTTGTTACTGTCAGACACTGAGACGGTTTCTCAGAGAAAACCCCAATATTTAAGCATCGTTCTGGCCCAGACATACATGCACAGTAACCGTAGCGTGTGTAGGATGCACCTGATGTCAGAAGTCTGAAGGCACAGCCTGCGGTGGGTGCCTCACCTGTCGCCCTTCCGGAGGCAGCCGAGTGCACACAAGGGGGGGGATGACGACCGCTGCTCCCCGTTTTCGATCCCACACAGTCACACGACTTAAGTTTTTCCAGAAGTGGGGGGGTGCTGTCTTCCCGAACGCATTGCTTTAGATTCCCATGCGGTGTTGCCTTGGAGTTTATGAAGATTGGGTGTTCCCGTGCGGCCGTGCCCTTTAAACTCCCGCTTGTAAAAGCGTGTCTGTGTGCTCCCTTGAGGTCGGTCGCCTGTTGCTCCTTCTGCTAGCTTCGCGCCTTTCTCCAGCGACCGCTGAGTTCTTTCCCTCCCCTCCCGCACCTTGGGTTTGCCGCCTGTTCCCTGGAGAAGACACCAAGCCTGCTGGCACTGCGTTTCAGGTGCAGTCAGACTAGGAGGCCGGGGGTGTGGCCGTTCAGACGGAAGCCCTGGTGCCACGCCTGCACAAAGTTGTGCTGTTTGTTGAGCACCTGCAGTGTGACAGGCTCCATTGGAGCCACTGTCTGGGTCCTAGCTGCCGCCGAGGGTGCGGATCGGGCACTACTTTAACCTGCTGTGCAGGTGCGTGTGGCTGGAGATCCCATCTTTAGCAGCTGGGGCTCTTGACTTGGGACCCAGGCTGAGTCTGCACTGCAGAGCCTCCCTGGCGGGGCTTCCGGACGCCAGGAGCCGTTCGTACCTGACCCGCCCCCTCAGGTTCTAGTTCATTGGCCTGCGGTGGGAGCCCTGGGATCCGAATTCGTAAGAGCTGCTCGGGTGTGCAGGGCGAGGGCTGGGCGGGCTGTTAGAGGCTCGCCTGCTCTGCAGGCTGCTGGCGGGACTTGGCCTTACGGTCACTTTGCCGGGACCCCTCTAGCCGAGGGCTTGGTTTGGTACCTTTCACTGAGATTTTGAGCAGTCATCTTTTTTCTCTCTCTCATTTTTAATGAGTACAGCTGCAGGGTAAGACATTTTAAAAAGGAACGTTTTTATGTGGAAAACAGTTTCTGGTTAGCATTGGCTTTCACTTGGCCTAAGTCAGCAAATAGCTTTCACTATTAAACTATCTACTTTCTTTTTCTGGTTTTGAGAGACGCATAATTACTATTTTAGTAAAATGCTTACAAATCGCTTTGCTTTTTGATTTTATGTATTTTTTCCCATTGAGTTAGGAGTATTTAGCAGATGGTATTCTTTCCGGTGTGGAGGTGAGTTGCTTGGAAGATAGACTGGAAATCAGTGACTCGATGTGTAGAGCCTGTGGAAGTAACTCACGCCTGTCCCCGAGGGCCCGGCCCTGCTGCCCCTTGGCGTTACGAAGCTTCAGGCGCGAAGGCCTTTCTGCCTCGGGGCTCCACACTTCTGTTCCTGTGCCTGGAAGGCCCTTCCTCCGCTTGGTGTGGCTCCTTCTCCAGTTCGGCCTCAGCCGCGGGGTTCGCGTCCTCCCTTGGAATTGGCTTAGGTGTTGCCTGGTCTGTCCCCCATGCCCCGTCCCCTGGCAGCATCTGCCCCGCCTGTCATGGCCCCTCAGCGCCTCTGAGAGTAGGAGACGGCCTTTCGGGGGTGAGCTGCGGGGTTTGGTTTTCAGAAGCTGCTTCTGTTTTCCTGTCATGTTCCCGTCCTGTAGGAGGTTAACTTACGCTGAGACTTCGTGGCTTCTAACTCGTTTCTAGTTCTGAGAGTAACTGTTCTTTGCAGAAAAACTGGGAAACAGAAAAATGTTTTTTAAAAATCGCCCAAAGATGATAAACACTATAGCATTATGGTACATTTTTCTTCTTTCTTTAATGCCTGTCTGTGTGCGTGCACCCTTGACAAGTTATGCATTCCTGTGCCTTTTGTTTTCTGAAGTTATTTTTTAAAGACTGCATAATATTTAACCACGTAGATCTGTATTTACACGTGTAGATATTAACCTTGCTGGGTATTTGTTGTTTATATATGTATTTTTTGCTCCTTATTTATTTATTTTTGAGGATTTTATTTGTGTATTTGTTTAAGTTTATTTATTTTGAGAGCACATGCAAGTGTGAGAGGGGTAGAGAGAGCGTGAGAGAGAGGAGCCCAAGCAGGCTCTGTGCCGTCAGTGCAGAGCCCGACGCGGGGCTCCATCCCATGAACCGAGTGAACTACGAGATCACGACCTGGGCCGAAATCAAGAGTCGGACGCTCAACCAACTGAGCCCCCCAGAGAGGCTTTATTTTTATGGGACGCCTGGGTGGCTCCGTCCGTT
Source organism: Panthera tigris (assembly GCF_018350195.1). NCBI lineage: Eukaryota > Metazoa > Chordata > Mammalia > Carnivora > Felidae > Panthera > Panthera tigris. Next base: position 59,362,467 of record NC_056674.1, on the reverse strand, counting down.
GAGCATCCATCTGTTTCTGCTGAGGTCACGATCCCAGGGTCATGGGATCAAGCTCCCCCGCATTGGGCCTCTCGCTGAGCATGGAACTTGCTTAAGATTCTCTCTCCCTGTGCCCCTCCCTGCTCACTCACACTCTCAAAAAAAAAAAAAAAAAAGTAAAGATTTTATTTTTATGTGATCTCTACACCCCGTGTGTGGCTTGAAGTCAGAATCCTGAGGTCAAGAGTCACACCACCCGCTGTGCAAGGCACCCCTTTTCTGCTCTTCTAAAGCTAAGACAGACTTCCTCGCACACAGACCTATGACTGTGTCACCGACTGTGTTCTTAGGAGAGGGAACTCCCAGAGGGATTGGTAGATCTGGAGGTCCTGTCCCGGCGTGATGCATGGTGGCTACATCCACTGCTACTGGGGGCTGAGTTTGCTCCCATCGTAACAGTGGGAGCATTGGCCCTGAAGAGCATGTCACGGAGCTGTGGTTCAGGCGACACATAAGCGTGTCAGCTGTCACGTGCTAGTTGTAGAGCAAGTGGTCACTTGTCATGGAGAAGTCCGGTTTTGAAAAGTGGCACGCGTGTTTGCAGAAGGGAGCCCCCCGATTCCAACGCAGGGGCACAGGGACTGGTGGCCGTCTGGAGCCCGTCCCCGGGCGCCGCGGGCACAGACGGTGGAGTCGATTTGCCCTTGGGGAGAATCAGCCTCACGGAAGAGGTTTTCTTTCCGCCAGGACCTCCGAGGTGTCTCTTCCAGGTGTCTCTGGACAGGTGTCTCTGGAAGACAGAGCTGGTCTCTGCCAGGGCGCTTGTGCCGCTGGCTTCCCGCTTCCCGCTTCCCAACGGGACCGGCCGCCTCAGTGACGGTAGCAGCGGACATTGTGTTGCATATTGACTGTTTGTCCAGCCGCTACTTGAAATTCTCACAAAACCCCGGTGAGGTAGGCACCGTTAATCCCCACTTGGCGCCTGGGGAGACTGGACCTGAGCGAGTTGGATCTTGGCCGCCGTCACAGCCAGCAGGGGCTGCTGGAACCAGTGCCGTGGCCTCCGCGAGCGGGCTCTGCTGTCCCCCCGGTGTGACCCGCACTGGGACCGCCCCCTACTGGTCCACTGACCTTGGGGAGAGTCGTGATGGGCACCGGTTGCTTGTGCTGTTCAAGAGAAGGGTGGAGCAGATTGGGGTGGGTACAAGCAGATTGCACCCAGGGTGAGAACGGTGTAAAGGGTGCTTATAATTCTAGTCGTTTCCGTTCCTTTATTCTCCGTGGCCTCTTGCAGTGTGTCACATCTCAGGCATTCCACGCACACCTGCGTTTTAAGCTGGAGTCCCGTCTTCACCACCCCTTCACGGCACAGCCTGGCTCACCGGCCTCTCGTTTATGGCTCTGTACACACGCGTCATCGTCACCTACTTTCCGGCCCCACGGTACGAGCACCGAACCGCTGTGTGTTGCTACTGCGAGTGTCACTGCCGTGGAGGACCTTGCGGAGAAACAGTTTTGAGTGTCCTTCGTGCAGCTGAGGGCCAAGTTGGGAACTCCAACTTCATGGTGAGGGAAGGCCATCGTCTTTTGTAGGAGTTCCCCAGGAGGGTCTCCGGGGGGTCTCACCGTCAAAGACCACCGCCTTCTGGAGAAAGGAGGCTCTCTGTCGCCTGCTGCAGCCCCTTCAGTGTCTTACCCTGGTGACCGAAGATTCGTTTACATTACGGCACAACGAGGACCCCGAGCCTTCAGTTTCTCCACATATTAACGACCTCTTTACTGGGTTTTTCCGAGAAGCTCCCTCCCTCCCTCCCATGTCGAACGTTCGAGTGCTTGCTGCGGGCCCCGCCCTCTGCCCGGCTTTGTCTCGTCCGATGACTTTGAATGATCTTTAATGAAATCGATTTTTTAAAAGTTAAAACTCTCTTCTGAAAGTTGTGGTTCCGGTCCATGAATATTAAAGTGAGTTTTCAACACCACGTTTCAGGCCACCTGTGTTCTGCAGGGTCGGTCTCGTCGGAGGCCGGCGCCGAGGAAACCCTTGAGAGCAGGGAGCATGTGCACCGGCAGGAGCCACGCCACCAGCCCCTGCGCGCCCTCTGGCATCTCCGTCCCTCCCTCTCGGAAGGGGACGCGGGGTTCACGTGATGTAGTCTGTGCGGTGCTGGGGTTCCGCTTTACAGCCCACCTGGGGGGGTTGTCGGGCCTTTGGGTGTTCTGACCATCCTGAAATACTCTGGTGGCATCAGCATCGCCTGAGAGAAGGGCAGAGGCTCGGGCCCCACCTGACCTTCTGAGTCACAGCTTGAGTTTCAGACGCCAGAAGCATTTTGCACGTGGAAGTTTGGGGACAGGGGCCTCGTCTCTGTTTAGGCGGCGGTGCCGGTGGGAGGCTGGCACCCAGAGCCGGGGCCTTGGCCCGTTACCGGGGCCACATCTTGCCCGGAGGAGCCCCCGGGCGGACCGTTAGCCTCAGGCCGCTAACAGGCCCCGGAGTCCGGTTTCATTCACACGTACAGCCCTGGCGGCCCTTGATTAGACCTGGCAAAATACCCGGGCGACTGTGTGGTACAGAGCTTAGCATGCGGACCTGCCCTTTGAACTAGAGGTGCTTTTTTGGCTCGGTTCATCCTGCTTTTGTTAAGACTGGATGAGGCAGCCCTGTTTCAGGGGTCCTCGTCAAGTGTCTGGGCTGCGTCGGGTGCTGTGTGAAACGCAGAGGACATGGCAGTGAATGGGACACACGGGAAGTCCCTCCTTCGCTGAGCTGTGACAGGTCCTCACCGAGAGGTGTAGATGTGACAGCAGCGAGGGGGCGGGGGCACCCTAGGCCCCGCCCCGGTAGCCACAGCGGGCTGAGCGGAGGGGAGGAGCAGGTGATGCCACGGTCCCCTGTAGGTTGGGGGGGGGGGGCTGTCTGGGTGGGACGTGAGGAGCCCGTCCAGGAGCTCAGCGAGTGAGGGGCCTCGTGGAAAGGGCTGAGGCTTGTGCTTGGAGAGTGCTTCTCGTGGCTCCTGTGGCCGCAGCAGGAGGCAACATTTGGAACCGATCAGGTCTTTATTCTCGTGTCCATCAGGCTCATGACTGGGGCTCCACTTGTGAGCGTGAGTCAGAGAGCATCTGAGTTGAGCTGCGGAGGTCACATGGGGCAAATTAACTTCACCAAAAATAACCCAAACACAGCATTTCTGGGAAATGCAGGCGAAGAGAGCTTTCAATGTAAACAAAAGAGCAAATTCAAGATAAAGGCCTGGTTGGAAAAAGTGAACATTTGGAAAACTAGGAAGAACGTTCTGAAAGCACAGGGAGGCGAACAAAGATTTCTTTTCCGCTGGTTATGATTTTACAGTTTTCTTTCTTGTGTTTATATTGTTGGCGGGCGTGGTTGCTTATGTTGGTGGTTGGCGTTCCGGGGTAACTCCTGGGCTCTCCCCCTCCCGTCCCCTCCCCCTGGGGCCGTGGTGCACAGACCCACCCCATCAGCTCACCCAGCCACCCGCCCACGGAAGGAGCTTTGTCTTCTGCCTGGGTGTCCTCCTCCTGCTTCTTCCTGCTCCTCGCAAGGGCTGACCAGACAACCGGCCTGCCGTGCTTCGGACTCTGGCTGCGGTGCCTGGCATGACCAGGGTCCCGGCCCCCCTCTGGACATGCTGATGGGACAGGGGGTGGGCGCACGTGTCCTTGCCAGGCCCAGAGGTTAGCGCACACCGGGGTTGAGACCCCCGGGCCCAGGTGCCCGAAGCTGTGCTCGCAGAGGCGTCCCGGCTGTGGTGCTGTTGTCCCGTCCCTGCCCCTGCCCCTGCCCCTTCCCCACGGAGGCTGAGTCTGGAGGCCACCTTTCTCTTTGTGGCTGTTGAGGATGCTTCAGGGTGGGTGGTGGTGTGCGTGCGGGGTCTCGGTGTGTGTGTGTCCGCCTGTGCGGGAGAGGTTCGTCACCAACCAGCCGGCAAGGTTGGCGCCTCTGGTTGGTCGTTCGGACGGCTGAGCCTCCTTGTCATCAGGACGAGGACTTGATTCACTTAGCAGGGTAGTCCAGGGGACGTGGAGGCGCACTCGCATCAGGCCAGATCGCACACAAGCTGTTGTGCATTGGGTTTATTGTAAGAGTTAAAAGGTTAACCTCCTGAGTTTCTTCCCAAAGTAATATTTGCTGTTTGGAACTAAAAATCTTGCTCCGCAAATAATTTTTGTAACTGTTGGTTCTGTTATCTTATTCAATATGAAAGAAGTTCCTTTCTAGAATATTCAGACCAATGGATGAAACTTTGCCAAATCTAAGGGAAATAATCCAATTTAGTTAAATTACAAATAAAAGCAATTTAAAATTTTAACGGTCTTGATAACATCTTGGTAAGTGTTACCAAAAGACTTGGCTCTTTGGAGGAGTACTGGGTAGTCAGGATTTATTTCCGTGAGTTCCGTGAACTTCCAAATGAACTAGACCGTGCAGGGTTGCTTTTCTTGCGTGGCGTCTCCCGTGTGCGTGGGGAGGCCTCCTGCAGGGGCTTCGGCAGCCCGCCGGGCACACGGCCTTGTGGCGTCCACTGTCCTGCGGGCGTGGTGGCATCTCCGTGCTGTCCTGGTGGCTCTCTGCCTGCGGTGGGCTCACGGTGTCCTCCGGTGGGCGCCCTCTGGCCTCCCGCTGGTGAAGCCAACTAATGAAACGAGGGGCCGGCGACTCCAGGGGAGGATGGGGACCAGGGGTCCTGCTCCTCTTCTCCCCTAAACCTCCCCCTGCCCTGTGTGTGGAGCGTAGCGTTTCTCACCCTTTAAAACTCACACCTCTCTCGATAAACTTGAAAATCTCAACTTTATTATCCTTTGAGATTTTGACACGTCCTAAATTGTGACTCTGAACAAGTCAAGTACTAGTCACTTCCTCTTCCGAACCCTGCAAGTACTCCATGTGTTTTGGCTGTAAATTTTCAGGTACTGACGCTCGTTCCGGGGTGGGGGCGGGGGGAAAGTTCTTGTCCCCCCCCCCCCCCAGGTGCCCAGGGTCCCCTCCTGCCTCCGGCACATTCGCACAGAGCCCCCTCCCTGTGGGCAGGGGCTGGTGGGGAGGGGAAGCCCGAGCTCAGTTCCCTGCGGAGCTGCCGCCACGGTGCCCACGGTGCCAGGGCCGCCTGTGCGCCTGCCGTCTGGTCGGGTCTCTATCCACAGCTGCTTCAGAGGCTTTCTGTTTTCACTCCTACAGGCGCCGTGGCTGTGAGTGCCGCCCCCCGCCCCCAGCCCCCCGTACTTTTCTCAGGAGTAGGTGCTTTGTGCAAGTAATTCCTAGAAGTAGGATCGTAATGTGATGCTAGAATATGTGCCCCACAGAGATCCAGTCGTATTCCCTTCTTTACTGTTCTGTTCAGAGTACTTTATCATTTACTCAAGATTTTACGGGACAGAGTTGAGTCCTGCTGTGTAATTAATTTTACAGGGAGCTGTATGACTTGAAGAAATAAAATACAAGGTTCTACTCAGGTAGAGGTGTGTAATTCATGAAGCGTGGCTGACGTGGTTCCCGGGCAGGCGACTGAACCGCTGGCACAGGCCCAAGCTCCCACGTGTACTTGCAGGTGCCCAGGCTGCCGCTGCATCGCAGCGGTGCGTGGGACACGGGCAGCGTCTTCTTTCGCGGGAAGTGCTTGTTAGTACGCTACTGTAGGAGTGGTGTTTTCAAGAAGCTTTATGTCCGTCTCCTCTAGAAGGTGTACGTATGTGTGCTTTTATATATATGTTTTGTATACACTTTTGAAAGTACAATGAACATAAATGACTTTCAGGTAACAGTGAACAGTCATTCCACATGAACCAAATGGGAGAAAATATGACTTCTTTGTCCTCCCAGGTAACTCCAAGAACCGAGGCTCCCGTCAGCAGCGTGAGTAATAGTTTGGAGAACGCACTACACACATCAGCACATTCCACGGAGGAGTCGCTGCCCAAGAGGACTGTGGGGAAACACTCCAAAGGTGAGTCTGTGTCTGCGAGGGGCCCAAGGAAGAAGGCGCACTGGAGTGTGCAAAACAGATCTGTGTGATGGTGTCTGGTTAAATACTTTCTCCTCTTTCGCAAACATCTTAGTTAAGGTGCGTTGTTTTTCTAAATTCTCTAAGCAACATACGAACATATATATCTTGGCTGTAAAAATCTCAAATATTGATGTTTATTAAGGGGAAAATGAAAGTTGCTGCACCCTCCTCCCTGCCCCCACACCAAAACAAGTCCTAAATCGTAGAGCGGCACCACCCTATAGAACTTTCCACAGAGATCATGTACCAGTCTCCATCCGCACTCACTCAGTGGCTGCCAGCCACATGTGCCTTTTGAGCACTTGAAATGTGCCTCGTGCAACCGAGGACCTGAAAGTCATTCATTTATTATTATTATTATTATTATTATTATTATTATTAACCTTTATCGATTTTTGAGACAGAGAGAGCATGAATGGGGGAGGTTCAGAGAGAGAGGGAGACACAGAATCTGAAACAGGCTTCAGGCTCTGAGCTGTCAGCGCAGAGCCCGACGCGGGGCTCGAACTCACAGACTGTGAAATCATGATCTGAGCCGAAGTCGGATGTTCAACCGGCTGAGCCATCCAGGCGCCCCTATTATTATTATTTTTGATGTTTACTCATTTTTGAGCGCTAGAGAGAGAGAGAGAGAGAGAGACAGCGTGATTGGGGAGGGTCAGAGAGAGTGGGAGACCCAGAATCCAAAGCAGGCTCTAGGCTCCGAGCCGTCAGCACAGAGCCCGACACAGGGCTTGGAACCATGAACCGTGAGATCGTGACCTGAGCCAAAGTCAGATGCTTAACCAACTGAGCCAGGTGCCCCCCCGAAAGTTTATCTTTATTTCGTTTCCATTGCAACCGCGATGGCTCAGTGTGGAGAGCGGCCGCTATACTGGACAGCGCCATTCTGGAGACGACAGAGGGCACGTCTCAGACAAAGCCGAGTGTCCTCGGTTCCTGCACCAGCTGGACAGTCCCAGAGTTGCGCTTACCGTACACATGGCAGGCTGAGTGGCGGTGTGGGGACTTACAGGAGGCGAGTGAGGTGATGTGCAGGACGGGGACTTGTGATGAAGAGGCCCAGGACACTTAAGGCCACCTGCTGCTTCCCTCACTCGCCTGTTTCCCCTTTTGTTTGTATCTCAGGCAGTGTTCCTCACGGATGTTTAATAAATCGGGTTTTTTTGTTTTGTTTTTTTTAAATGTTTGTTTATTTTGAGAAGGGGGCGGGACAGAGAGAGGGGGACAGAGAATCCCAAGCAGGCTCTGCACTACCAGCACAGAGCCCCATGTGGGGCTTGAACCCACGAATTGGGAGATCGTGACTGGAGCCGAAATCACGAGTTGGACATTCAACCAACTGGGCCACCCAGGCACCCTAATAAATACTTTGTTTTTAAAATAAAACCCTCAAGGGCGCCTGGGTGGCTCAGTTGGTTGACGCTGCGACTTTATCTCAGGTTACGATTTAACGGTTCTTGAGTTCAAGTCCCGCATCAGGCTTTGTGCTGACAGCACGGAGCCTGCTTAGGATTCTCTGTCTCCCTCTCTCTCTGACCCTACCCTGCTCATGCGTTCTCTCTCGCAAAATAAACAAACATTAAAAAAATTTTTTTAACAAAAAAAATAAAATAAAGCCCCATTCTGACAAAATCACAAGAGCCACCCGTCCCTAACTTGGGTCATATGTGCCAGAAATAGCCACGTCCTAACTGCTCTACCATATTTATGTGTATAGATAGGTTCAGGTGTTAAAACAGCGCGTCCTTATGGCAGTGCTGGGAGCACGGTCCGCTCCTCGATGAGGCTGTTGTTCTGAAGACGCAGCAGGGCCTTGCCTCCGGGGTGGACAGTTGTCACTCAGTTGTAAGGACTTTTCCCTCCAGAACTGCTCTCCTCCTTTTTCCTTGTACGTGTCGTCCTGGGAGAAGTGCCTTCCGGTGAGGTGGTGTTTCCTTTGTCCCTCTGCTGTCCAGCATGGACCCGTGCCCTGCACCGTCCCAATATGGAGGGATGGCTTCTTCTTTCCCATTGTGCTTTTTCCTTGAGGCATAATTATCAAGACCCCTCCTTCCTGTTTTTTAAATCTAATTGGAAGATCTGTGCTCCCTGGCCTTCCCTTGTCCGCGTGCTGTGGCGCACCGAGAGCCCACAGATGAGCCGGTGTTAGCATCGGTGGAGTGAAGCATGTGAGCCAGGCCTCCTTGGCTGTCCACTGCATTCTCCATTCGGGGGTCCTATGTAATATGTTTCTTCCGCCCAGAAATTGGGGGACAGTGAGGTTGGTTTTCATAGTCACACTTCTTGTGACGCTCCTGGCAAAACCCGGAGTCAGTGTGTTATTACTGTAGGGTTTTCTCGCTGTCTTTTCTGCATTCTACTTGTGTTTTGACTTTTCTCTACTTCCTTGGAAGTCCCTAGCGATAAAAGAGGTCAGACTTTCACGTCTGTTTTGTATGAAAGTTCAGAGGCAGCTGGAAACTGACTGCGGTCCCCAGATTGTGTTCAGGGTGGTGGTCTGCAAAGTTGGTGTTGAGAGTGATCGTGCCCTTTTTCCCCGTGCCCCGTATCGTGAAGACCTTCAAGTACCGGGGTAGGGAGCACAGGACAGCAGTTTGCACATGTGGCTTCAGCAGTGGGTAGTGGGCCACGTGTTCCTGATGGGGCCTTGAATTGCTCGGGGCTGCCATGCGTTTCCCCCAAACCCACACGTCGTGGTTCCTTGTTACCGAGACTTAGGGAAACAGTTCTAAAAGTACAAGGTGAGATTGGAATTACTTTTAATGATACTCTCGGTGAAAGAAGTCCTGTAACTTGGTTCTCTTGGTTGGAATAATTATCTTAAAAAATTATCCTTGTATGAGGCTGAACATCACAGTAAACTTAATTGCACTGCAGGCCATTTGCCAGAGGTTCTAAAACCTGGTCTCAAGACCCCTTTGCATTCTTAAACTTAAGGATTCCAAAGAGTTTTTGTTTATGTAGTGTATACATATAGGTATTTATCATATTATAAGTTAAAATGGATTTTTTTAATTATTGTTATTTTTTTTTACTTAAATAGATGCTTTGTGTTGGGTGCCCCTGAGGATTTTGTGTCTGTCCTGTAGCAACATTATGACGGAAGCAGACGTAAAATTTGAACTCCAAAAGTCTCATCCTTTTGGCGACACAAAACCCGCTGCAGAGAATTAGAGCAGGAATTCTAATAAGCAGCGTGATAATAAAACCCAAATTCTGAAACCCCAGCAGTAGGTTACTGTTTTGGGGCTGCACTGGGGACTCAAAGGTGCTTTTGGAGCTGAGGCGTTTTGATCATTTTAATTTCTCTGTTGACTCTTTTCAACATTTTGTTAAGACTTTGAAACATCCAGTGAAGTTGAGAATTTTACAGCAAGTACTTACCATCCAGATTCTACGATTTCATTTTACCTGCTGCTTCCCTTATCTGCCCATCTCCCCACCCACGAGGACATTGCATTTCTTTTTAAGACATGGCATTGTTTGGTGCATTTCCAAGTAAGCTGTTCTTTTGACTCTTTCGCTGTGCTTTCCTCGTGTTGTTAATTATTTTTGGAAAACTGGTTGCTTACATTCCTCAGCCCATGATTCTCACTTGAACCACAGAACAGAGTTATCCGAGTGGCTGTTTCTCATCCCCTAAAGAAAGTCTGACTTGGAGACATAGGAGTCAAGCTGATCCATCCCAAGTGGCTTCCTTAAGACAACAGGGCTCAGCTGTCTGAGTCCCCATGGAGAGAAGCCACAGGGATGACAGTGGGCATCTTTACCTTTTCAGCCCTTACCTTGAGTTACTATTGACCCACTTCACGGGGGGGTGTGCGAACCTTGCGGTGTGCTCAGTGGTGTTTGCAGCGTGCTCAGTACCGAAGCCACTCGTGCTGGCCTGTATCAGTTGTTCAAAGTGTAGGGCGTTGTTTAGTCTCTCGATGTCCTGTTGATGGCATGAAGTCAGCCGTGGTGACGTCAGAACTTGCTACGAGTGAGGGGCTGTCCCCCAGCCAGCTGTGAGACATTTTCCAGGACGCCACTTAGCCCCCCGACATGTCCCGCGGGCTGTGGCTGTGTGTGTCCCGTGCACGCACGCCCACCGCATGCCCCCAGCCCTGCTTCAGGAAGAGCAGGGGATTCTCTGCCACCTTCTGAGCAACCCCCTCACTGAAGCTGCGCTCGCAAGAGGTGACGACAGGTCAGCTCTTCTCTTCTCTTGGTATCTGACCCCCCAGCTCTGTCCTCCCCTGGTTTCTTTCCATTTTTAAGTGGTGGACCATCGTGCACACAAAAGTGTTGGGTCTCCCGGTAACACGCTCCCCACTCCTCCTCTTATCTGTGTTTGTTTCCTTTCAAATTCCTCCTCGTCCACTCCTGAGAGGCCGGCGCAGCCCGGGCCCCTCTGTCGCCCATTCCCGCTCTGTCTGAGCCTCTTCTGCTGATCTGTTGATGACTTTCAGATCTGAGAGTTCAGCTGAGACCCTTGCTCAGGACCCCAGATCCCTGTGAATATTTTCCCCAAGGTGGCCTGCTGGTGCCTCTACCCATGTGCCCAGACGGACCCGTCACTTCCGTTGCCACCCCTGTGATGAGTTGCCCGCAGACGTGATTGGTGCTGACCTTCAGGCGTCCCTGTTCCGCACGAGGGGCTCAGCCTCACAGCCCTGGCGTGGCCCCAGGGGGCCATCATGGAGTCTTCTTCCTGTCACTGTGGCCGCCATACCCTCTGCCGCCTGTGGGTTCTCCCGCCTAGTCCATCCCCAGCAGGGACCTGCTCTGTGGCTGGGCCACAGTCCTCCCATTTAGGAAGCATGTCATGGCATGCACGGTGGCAGCTGCTATCACAGCACTGACCGCCAGGCGCCGTCCTCAAAATGTGTGCACCTAGTTGATATCACAGTCCCGTGAAGTGGGAATAGGTGTTCCTTTCGTTCAGGATTGAGTATCTGCCCAAGGTCTCTGAGCTGGAAAGAGACGTTTCAGACTGAGCCCATGTGGCAGCAGATCCCACGGGCTTACCTTGACCTGCCTGGGGGAGGCCTATCTTGGGGCTTGTGGGCTTGCCTTGTCTGTGCCTGTGTCTCCCTGTGACGTTTACTCATGTCCCTGCTCTGGTCTCGTCACTCCTCTGAGTTCCTGGCTCCAGCCACGAGCAAACTTGTGCAGACGCCATGCTCTGTCCTTCCTAGACCTTGGTCATTCTGTCCCTCTGCCCAGATGGGCTCCTCCCTTTGAAGTCCAGCTCAGACATTACTGCTTTGAACTTTGTAATGTTTATGTCACTCGTGGTTAGTGCTGTGCCTGGTACATACTAAGGCTGAATAGAATGTTTGCCTTAATGTACAAATAAGTGAAATTCCTCGGGCCCTTAGATCAAGTGCCATATCACTAACCATTGAAATGGAATATGTGCATGTTTATTTCCTATTTTTGCTACTTGAGAAATCTCTTTTATCAGCTTTACATTTTTTAGATCATGCCATGCATCACTCTTGTTTTTATTTCTGTTTCTAGAGACCTAACAAATTTAATACAGGGTAGCTAAGATGATAAAAAAAAAAGGAAAACAAATTATGGAGTTTTTAACTATAACATGATATGTCCTAGAAAAGATGTCAGAAAGGAGGCTCAGTTTAATCAACATAGTAGTGAATGCTAAGATTTTAACAACAGCCGGAGAAGTGCTTCTAAAAATGATCCCCATTAACACAGACAACCAAACGGAAGGGAGAAAGTCGATATTTGAGGAACATTGTTATTCAGCTGAGGCTTTGAAGAATACAGTTTGTCAGTTTTCAAGTGAAAAACTAAATTCCAGTGATAAAAATTTCAGCGGGATGCATCTTAAATGTTATTTTGGTTCTGTTTTCTTTAAGTGGGAAGCCGTGGGGTCCGTTGTATAGGGACTCAAAAGGGGATGTTTGTGAGGGGTGGGGGGGGGAGGGTGATTTTTCATCTTTTCCCACAGTCATAAATGATGCTTTCCTGACTGTAGTTGCTCGTAGCATAGTTTTGGTAAGTTGTGAAGGGGTTTCCCGTGTGGGACATGTAGAAATTAAACTGTTAGGGGGGCCGGGGTAGCTCAGTCAGTGGAGCATCCGACTTTGCCTCAGGTCATGATCTCACGGTCCACGAGTTCGAGCCCCGAGCTCCGCATCGGACTATCTGCTTTCAGTGCAGAGTCCGCTTTGGATCTTCTGTCCTCCCCACCTCTGCCCCTCCCCCACTTGCTCTCTTTCTCTAGAAAGTAAACATTAAAAAAAAAAAAATGAAAGAAATTAAACTGTTTGACCAAAGATACCTTGAAATCAAGTAAAAGATCTATGGCCGAAAAGTTCCAACTCTACCCACTTTTTTCCAGGAAAGTTTAGGGTCGAAAGAGGGAAAGTTTCAAAAGAGCGACTCATTCTTGGAACACACTAAAGCCGTTATCTCTAGTTGTCTGATTTATAAGTATGATGTGACAATGCTCGAAAATCACCTGAAGATGCTTGGCGGCAAAGGTGACCCTTGGAGCGTGGCAGCTTTAACTAGGAGCCCCCAGGGCTGCCATCGAGACAGTGTGTTCCTGGTCCTGGCTTTGTGGCTGCCGGCTGCGAGGCCTTTGGGTCTGGCTCGGTCCTGGACCGTCTGTGACTTTTTGCCAGCCCCGCCCTCATCCAGATACCCAGTCCTGCCCCGGGACGCTGGAGCCCGTGCCTGGGGGGGCCGGCGGTGCCCTTGTTCTCTCCCACACGAGCTCCCTCCCTCCTTTTCCAGTTACTTCAGTGTATCGGTTTTTGAAATTAGGTATCGATCCAGTTACAAAAGTGGTAGTTCAGTGCAAGTAGATGTTTTATCGAAGGCCACGTTGTGGTCTGACTTGCAGGACTGACAGAGGATTCCTCATGTACGTCTTGAGTGAGAAAAGAAGGAAAGTTAGAACAAACAGAATTTTAGGAGCACGCACATCTGCCTGTGCTTTCTCAGCTCAATGTGAGCGAGCAGGCTGGTCTAGACTCGGGTGCCCTTGCCCTGGCCCCACGGGTCCTCTGCGGGCGCGCCTGTGTGCCGTCCGGACCCCAGCCCATTTCTCCGCAGCCCCGTCCACCTCTCAAGTGCTCCTGTGGCCTCGGCCTTGCAGTCTCGGCGTCTTTGTGGGCAGTGCAGATCCCACCCCCTCGTGGCGGGTTGACCTGTAGCCCCTGAGATTTAGCCACGTTTGCTTGCACTCTTCAGAAGGTCGTGAGGCTTCCCATCTGCCTGGCAGATGACCGTCTGCGGGACTGATCGGGGAGGCGCGAGGGACAGGGTCACTTTACCAGTCGAGCAGCGGATCATGACTAGATGTTTGTGTGTATGTGGGAGTGAGTACCCTCTAAAATCATGAGATTTAGGAAAAACTACTCCTCATTCCACCACCAAGCACAACAGTCCCTGTCCGTTTCGGTGACTTAGTCTTTCTTCTGCATTTTAAACAGCTAAAGCCACGTTACACGTGCAGTTTGTGAACTCTTAGTTAATTTGACAAGTGTCTGTTCGTGTTTTCATTTTCGTGATCATGGTCTTTAATCTGAGCTCCAAACTTGACAGCATGTTTAGCCATCTTTGAAGCCTAATTAAACGTCCCCTACCCCCGCCCCACATCAGCCACCTTCGCCCCCACGCCTGCCGCAAGGCCCCGCGTGGCCGCAGGTGCCTTCTCAGGGAGAATCCCACCGCAGGCGGATTCCGGGAGCAGAGCTCGGCTGCCCGCAGGTGGGGTGGTGGCGCCGGCCCGGGGCGCTTGCTCCCGCCTCCCAGCCTGCAGCCCCGGAGTTCCAGAAGCCTCTGTTATTTGCGAGCAGCTGAATAACGTCCATCTGCTTTTCACATTGTCCTGTCCAGATATGAGTCACTTCCGCTTTCAGGCCAGATGGGGTTTTCTCTTTTTACTTTTTTGCATAAATCCAAATATTAAATCCTGGAACATTTAGGTGCACGTTGCTGTCCTGTGGCCAGGGAGAATGCTGACTGCATTTTTCTGTGTTCATTGACTTCGTATGTTCTCTTGTTTGAAAAGGGGGAAGTTCTGGGTAAGAGTGAGGTCATGTGGGTAAGTTGTAAAAAATACTGATCGGGAAAACAGAAAAGCTGTTTATTTGCCGACATTCTGACTGAGGAAGCCAGACAGGAACAGCATGCGATTTCACTGAGTGAAAATAAGGAGGTGTGCAACCTCAAAATGTGTTTTCTTTGTTTTGCCAGAAAGGAAATAAACGCTTTTTTGTTTTTTGGTTTTTTTTTTTTTTAGAGTAATTCCTTCCTGTAAGGTGCTATTTTAAGCTTAAAATACTCCAAACCGAATAGGTTCTAGAATCTCCCAAGGTGCATATCGACCCTGATGCAACTTTACAAAGTGAGGGAGGCCTAGGAGAGAACACTTCAGCAAGTGAAAGGTCTTTCCAGCAACAGCCCATAAACCTTGGAGTGCAGGGACCCGCCTCTTGTGTTTTCTGCTCTGTGCCCAGCCCCTGGAGTTTGACCTTGCGCACAGCAGGAATCTGACGGAACATGTTGGTGAATGAACAATTGTTGGTTTTAGAGCAAGGATCGCACATTTTTTCTGCTCAGATCCAGATAGTAAATATTTTTGGCTTTAGGAAGCATAGGGTTTCTGGCGCAACTACTGGGCTCTGCTGTCGTGGGGTGGAAAGCAGCCACCGACGATATGTAAACAAATGGCATGGCTGTGTGCCGGCAAAGCCATTTACATAGACCGGCCGGGGGCAGCCTCTAGTCCGCCAGCCCTGCTCAGAACAGCGTTGCCCACTAGAACCCTCAACGGTGACCGAATGTTCTGTGTCTCTGCCGTACGGTATGGCAGCCACTGGCCACATCTGGCTGTTGAGCACTTAGAAGGTGATTAGTGCAACCGAAGAATTGGATTTTTAATTTTATTCTGTTGTAATTAATACAAATTTAAGTGGTCACGTGTGGTTAGTGGCAACAGCATCGGGCACCGCAGGGGTTAGAACCCTCCCCAGAGCAAGTTGCACAGAGCAGTTTGTTGTTCTCTGGGAGGTCTGTTCACAGTAAGGGAAGAAAGAGTTCTGTGGCCAAAAAAACTGGGGAATTGTTAATAAGAACTGATTTATTCATCGCAGGACTGCTCAGAGCCTTTGATGTGCTTATGTACACGGACAGTTTCTCGAATTTTTCTCCTCCAAGCTTTTTTTTTTAATGTGTATTTATTTATTTTGAGAGAAAGAGGATGGCGGGGGGGGGAGGGGAGGGAGAGAGAGAGAGAGGGAGAATCCCAAGTAGACTCTGCACTCTGCGCAGAGATCATGACCTGAGCCGAAAGCAAGAGTCGGACCCTTAACTGAGCCACCACGGCGCCCCTTCCTCCAGGCTCTTTGACTGTGAAGCTTTCTGGGCGTGCCCGTGAACACCTTCGGGCACTGGTGTTCTTAGAGAAGACCTTGGAAGACTGTCCGTGTGGCAGTCCGGGACATTGGACGTCCGCAGGACGTGGAGCGTAATCATTTCAGAAGTTGACGTCAAGTGTTTTATGTCGCACGGCGAGGTTTTGAAGCTCTGTAGAGACCCCCGTAGTCCACTGCCAGGGCATGTCTAGGAATAGTGAGCAGCGAAATGGGGGAAGGGGCGTATGACCCGCACGTGTTGAAGCTCTGTATCCGTCCCGGTCTTGCCTGACTGGCCGCGGGGTGGATGACTAGACTGTCCCCATCTGCAAGAAACATACACTGGAGGAAGCAGTTACAGGGGCACTTGAGGAACTTTGCTATTTGAATCGGAAATAGGACTTACGGCCCTTCGTGTGGTTTGGGAGTTTGTCTTCAACACGTATTTGTGCTCAGATATTTGCATTTTACAAACTTAATTTGCATCTTCAAACTTAAGCTTAAGTGCTGGGAACCTGACTGTACCATCTTAAAATGTTTTTACGTTTTTCTTTTTTAATGTTTATTCATTTTTGAGAGAGGGCGAGAGATTGAGCGTGAGTGGAGGGGAGGGGCAGAGAGGGACACACAGAATCCGAAGCAGGCTCCAGCCTCCGAGCTGTCAGCACGGAGCCCGATGCGGGGATTAAACTCGGGAATGGCGAGATCATGACCTGAGCCGAAGTCAGACGCTTAACCGACTGAGCCACCCAGGTGCCCCTGTACCATTTTAGTTTTGAGGAGAAGGAGAAGGCACCCCTGTAAGTGGCAGGGAGGGGAGGGACTGATGTCTGCAGGAAGTTCTCGCGGTGCTTCTGTCTCTCCTCTGCCACTGTCCGTCTGTGTGGCTGCGGCCTCTGACAGGCCCTCTCTGGTCTTCCGAGGCTAGGAACCTTCGTTACTTCCTCCGTAACCGCTGCCTTGAACCCCTCCGGCCTGGCCCTGTCCCAGAAGGATATCCGTATCTGTTGATGAAGAGACCCAGATGGGACTGTCTGGGCACTGGTGTCTGAGACAATCACAGCCGAAAACAAGGCGCATTCGTTTTTCAGAAATCAGAACAGATCAGAACTGGTCCTTAGTCCTAATTAGAGGCTGTGCTCTTGTGCATTCAAGTCAACTTACGTTCTCTCTGCAAGCACCGTTCTCTTCCTTTTCTAGGATTTGAATTTTTGCCTGTTTTTTTCTGTTCTGCTTTTCAATTCACCACTATTCTTGCGTGTGACTGCTCGGCCCCCCTCCTCGGTTCCTCTTCCCAGGCGAGCACGCCGCAGAGGAGAGTGGACTGCGCTGGCCTCAAAAGCCTCATTTTGAAAATTACTGAAATACCAAATGCTAACTAATATGTACTTCAAGTGTTATTTCATTTTTATAATTTTGTCTGTCGTTGTTGTTGTTGTTTTTTGCTTTTACAGTGAGTGTTGAAAAGATAGACCTGAAGGGATTGTCACACACAAAAAATGAAAGAAATGTTGAATGTTCCTTTGAGGTAAGATGTCATGTTTCGTTTTGTTTTTTTTCCCCTTTTCTCCTCTGAGGGATAGGATGAAAACCTTTGCTGTGATCAGATACTTTGATTTATCTAAAGGGAAGACGGGCCTTATAGCCAAGCACCGTGCCAGTGCCGTGGGGGGGGGCAGAAAGCCAGGCGTGGGCCGCGGGCGGGCCGTCTCCAGCCCGTGCGGCTGTTCCCCCCACAACCGGGCCTCGGCAGCCCGAGTGCTAAGCGTCGTCTAGACTGCTGTGCTCAGCTGCTGCTGGCTGCTCACCAGAGTTGGCTGAAGCAGAGACTCCGTGTGAAAATTGAGACACGCTGTGTATTAGGATTGGAGGCACACAGTAACGGTGGTTCGGTGGCCTCAGAGTGTGCCAGGAGGCAAACTGGGGAGGTCCTTCGGGGCCTGGGCTCTCCCAGCCGACTGCTTTGATCCCCTGGGGTGCAGCCCCGAGCCTCACGGTCCAGCCTGGCAGCCAGGGCTCCAGTCGTCACATTTTCATTCCAGGTAGCAAGAAGAGGAAGGGAAAGTTTACTTTTCTCTTTCTTTTAAGGAACATTCCTAAAGCAGCCACAGGT
Source organism: Panthera tigris (assembly GCF_018350195.1). Lineage (NCBI taxonomy): Eukaryota > Metazoa > Chordata > Mammalia > Carnivora > Felidae > Panthera > Panthera tigris. Next base: position 59,344,972 of record NC_056674.1, on the reverse strand, counting down.
ACTTCTATTTCTGTTTTGTTGACCCAGACTGAGTTTCTTGGTCCCACTTAGCTGCAGAAAAGGCTGGGAAATGTATTCTGGTGGCCATGTCCCCACGGTTCTGTTTCTTACCCGCCACGTTGTGTGAGCTTCTCCTTTGACCGTGTGCCTGAATACTGATTGACAAGGAAACCTGCTTCCTGCATCCTTGTGGGGAGTGTTCTCAGGAGTCAAAGCTTCTAGTTAGTATCTAGTACGCATGCTGTGTGTGGTTCGCTAAGCTTTCACAGCTACATTGAAGTACCTGAAATACTTTTACCACTAAAAGAATAAAATCTTCGTTTGATTTGGGAGGTACACTGCATTATGGGGATCCGTTGTTCCTGTTCTGCTATGCATGTGTCTTCGAATATACGGGAAAGACTTGCCTAAGGTTTTGGAGGTTGTCAAAACTTGGGACTGGCACCCACGTCTCAGCAACGGGAGAACCTTGGAATCCCGAAATCTTTAAGGCCTCAGAGGGGCGGGACTTAGCAGGTCCCTGGGACCCTGAGCACGTTTCCTGTCCCTCGTGCTCTGTGCCTCTCTGCCATCTCTCCCCTAGGGGTCCCCCGCCTCCGTGGGGTGGAGCCGTTCTGGGCTAGGGGGCCCCACTCAGCCCATCTAGTCATGCTAGGCTTCGATCTGCCCCCGTCCTTGGGCCCACGACCTGGGCTTGTGGGAGGTGTGGTGACTGTGTCCGACACGATGCCCACACCTTCTCTCCGAAGACACGAGCTTTGGTGAAATACACGCTTAGCCTCTTGTGTCCCCTTGGAGGAGGGAGTGATGGTCAGGGGTAGGGAGGCAGTGGGCTGGCGAGAATGGGGACGCAGTGCCCTGAGTCCCCTGCAGGTGAGCTGCACGACTCCGAGAGGAGCCTGGAGCCCCGGCCTTGTGGCCACGGGCAGCTCCGAGCTGGCGGCACCGGACCTGGGAGCGTCGCCCGGTGTGGATGCCGTCACACGGGTGAGGTGTGTAGTTGAAGACGTTTCTATCCCAGTGGGTAAGCTGAAGTGTTTTAGCACTTAACGCAGAAGCTTCGGTTTCTGAAGAGCTCCCTCCTCCTGATGTGAGAACTGGTAAAAGTATTCTTGTGTTCGGGAAAGTGGTAATCCTCCAGTAACCCGGAAGTCCAAACTGGTTTTTCTTTTGGGGTGCTGACTTGATATCCTTAAGGACTTCACAGCCCACGCTGTCTTTGAAGGCACAAAGGAAGGACATAGTCACCATGAAAAAAATATTGTTTACCAAACACTTTACTTTGCACAGCTTAAACTGTGTGCTTGTTCTGTGCTGGGCTTAGAGGGGTGCCGCTGACGGCTGCCGTTTATGCGTCAGCTTGGGGACTCCTGTCCCGCAAGGAAGTGAGGCCACCTGGGGGCCGCGTACAGTTGGGCATATAACTGGGAACTCTGCTAATAGCGTGTGGGTGGCCTGGGGACAGCAGTGAACCTGCCTTGGCTTACCCTTCTATCATCTGGAACGACCCCCCCCCCCCCAATATAAGCCCCTGTGGATTTTTCCGTTTTAGAAATCAACGAGCCAGCCCTCAAGTGTGTATCGAAAGAACAGTAGCATAGTCCAGGCAATTTTGAAAAGAAGACGGTTGGAAGCTGCACACTCCTGACTTCAGGACTTGCTGCTAGACCCCAGGGGCGCCGGTTTGGGGGGTCACCACAAGGTGGGGGGGAGTCCTCAGCTCTGGGCAGAGAGTCCATGGTTAGACTGACAGGTAAACGGCCAATTGGCAGGTGGGCAGTTCAGTGAAGAAAGGATGATCTTTTCTTTCTTTCTCTCTCCCTCCCTCCCTCCCTCCCTCCCTCCCTCCCTCCCTCCCTCCCTCCCTCTCTTTCTCTTCTCTTCTCAATGTTTATTTTTGAGAGAGAGAGAGAGCAAGTGAGTGTGAGCTGGGAAGGGGCAGAGAGAGAGAGGGAGGCCACAGAATCTGAAGCCGGCTCCAGGCTCCAAGCTGTCAGCACAGAGCCCACCATGGGGCTCGAACCCATGAACTATGAGATCATGACCTAAGCCAAAGTTGGATGCTTAAATCAACTGAGCCACCCAGGTGCACCAAGGATGGTCTTTTCAACAAACAGTTCCCGAGCGAGCACCTATATGCAAAAATAGGAACCTTGACCAAACCTCACACCTTATACAAGATTACTTCAGAACTGGTCATAGTCCTAAACGCACAGCCTAAAATTATGAGTGTGGAAGAAAGCATACAAGACTGTATGGCGAGGCGGATTTCTTCACAACAGCACCAAGAACATGATCCATAAAAGACAAAATAAATACATTGGACTTGCTCAGGATGTCAAACTTGGTCCCCAGAAGGCACCTTGAGGGCTGCCTGGGTGGCTCAGTCAGTTAAGCATCTGACTCTTCGTTTCGGCTCAGGTCACGATCTCACAGTTCCATGAGCTCGAGCCCCACATCAGGCTCTGTGCTGACAGCTCAGGGTCCTGGAGCCTGCTTCAGATTCTGTGTCTCCCTCTCTCTCTGCCCCTCCCCTGTGCGTGCGCTCTCTCTCTCTCTCTCTCTCTCTCTCTCTCTCAAAAATAAACAAACATTTAAAAATTAAAAAAAAAAAAGGCGCCTTGAGGAGGTGCAAAGACAGACCACACACCAGGAGAAGGTGGTTGCAAGTTACATATTTGGTAGAGTTTTTATTTAGAGTTTGTAAAGAACTCTCCAAACTCAGTGATAAGAAAACAACCCAATAAAAAATGAGCCAAAGATGTGAACGGACACGTGAGCAGGGGACGTGTTTGGAGGACCAGTGTCCCACGTGAGCACATACTCCGTCTGTCTGACTAGTCATTAGGAGAACGTCAGGTAGACCCCTGGTGAGGCTCTGCGTGCCCACGTGGTGGCCGCAGCTGGGGACCGTCCCCGCACTGGTGGGGCATGTGCACAGGGCTGCAGTGTCTTTACAAGGTATCTGGTAGTTCTCTACAAAGTTAAATATTTCCCTGAAGTCTGACCCCTCAGTTCTTCTCCAAGGTGTTGATCCGCAGGAAATGAAAGCATTTGTTCCCACAGAGGTTTGTACGAGAATGTTCACGACAGCTTTATGTGTACCAGTCCGAGTATCCGTCCACAGGAGGGTGTGGGCCTACCCGGAGTGGAAAGGACTGAGCTGTTGCTACACCAGCAATGTGGAGAATGTGCAAATAATGACGCTGTGTAAGAAAAGCCAGAGCCCTTGCCAGAAAAGAGCGTATTCTGTCCGAGCCCACTTGCACAAGGTTGTAGGAGGCGGACACTAACTACGGTGACGCAGGAGCAGCCTCCTCAGGAAAGGAGGAGGAAACTTCTAGAGGGGACGGGTGTGTTCATTGTATCCACAGGAGTGATGGTTTCCTGGGCATAAATGCGTGCCCAAAATTACCGAGTTTTACACCCTTTAGATAGGTGCAGTTCGTCTGTTATAACTCAGTAAAACTTTTTTTAAAAAGCTACCTGAGGATTAAGCCTTTCCCTTTGCCCACAGAACCCTAACTAATGAAAATTAAATTGTCCGTTAAGTGTGGCATCTCTTGTACGGAAATAAGCAGCTCCTGTTCTGGGACTAGAGCAGGGAGAACACTTCTAGGGGCGTCCTCCGCGCGTGGCGGTGGGCCTGTGTGCTGGCAGCAGAGGGGACGCGGGGAAGCCTTCCTCCTGCCAGCCTTCCCGGGTCCGGGAGGGGTCCGCGGCCCCTGCCCACCGGCTTCGCGGTCCTGTTTATCTCCAGCTTTAATTTGTACGTATCCCTGTTTTCCAGGAGACAGATGAAAGGTGTCTTTTATAGGAAGGCTGTGTAGCCGGATCGAGATGCCGTCAGTATGTAAAAAACTGTACTACAGGTTGCACTCTGCGCTTCCTGTTCTTTTCCATGGAGTTGGTTGTGTCTTTTGCGGAAGTTGTCGTTGCTAGTCACTGGTTACTGAGGAGAGCAGATCAGGAGGCGGAAAGCAAGCGACTGGAAATCCAAAGTTAGTACGTAACCACGTACGTGGGAAATGTCCGCATTTACCAGTTCTCTCGCTCTCACTGTTAAGACACTGGAATAACTGAACCTTTTTTTAATGAAAAGATTTTCTTGTTAGATGTGAGGATAGAGAGGGGGAAAAAAAGACCAAAAGATGACCCAACCCCTTGAAATACTTACTGGACTGTAGGATTTTAATTGACTTAAAAAGAACCGTGGAACAATATTAATAAAAAAACCATTCTTTTTGTGCCATTCTTTCCCAGGAATCCAGGCATTACATTTATTTTAGTGCTAGATCTTTTCTTTGGAAGTTTTATTTTTTCATTTCAAAATAATCTTGACTTCTCTGAGTATCATCTCACCGTTGACAAAGATGAGTCTTGACCACTATTTTTTGAATTAAGTTTCTGTTTCTATCAGCTCTGTATGCAGAGAGCGGAGAGTCCAGTAATTCTGCGTCCACGGCCAGGAGGAGCAGGGAACAGTGCGTCTTGACGTGTACCACAGTGGCTGCGTGGTAGTAGCGTGACTGTGTGAGAGTTGCTGATCCTGGAGCCACGTGGTACATGCTCAGGGCTTTCCCTGGAATTGTCTCTGTTTGTGTGCCGGTTTGGTTCCTGCTTAAGGCGCGGTGCCTAGAAGTGGCTTCACCCTAGGAGTCCCCCAGTCGTCCGAAACCCCTCATCGCACTCAGTCCCGGCACCCCGTTGCTTCCATCTCTGAGCTGCGACTCTGCTACCGTGTGGAGCGGTGGTCCTTGGTGGGCACGCGGCTCTCCCCTCACCACCACTTGCCTCCCTCCATGCAGGCACCATCGCCTGTTCTGGGGTCTTATGTCATCCTTTGGTGGCTTCTTAGGGTGCTCCGGAGGTACAGTGTGTGAGGTCTGTATGCTCCTGGTGTGGTACTGAGAACACTCAGTTGGCAGCTGGACATCACTCTTCCTTAGGAAATGGGGAGCACTCCTGTCTCACTGGTGCTTTTCAGGGTTTCCTCAGTCCTGGGCGTTTGCCCACTCCTCACCCATGCTTGGCTGTGGGTCTGTTCTCATCATTGTGCTGGGACTGCATGGACCCTTTTAACCTGAAAACTCACATCCATCATTTGGGGGCCTCGTCCTGAATCCTCCCTTTTGATTTCCTCTGCTCTGCTTTTCTCTGTTTTCTTGCTTTGGAACTCCTGCTGTCTGCATTTTGGATCTCAAGACTGGTTCTTTCTTTTATATTTTTCTCTGTTTTCTTTCCCTTTGGTATTTCGGTCCACTTTAGGGAAGACTGCATCATCTCCCCTCTCTTCAATGGAATTTTTCACTCCTGTCCTGTTTCCATTTCAAGGAATGCTTTTTCTCTGACAGTTCTTTTTTCATAGCATCCTGTTCTTGGCTATGCTTTCTTCTGTAGTTCAATGAGAATAGTAATGATTGTTTTTAGTTTTTTAAAACTGTTTTCTTCTTCGCACATGGCCTTTGTTTCTACCAGGCCTACTTGGGCTCTCCAAGGCCCGGTGCTAGATGTTCTAGTGCTGGGCCCGCCTGCTCATGTCCGGGCTGTGGCAGGGCCTCTGGCCGAGGTGCTGTGGGCGACACAGGGACGTCGGGGATGGAGCTGAGAAGTCAGTCAGGGGACTGAGACATAATGTGACGTAGTCTATCTGTTTTGTGCACGTTTTGCGTTTTGTTTATTCTTGGGGTATTTTACAGTCTGTCTTGGTAGCTCTTTGAATAGGTACAGGCGACAGGAAAATTTTGTGCCATAATTTGTCTGGCAAGTTTTTTCCTTGGTGGTACGTAAGATAATGGGGTAGCTTACAATTGGTGCCACCTTGGATTTGACGGGACATGTGTCTAGCACGTGGCATGCCATGAGGCTGTTCTGTGTCCATGCCCCTCCCGGGGCCTGTCCCCTCCTCTCGTGCAGGGGTGTGGGCCCGCGGGGAAGGCTGAGGGTGAGCGTGAAGGAAGCTGTGTCAGCTGTAGAGCACGGTGGTGCCGAGGCCAGCCTGGAAGTGAGCCCTTGCTTTCTGTCTGCCTTAGGCTGAATTATCAGCTCCGTTGGGAGGTAAATGGAAATGTGTCAGGAGCTGACACCTGCAGCGATTTTGCCTGTTTCAAGCACATGACTTTTGGGGCAGCGGATGGTCTGTTTCAACATAACGTGATCTGTCCATGCTGCGCTTGTTGCTTGGGCGTTGGATTTCGTGTTTCGTGGGGTCTAAGATGCATTCACGGATGGGAACGTGCACAGAAGGAGGCAGACTCTGACCGGACTCCGTCCTCCCTGGTCGGAGAGGCACGAGGAGAAGAGAGGTCCTCCACCCCGTGTTGCACTTTGGTAGACGCGGGACGTCAGCAGTGCTTTGGGCCCGGCGTCTAAGGACCAGAGCGTTCCTGCCTCTGGTCGTGGATGGTACTGGTATTTCGTGGGTAGCAGCTTGCTCCAAACGTGTGGCCGGTGTCGTGAGAGTTGTTTGTCTCACGCAGGAGCAGGCTAGTTAAGTGCACCTTGTGGGGTCCATCTGGGCGGCGAGGCACATTCGTTCAGAGAGCGCCAGCGTGTGACGCGGAGAGGCCGCTGTGCGCCCGAGCTCCGAGGTCAGGGGAGGAGCCCTTTTCCTCAGTTGGCTTGTGTCTCGTGGGAGCTTGGTGAGACGGCCACCTTCATACTTGTCACGGCAGCTGTGGGGACGGAAGGGACTCGTGTGGATTTTGGCGGAGGAAAGGGGACGTGGGGGGCCGTCAGCAACCACGGTGGGCTGTTTCTTAGAAGGTGCGGGCAGGAGGGGGGAGCAGAGGGGGGCCACCCAAACCGCCACGCTCTGTCTACTCCATCGCTGGAAACATAATGCATTCTTTTTCGTCACTTTACTTCTGGGCTTGAAACCCTCCAGTGGCTTCTTCTGGATCTGAGGGCAAAATCCTTGCTTCATGGTCTAACCCCTCTTGTCGTGGCCCTGCCCGCCTCACCCCTCACACCCGTGCGCCTCTTCCTGTGGTGGACATGCTACTTCCCAGTTCAGGCACCTGAGTGCTGCTCCCCACCCCCGCCCGCCTCCCCCCACCTCCATTCACCCCCGCCCCTTCTCATCCCCCCCCCCCCCACTTGTTGGTGGTGCCCACTTGGTGGTGGTGGTCAGGAAACACTGGAAAAATGGGAGGGAGGTGACACAGCCCTCCCTGCAGGGCGCATGCAGTCCGTCTCTGGAAGCCTGCTTTGACCCCGGGATGAAACACAACCTCCCACCCCTCGTGTGCGGGTGAGTAAGTGCAGTGTGGACAGTCTTGGGCACACGCAGCACTGTAGAGCTTCTTCCAGAAAGCCCTTTCTGGTGCTTTCTACCCAGCCCGTGGCCCCAGCGCTCTGCTAGTTCTGACTGGCCCGGGCCCTTTCTGTCAGGTCCCTGAGGGCAGGGGCCTTGTCTCCTTCTGCCCTAAGAGGAGGTGCACTTGAGGATGGTGGGCGCTGGCATACACGGCCGGTCGTAAGGGTGAGCGACTGCGTACGAGTTTGTGGAGCCAGCCTCAGACTCCATGCTTGTGAGTAATTGGTGATATTTGAATAATTGCACACAACAGGAAGTTAAGCCTTAGGGACTTGAGCCAGGTGAGCTTTCCTCTCACGAGTCAGGGGATGTGTAACTACCCCATTCACAAGGTCCACCACACTTAGGGCTCATCACGCTCACTGCACCTGTGCCCACGAAGATTCCCCGGACAGGTGCGTCGTGAGTCACACATGTGGCGTCTGTTTTTAAGGTTTGTTTGTTTGTTTGTTTTCAAGGTCTTGTGGTCTGATTCTTCAGTAACATCAGTAACCAAATCTTCCTCTGAAGTGACTGAATTTATGTCAAAGGTAAGGTGATTAAGGGCTCTTAAAAAATTAAAAGGCTCTTGGTAACACTGCAGAGTGATTTCAGTGGATTGCTTCCTTCAGCTGGCAGAGCAAGTAATTGGTGCATGGCCATAAAAGCCTGGTCCCCGGTGCCGCGATCCGATCTCCCTGCAGTTGTGGAGGGCACGAAGGCGCAGGACGCTGTGGCCTGCACGGGCGGCTGAGGGGTGTGTGGTGTGGTTACTCTGCAGCGGAGGCTCAGAGACACTCCACCTGGTTCCACCTGGGTCTGTCGTACATACTGGATTTTCCAGTTGTTTCAACAGCTGTCACCTGAACAAAAGGTTCCAGTACTAACTAAATGCCACTTGACATGTGTACATACGTAGGCACGTGCGTGCCTTTATGGCTAATACGTCTTCGGAGTCCACTGGCCCGGGTCAGAGTGGTGAACCTCTGTCTTTAGCCAAAGCAGGTGCATCTTAATGAGTCCCCTTATTTCATGGAGTGACGTATGTAAGGTGTCTCCGAAGCGAGTGTTACGTTTTTCGCTATAAAGTCAAGGACGTAATCCTGTAGGAGAAAATCCAGGTGATGGGTCCTGTTTTAAAAGCTCAGACAGAAGTTGTTCGCTGGCGCCTTTCCTCCTGGCCCGTGAGCCATGCTTTCTGGGATCACTGCCCCTCCCCCTGGATGCACTTTCCTCTGTCACACTGAGAATGCTACATTTCCCCTCCTGTGTGCCTGGCCTCTCGATTGGTACGAAATCCATCGCTCTGGCCTGTGGTGATGCAGGCGGGAACTTGGACCCGCTGGGTGGGCGCAGTGCTGCTTGTCTGCTGGACTTGGGGCTCCCTGGCCTCCTTGGGGATCTGGTTTATTGCCTTTTGTTAATTCTGGAGGATTCTCACCCATGATCTCTTCACATGTTTCTTCTGCCCCATCCTTTCTCTGGCCCTGGGATGTCCGCTCCATGCACCTGGACCTTGGACATTGTCCACAGCCCTCGGGTGCTCTGTTTGTTTTTCTTGCTCTTTCCGCTGTGTGTTTCGGTTGGACGGTTTCTGTTGTCCTGTTTTTAAGTTCCCTGGGGCTTCTCCTCACCTCTGCCCAGGCTGCTCCTGAGGCTAGTTAACGTGCCGAGTTCTTCGTCTCTGGGACTGTGGTTTTCTGTTTCCCTGGGGTTTTTTTTGTTTCTTCTAGCTTTTCTGTTGACACGTCTTCTACTCAAGTTTCCATCTCTCTGCTGTGATTTCTCGTTTGTTCATGTGTGTTGTCTGTGTTCTCACTAAATCCTTCAGTATGTTAATCATGGTTATTTTGTAATCCTGTCTGATAGTTCCAGCATCTGGGTTATCTCTGAGTCTGGCTCTGATGATTAGCTTGACCATAGTTTTTTTTTCCGTCTTATTTTTTCCCCTTATCTTGCAATTTTTGACTGAATGATAGATATCGTGCTTAGAAAATGTAGAAACCGAGGGAAGCCATGTATCTGCTTGGGAATGGGCGCCCTGCCGCTGCTCTCAGGCCCTTGGGGGGGTCCTCGCATTGGTCCAGTCAGGAGTTGAGCTGGGTTTGGGTTTTATTGCTGCTGCGGGCTTGTGTACCCTGCGGGCTTCTGGTCCCTCACTGCACCTGGAGCTGGGGGAGGGGCGTGCAGTGTCAGAGGTTCCTGTCAGTGGTCCGACTTCATTCTTAGCCCTCAGTAGTCCTCTGTGTCCATGGCCCAGAGGGGAGACTGCGGTCACTTGTTGCTTGGTAACAGACGTAGGGGTGAGGTGTTCTCCATCCCCTTGGTCCGGCCTCAGTCCCAGGCACGGGGCCCTGGGGGGCTTTCTCGGCATCCCTGCCCCTTTCTTCCCCAACAGTGGCTGATCCCGGCTTTGTCCTGGCGTAGCATCCTCTGCCCAAGAGGGTTTTTGCTTTTTCGTCAGGGCCAGAGGGTCGTGCGCATATTACCTTCCCCCCAGAAGCAGGGCGTCTCTGCCCGTGGCCTCATGCCAAGCAGACTCCCTCCCCTCCTGTAGAGGCAGGAGGGTATTGCTTCCGCCTCATCCCTAAGGCTTAAGGGCTTTTGTCTCGGATTTAGAGAAGGCTCCAGGGAGAGGCATTGGGGGTTCCTGCCAGGCCCCCAGGGGTAGCCAGCCCCCACCTCTGCCACCCTGGGGACTCTCTCCAGTCTCCTGTGGAAGCAAGCTTGGGAAGGAGGGCACACTCCCCTGGTGTCTGGGGCTCTCGCCTGACTGATGTTTGGCCCACACTCAGCCCGTGGGAAGTGTCCCGTCTTCTGACCTCTTCTGCCTGCTGGCGTGGTGGCCCCCCTCTTCCTTGTGCTCTGCCACAGAGATGGGTCATGTGTTTTGTCTCTCCTTGGAGGGGCAGGTCCCTCTTGAAATTCAGTTCACATAGTGACCTTGCAACTTAGTTCTCTGATGGGCTCACGGGAAGGAGATTGTGTAGATGACCAAGCTTTTTCCTGAAGCTGTGGTGCGAGCGATGTTCTCTTGTGGCTTTCCCATCCCGAGTGGAAGTAAAATCCCAGAGAGCTGAGACAAGGGTGGGCTGTAGCGTCCCACAGATGTCAGCACCCAGGACCTACCCGGTTCTCAACCGCAGGGCTTCCCGTGTCAAGTGAATTTTGACAGACCTCCGATGCTTTTCTGTCTCTTTCAGTTACCTCAGCTGTACCCCGAAGAAAATCTGGAGAAATTCATTCCTTGCTTGGCTGGCCCAGATTCCTTTTACGTAGAGCGAAGCCACATGGATCTGGAAGCGGACCTGAGGTAATGCGCCACTGTGCCCCTGCACCCGCGGGCCAGTGGTGCTGCCCCGTGGTACCTGCCCGTGGGCCTTGTGGCGTGGCCAGGGCTGGGCAAGTGCACGCCTGAGCCTCGTGGTCACCCCAGCAGCTCTTGAGGGGACATGTTGTGTTCAGCAGTCTGGGTCTGTGTTTCGCCTCCATGGATTTTCCTCCCTTATGGAGAATTTAAAGGCATGCTTTTGAAGATACGAGTAAAGGAATTTCATAGTATATGTCACCGTTTAGTGTGATTTTGACAGTTTGATGAAATGAGGTCCCATAGTGGAAAGTTGAGACCGTTGCGGGGCAAAACAGGGCCCGATGAAGTCCCCCGGCCAGCGTCCCCCAGCCGCAGAGCGCGCCCTGGCTTGGTCAGCGTGCGGAGCGGGCAGGCCTGTTGCCTGGGTCCGGGCCCGGAGACCCAGCCCCTGCGACGGAGGTGGCCCCGGGGGTGGTAAGAGTCGTAACAGGGGTCCGGCTGAATTGAAGCAGAAAGAGTCGGGGTTGTGGTGCTTTTGTTCACCTCACTCTAGTGTGTGTTTCTCTTCATTGGAAATTAAAATTTGTCTCCCGGTGAGTTTTTGGGAATACCACCTTAATGCTGATAAAACCACTTTGTTTAATTTTTAGGTATTTGACTTCATTACCTTCTCACGTATTGAAAAACGACCACATTAAGAAATTTTTCAGCACTTCATCTCCCACCCAACAGCTTCAAAGTCCAAGTGAGTTTGTGAAATGTGATTAAATACACAAAATCGTTTCATTGTGTGTACACTTTCTGACATTTATTGTCACTTACAGGTCCTGGCACCCCTTCCCTTTCCAAAGTGGGCACCGTGATGGGCGTGTCTGGAAGGTGAGACGTTCCTGGGTAACCAGCACGTTTCAGGTCAGGGTGGAGCTTCTGCTGATGATGTGTAAAGACTTGTTCCCAGAGTGAAGTCATTTTTGGAGTTGGTCTCGAATAATGCTGTGAGAGGATTGGATACAGATGCTCTGGTTTATGATTCTCCACGTAGAGTAGCAAGTGGTTTTCTGAGCTACCGGAGCCGGAATTCACAAGGACCCTCTATCGCAAATGCCAGTCTCCGGGCCCCGCACATTCTAGGAAACCAAAATTTCAGGGAATCTTCCTTTTTATAAGCAACCAGGGAGCGATTGTGGCCGTGAGGTGGCACAGCCGGCGCTCCAAGGGTCCTCTGTCAGCACGAGGCCCGACAGCAACTGTCGCAGTGCTCAGGGGACAAACAGGCCATTAAAATGGGCCCGTGTCAAAGTCACACAGGTGCACAGATGGTGTGACGATGCCGTCGGGTAACGAGGCCCGTGGAAGTGCTGCCCTCTTCCCCTCCGCGTGGCACAGAGGGAGCACGCGATACACGTGTGGATTTGCGGTCTGGTGTGAATGGGGCCAGGGCAGAAAGCCGAATGCAGAGCGCTCCTCTCAGCCCGCTGCTGGGACTCGGTCAGAAAACACGCATTCGGTGGTTAAAGATGTAGGAGTCCGTTCTGTCACGTATGACAGAAGTAACAAATGAGACAGTGAAACCAAAAGTCTGGCGGTGACACACACGAACACGCATACGTGTGCATATGCTCTCGCGTGAGCATACGAATGCACCTGTCTACGCACAGATGCGTGTACTCACGCACACCCTACAGGTACAGAAGCGTGTGCACATATGTGTACGTGTGCACAGCTACGGACGCCTTCCGGGTGGTGGTGTCGGGGAGGGGCGGCGGCAAAAAAGGGCTCTGATGTCGGCAGGGGCTGGGCCTCCCGCGCAGTCCAGCCTGTCGGAGCTGGCCCCCGTGCCCCTCTCTCTCGTCCGCGGCAGCAACCACCTGTCTGCTGTCCCCACAGGCCCGTGTGTGGCGTGGCCGGCATCCCTTCCTCTCAGAGCGGCGCCCAGCACCACATGCAGCACTCGGCCAGCGCGGCCGCCTTGCCCCACTGCTCCCACGCGGGGGGTGCCGGCTCAGCCCTGGCCTACCGGGCCCAGATGGACACGTCGCCCGCCATCCTGATGCCCTCCAGTCTGCAGACCCCTCAGACCCAGGAGCAGAATGGGATCTTGGACTGGCTGAGGAAACTGCGCTTGCACAAGTATTACCCCGTCTTCAAACAGCTCACGATGGAGAAGGTACGTGGCTGCCCCGCGGGCAACGTAGTCTTCCTCTGAGCTCGTTCCTAGCGGGCTCGAGTTGGGTGTCTGTGCCATCCGTGCTGTGGAAGTCACACGGCCTGGTATTTGACACCCACGGGTGTGTGCCCCAAGTCCTGCACGCTCACTGGAGGGGGGTGGTGGGTTCGGATTTGAAGTCTCCCTGCAGCCAAAGCACAAACTGGAACGGGACTGGTTGTAAACATGTTTTTTTAAAGCCAACTGTGGTCTCCGCAGGTTAGATACTCCGTGCAATTTGAAGGACATCGTATCCCCCAGCATCCCTGCCATCGGCAGGAATGGGGAATTTCTCGTGCGCACGCTCCCTTCCGGTGCAGGAAGGGCCCATTTTACAGGGGTCCCGAATGCTTGGACCCAAGGGAACAACCCACTGATGATCTGGCTCGATTGAGGGTCATAGAACCAAAAGGAATAGATCAGTTTTGTGTCTTTCAAGCAGTTCTACATAGGGATAATTTTTTATAATAAAGAATTTTGGTGAGCATTTTCTCGTTCTAGAAGATTCTGAAGTTTCTTAAGTCTTGGTGTCTTGGCGATAAAACTAAATGAGGCCTGTAGCAGTGTTTGAACTGACTCCCCCTGCTGGGTGCAGTCACTCGGTGCTTTTACCTATGTAAAAATTTCATGTGTCCAAAAATCTGCAATTGAACCTAGAAATCAAGCTTTTAGTACCTAATAAAAGACGGCTCTTAAGCATACAGTAAAACCTGGGATTGCGAGTAACTTGTTCCTGTTCTGCAAGTGTTTTGCAAGACGAGCAAACATTTCTAATAAATTTTAACTTGATAAACGAGCAATGTCTTGCATTATGAGTCGTACATGATGCTGAACGTCACATGATCACAACTGAGGCAGTGGTTCTTGAAATTCGCTTGGATATGAATACTTTGATTACAAGCATGTTTCTGGAATGAATTATGCTCACAAACCAAGATTTTGCTGTATTTGTAATACCCTTGGCTTACGATTCATAACTCTTGAAAACCACATTTTGCCAGCCTTGCCTCATGGTCAATTTAAAATGTTACAATGTAGGAGTTGAATTTTAGCCATAAACATCACCAGTGACATTACGGAACCAGAGTGTTGTGTTTTCTTGGTGTCAGACCTCCGGTTAGCTAGCCATTCGATTCAGATGACATCTGCTCTGCTCTTCTGGATCACTTGCTTCAGGACAAAGTGGCTTTGTCCCTAAAGTGGTGGTGTTTGAGACAAAAGTGCTGTTAAAAGAACAGTCCCTGTCCGCAGGAGAATAAATGGCTTGCATTTGAGGGGGTAGATCCCAGGACGGGAGGGGGACACTTCCACCGGTCCAGTCTCTGTAGAAGTGGAAACTGAGGGCATTTTCTTTACTTGCCTGTCCTGGACCTTCCAGGTGCCCTGGCTTCTGCAGGCGGCGAGTGGAGGGCCTGGGGGACACGGCCTGTGAGCCTCATGTGTAGAGTGACCGTTTCGTATTTTGAACAAGGGACACCATATCATTTAGCAAGTGACCTCATGTTCCCAAGGCTTTCATTGTCCAGTTAGGTTTGATCCGTTTACCTATCCTACTGGTAGAATGCATTTATTAAGTTATGTCTCAGGTTCTTTGTTTTCAAAGTTCATTCTCAATAACTTTGTAATTTCTTTCTTCTATGGAAGTTTCTGAGCCTTACTGAGGAAGATCTAAATAAATTTGAATCCCTCACCATGGGAGCAAAGAAAAAACTCAAGACTCAGCTAGAGCTGGAGAAGTAAGTGTGCAGCTGCAGAATGTGTGTGTTTATTTTCATTTCTAACATACGGGGGGGGGTGTCTCCTGATCAGATGGGGGCCCCCAAATGTGGGATGACGATCAGGTGGAAACCTAGGCGTTGAAAGAATTCACCTGAGGCAGAACAAAGGAGATAGAAGTCTACTGAATGCACCAGGGAGCAGGGGCAGGACAGCAGAGGAGAGACTGTCTGCCAAGAGGCGGTGGGGGAGGGGGCTCTTCTAAAGGCGGAAGATGAGGAAGGACGGCGACGCCTGGAATTCTCCCATTTTTGCTAACTGTGCCTGGTTGTAAGGAGCACGCTGGTCAGTTAGGGCCAGTGGATATTTCGGGGTGGGTCCGGGCCTGGCTGTCTTCGATCCACATTACATCGCCCAAGCCTGTTTTCCTAAAAGCGGCCTCTACGCTGAACAGGTACCAGCACTTCCAGTTAAATGCCATTGATTGGATTATTTTGATTGCTTATCAAAGCTTCATTAATGCTTTTAAAATTCTACAGATGTGGTTTTGGTGTGCCAGGCAAGGCCCTTGGCAGTGAATCTGACCAGCCACAGTGCCTCGTTTTCCACACCTGGGGACACGTGCGGGGCAGTCACCCCTCCGCAGTTCCTCCGCACGAAAAGCAGTTCCTCTGCAGAGGACCTGAGCGCTCACTTGCTCGCACCCTTTCTTGCCACACAGGGAGAAGTCAGAGAAACGGTGCCTGAACCCTGCAGCTCCACCCCCGGTCACCGGCAGCGGAGTGGCTCGCGTCCCCCCGACCAGCCACGTGGGTCCCGTGCAGACCGTGCGAGGCGCCCACGCTGCAGGTAGGTGTGGACGGACGGATGGGCGCGGGTGGCCGTGATGCAAGATCTCGGGCCCTTCCTTTTGAGAATCATGAGATCACAGACCCCACCCTATTGCCATTTGCAAAATTTTAGTCTAGACAGTTCCTTCTCATTATTTTGGCTTTTACCGTCTCCACCGCTAGAAAATAGAAGGGACATTTGGGTTAGAAGCTGGAGGCTCGCCTGAAGGTGTTGGGGCCAACGAAGTGGAGCCAGAAGCTACCTGGCAAGAGGGAAAGAGAAGGAAATCCCCAAAATAGATGTAGATCCTCTTCTTCCCCAGGCGGGTGCAGAGAGGTCATGTTTAGGTCCTTGGCCCGAACTGCCCAGCCTGCCTGACCGCAGCCTCCCTCTCGGGGGACCTCTTCAGACGGGGTGGAGGACGCCTGTGATGGCCGCCCCTCGTATGGACAGTAGCAGCCAAGAAGAAAAACATGCCTGTGTGGCTTTTAAGTGGTTATCTGACTACAAAGTTGTCACGTCCCTTGGTCTTGTAAAACAGGGCGTCGGGTGTCCCTCGGTGTTGTGGATCTCACCTAACGCAGCACCGTGGTGGCCGGGGGACCCTTCTCCCTTCTCGGCCGTTTGAGCAGGGAGGCACGGCGGCCCCCGGCCCCACGCACACATCTGCGGGGAACTCGCTGTGGGCCCTCGGCGGTCTGTGTTCTCCGAACGTCAGGGTCCCGTCCGAGGCGGGGGCGACGGCACCCGCCTCACGGGGGCAGCGCGACGGGGGTGCGTGGAGGGGGGCGGGGAGGGTGTGATAGCCGCCGGCCGGCGCGACCCGTGTGGGCCCCCCTTTTCCGCAGCGCTGCGGGTGGAAGTGGAGCAGCCCCCCCACCAGACGGCCCGGGAAGGCAGCTCCTCCGAGTGCTCCAGCTCCTCGCCCAGCCCGATGGGGGTGCAGGCCCGGGAAGAGAGCTCGGACAGCGCCGAGGAGAACGACAGACGTAAGGACGCCCGGCGTGCCGAGCGCTCTGCTGGCCCTGCGCTGGCCCGGGGCGGCGCGCTGACCGCTCTGTCCCCGTCTCTAGGTGTGGAGATTCACTTGGAGGGCTCGGACAAGGAGAAGCCCGTCATGCTCCTGAACCACTTCGCTTCGAGCTCTGCCAGGCCCACGGCCCAGGTTCTCCCCGTGCAGAACGAGGCGGGCTCCAGTCCATCGGGTCACCACGCCCTGCCCCCCCAGATGATGGCTGCGGCCTCACACCTGGCGCCCATCCGGATGCTGAATTCTGTGCACAAGTCGGAGAGGGGGGGCGCGGACATGAAGCTCCTCCCGCCTTCCGTGCACTCTCTGCTGTCTCTCGAAGAACGGAGTAAGCTCTCGGGACCAAGAGGCGGCATCAAAGTGGACAAGAACTTCGGCCACGCCGTGATCGACGCGGCCCCCACGCCTGGCCCCCAGCAGCCTCTGCAGGTCCTCTCCGCGCTTGCCGAGAGCAGCGCCGTGTCACCCACCGTCTCCTTTGGTCCCCGTGCCAAAGTCGTGCACACGTCCGCGCTGGACAGAGTCCTGAAGCCGGCCCCGCAGCCCGCCCCGGGCGGGGAGACCAGCACCGCTGCTGCGGGCACGTCCAGCACCGTCTTCCACGTGGCCCGGCCCCCCATCAAACTCCTGGTGTCTTCATCCGTCCCCGCGGATTCTGCCATTTCCGGGCAAACTCCCTGTTCTAATAACGTGCAAATAAGCGTGCCCCCTGCAATAATAAACCCCCGGACTGCCCTGTACACCGCCAACACCAAAGCTGCCTTCTCTGCGATGAGCAGTGTGCCCGTGGGGCCCCTGCAGGGCGGCTTCTGTGCGAACAGCAACACTGCCTCCTCCAGCAGCCACCCCTCCACGTCCTTCGCCAGCATGGCCACCGTGCCCAGCTGCCCGGCCCCCAGCTCCAGCCCCGCACTCTCCTCGGCCCCCGAGAGCAGTTTCTACAGCGGCGGCGGCGGCGGCTCCGGCTCCCCCGGGAACATTCCCGCCTCCGCCCAGAACCACCACCACCACCACCACCATCAGCAGCAGTCGGCGCCCCAGCAGCCCGCGCCCGCGCCGCCCCCGGGCTGCGTCGTGTGCACGTCGTGCGGGTGCAGCGGCAGCTGCGGCTCCAGCGGCCTGACCGTCAGCTACGCCAACTACTTCCAGCACCCGTTCTCGGGGCCGTCCGTCTTCCCCTTCCCCTTCCTGCCCTTCAGCCCCGTGTGCGGCAGCGGCTACGTGGGCGCCCAGCAGTACGGCGGCGGCGCCTTCCCCGTGGTGCACTCGCCCTATGGCGGCGGCGTGCCCCCCGAGCCCGTGCTGGGCGGCCAGTCGGCCTTCGCCGTGCCGCCCGTGCAGAGCTTCATGGCGGGCGCGGCGGGCGTGTACCAGGCGCCGGGGCTGGTGGGCGGCGGCGGCGGCGGCGGCGGTGGCGGCGGCGGCCCGGGCCATAAGAAGAGCGGCAACTTGTCGTGTTACAACTGCGGGGCCACGGGGCACCGCGCTCAGGACTGCAAGCAGCCGTCCATGGACTTCAATCGGCAAGGTAAAGGCGGGCGGCCTCGGGGCGGACTGAGCCGCCCCCGACGGCTTACTCCTTAGGGAATCTTGCAGGCTTGTTTTTGGAAGCGAACACTAATGTTTCAAATGCTCTTTGGAGAAGCATGGGATTCTCCATAGGCCGTGAAGCCCCTGGAAGGGTTACTTTGTCTTTGAGACTGTTGATTCCAGCCTGCTCCTTCTTCTAGAAGGGCCTAGCTGGCTGGGGACGGGTCGTCTGGCCCGGTGGGATCTCCTGCCATGCGGCGGAGGGGAGCACGGAGGGGGGGGATTCAGGGTCGAGCTGATAACCGAGGGTGTGGCGCGTGAGTCTAGATGCTGCAGGTCCTAGGCCTGTGGTGCCGGTCAGGCCACCCCTTACCCCGTCCCGGCTCCCGGTCAACAGAGGACTGGGCTGGTGACCAGCCAGGGGACCCCTGGTCTGCGCTGATGCACTCGTGGAGTCTAGTTTCGGGGGTGGGGAGGAGAGGTGGTCCAGGTATCCAGCACCGCATCTTGAGCAGTACCTCCAGAAAGAACTCTGGACGGCTTGGTTGTTTGTGCTAACTGTGCAGTGATTCAAATTTGATCTCTTTCCCCCTCCCTCCCCCCCCACTTCTAGGTACTTTTAGGTTGAAATATGCCCCTCCAGCAGAAAGTCTGGACTCCACAGACTGATACTTTCCTCTGGCAACAGAACACTATTAAGCCATGGAGACATAAGGAAATTAAATACAAGACCGAGAAGTCTAGTTGCTGTTGAGCTTAATATTTTTAATCCAAAGGTGCTTTACTTTACTAGACTGGATAGAAAACCTAGTGTAGGAGTGCATCAAACTCAGTTTTATTGCCAAAATCCTAGATTGGAGCTTGACGTCAGGACTCGCCTGGTCGGCGCCTCCACCGTGGTCGCGATGCAGAGACCTCCGTCTCCCGAGGAGCATCGCCATCCTCGGTCCTTCCAGGCTCACATGTAATTCCAGGGCAGCTACGCAAGATCGGACTCGAGTACTGAGGGTCGGAGTTCCCTGCGTGGCGTTCCACCAGTCGGACTCTGGTCACCCCTGGGTGAGGGAAAATGTCGCCTCTGTTTTGTTCTGTTTTTGTTTTGTTCTGTTCCTTGAGTGGTTAGACACTAATCTCTCTGGGCTTTTTAAGGATTGCACTACAGAAGAATGTAAACTGATGCCAGTCTCTGCGGTTTTGGGAGACGGACTCCCTGAGACCAGTCAGTGCAAGACACTCGGAGAATCTGCGTTTAAGGAGTTGGCACCAGCAGGCCGCGTGACTTGGTACACGACAAAGATGTCAGCGTCTCCTTCCCTCCTTAAAACACTTGCAGCAGTTTCAGGTTTTTCTTTTCCTTTTTTTTTTTTTTTTCTGCGAATACATTTAAACTACATTATTAAATAGAAATAGTTACTCGCAACAACTTAATATCTTAAGGGTCCAAGTCCCAGAGAATCCCTAGTTGTCAGAGCTTTGAGAATCCTTCCTCCCCAGCCCGTCAGTAGCGTGGAGTCTTGGTCGTCTCCCACCGCGACGGAGCTCTCGCAGGGACATGGTAACCGCCCGGCCTTCGTGGGCTGGCTCCGAGGGACGCTACGACACCCTTAGCAAAGTTGGCAAGTTCTTTTATGTCACACGGATCTCCCGAGGCCCCCAAGGCTGACTGCTAACGGATTCACACTGGAGACAGACATTTCAACAATGACACAGTCCTGTAACTTAGGAGCAACAGATTTGAAACGTTCTCCTGTCAACTTCTTTTGTATTAGGCTGTGTATTAATGGTTAGTTCCGTGAGAAGTTACCTGGAAAACTACAAGAGAAAGTGGTAAGACTCTGAAAGAGGCCGCACCAACAGGACAGAGCCACAAGATCTGCACGAGTGTGGTTTTATCCAATGTGGGAAAGAAATCCTCCCCACACAGCTCTCGGTGTCACCCCATTGCAATGAAAGTTGCTTGGTCTGAAATGTAGGGACTTAAATCTTCAAAGCTAAAGGGAGTTTTCTGCTCAAATAACAATATTACTTTAAACACTAAAGCCTTCCATATTAAAATACTGATTGGTTAGGCCTTGCCCAGGGATTTTGCAGTGGAGTATGTATTTAAAAAAAAAAAAAAAAAATCATAATACTCAGACCGTTCTTAAAATGGGACAATCAGCCTCATGCCGAATTGGTGTAAATCAAAAGAATACCCTAGAATTTGAGGCACTGTGATGTGAGGCTTCAAATTTTATGATCCGTTTCCTGGCTGCAGAGAAACTAAAGCAGAGTTGTTACATTTTTTAATGAAAGGCTTTTAGTAGTTTTTTAGCGTTTTATTTTAGTAGAGTTTCATTTCTATGCAATGCAGAATGGACAGACCTCTGTACGCGTCTGTCTTCCCAGTGCACAGTATTACGTACGGTTTTGAAGCAATGGTGATGCTTACGGCAACTTTTTTGGGGGAATGTGACATTGATCTCTTAATTGTAAACACTACAAAATGTCAAAATAACGAGAACTGACACAACTTTGCCTTAAAGAGTACGAGCCTGGAACTTGTCATATGATGTTAGAGGAAGACTTGGGAGTGTCCACTGATGTTTACGATTTTAATATTTCTGAAGGCCGTTATGGTGGCCTGGACATGTGCTGAAAGCCAAACTTTTAAATTTTTTGGTTTTTTAAAAAAAAAAAAAAAGAAATATTTTAAATAAATCCTATTTCAACACGGTGAAATTGTTGAAAACTGTCTCATAACAAGAGGAAAAAAAATCATATTTAGGGTTTTTGTTTTAGTGGTCAGTATTGGGGAATGAAAGTGTCTGTTGTTACCCTTAGGACTATTTTGATAAATATTAGAAGTTAGCGTTCCATATAACAAGAAGTTGAAACAAGATCTTTGATTTGAAGTATGACATTCAAATTGAGGTAAATGAGTCCAGACATTGTGCGGCTGTGTTCCAGTCATCAAAGGTCTTAGAAAAATCCCCAGTTGTCTTTGGAAGTGCATGTGCGGTGTGATGTCTCCAGTGAGGCCATTCCAAGGTGAGAATTGTGAAACGTAAATGTGACATACACGGGACATAAAGCATTCAGCTGCCGATCTGTGCGATCTCTCCCCAAGTGAATTTCCTTACTTGGACTTGGGAATGTTTGCTGGCAGTATTATCTCCGATGAATTTCTCTCCAAAAGCAACCAAAGTCGTTAAGCCTAAAGAGCGTTTTGCATTTCCTCAGATGTCCTCATCTTCTTACAAACACAGATCCGACTGACCCTTTCAACTACGTAGTCATTTTCGTGAAACCATGGGCTCAGTTTCCAAATGCTGTAGCAACCAGGTAGGTGTGGCATGGCCACTTGGCTGTGTGTGGTCTATCGTATATCAGAGTTTCTCACCCCATTTTTTTGTCTTCAAGAATGGGGGAAGTGGAATGTACAGATTGAAGTAGAATACAATGTCGAGGTAAAACAACTATTTAAATTTTCTTTTTTTAGCCAAACATCCAATTTTCTACCTTCTTTTCTAATTTTTATTTCAAAAGTACTGAAAATTGGAAAGTGTTTAAATGTTAAAACTCGTAATTGCTAAAGAGCACTGAGGAAATGGGAGCTAGCACTTACAATAAAGACAAAATTATTTTCTTCAAAGCAGGTACGTGATTGGGTATTTTGAAAAAAACAACCAACCAGCATCATCTATAATCTCCAGAAGATCACAGGAGTCAGCTTGTGAATATGGTAGCTAGTAGGTTCGGTGTTTTAATTCACTATTTAGAAGTCACTGTAGCTAGTTTGCACTACGCTGTGTGCGGAGGTGCGGGGCGGCAGCTCAGCCCAGCGTCACACACGCGGCCCGGTGGGAGCACCGGCAGATCTGATCAATCGGGATCTGACCGAGAGGCTTGCTCTGGGCCCACTCCAGTGTCCCTGGAGAGCGCTCGCCCAGTGGAATCAGGTTGCACCCTCCTCACTCCTTGTCATTTTGTACTCTTCCTGCTTCTGTGGTGGGTTATTTGATGCCTTGCTAGTTTTACATACTGGTCACTGATGGCGTACGAATTGAGTCTTAAGGATGGTAAGGGAAGCCGTGTCTTTCCCAGAGGATGGGCCTGTGGAACCTGAGCGGGCGGACCTCCTTTCCACAGTGCAGACGACTCCCCAAAGAATGAGTCAGGTGACGTTTAAAACCATGGGTTCTGAAGAGGCTCAATTTGCAAAGTCCCGAGGTTCTGAATGAAAAAGTCTTTAATCAGTACTCTCGAAACCACACACTTGCTGGTTGAGGCCCAAGGTCGACTTTGCTACGCTGTTCCAGGTGGAGGGGAGCTCAGTGCGTCATCAGTGTCCTCAGTCAGTCCCGGGTATCGTAACAAGCCCCTCACATGCATTAAGTTCTCACATGCACAAGGATGAAGGCTTTGGTACTGAAACCGAAGACTTCGTGTACTCAAGAATCTTCACAGCTTATATTGGACAGATTTTCTTTTTAGGAATGAAGGAAAATTCTCCCATTTTTGAGCCATTCTTTTATGTCAATTCTACAAATTGCATGTAACTTTATAAATATTTTTAAAAGATATAGTTTTGTAAATATTTAATATTCTGCTAATTTGATTTTGAATTGTAAATGTTAAGTATTCTGTTTTTGAAGTTTTTATGTTTTATTATACTTTGTTAAAAAGGAAAAATTGTACATTTTTAGAATGTTTTTATGAGTAAATTTAATGTACTGAAAATAAAAATTTAAAAAAATGTTTCATTTTATTAGGCCTTTGTTTCCTAGAAAATGGAGCACACATCTTTTTGAATAAATCGAAATTCTTGATCTCCAAACTAGGGAGTCAAACTTTGCCTTCTCAATTTGACAAGAGATACGTGGTCTTAAATCCATTTTAAAAAATTTTTTAAAGTTTTTCTATACGTTTTGTAACGTTTATTCATTTCTGAGACAGAGACAGACCGTGAGCGGGCGAGGGGCAGAGAGAAAGAGGGAGACACAGAATCCGAAGCAGGCTCCAGGCTCCCAGGCGGGGCTCGAACTCCCAAACCGTGAGATCATGACCTGAGCCGGAGTCAGACGCCCAACCGAGCCACCCAGCTGCCCAAATCCATTTTCTAAAAACTGGTTTTCTTTTTGAGAGAGAACCTGTGAACAGGGAGAGGGTCAAGGGCAAAAGAATCCCAAGGAGGTTCCATGCTCAGCGTGGACCCCATCATGGGGCTCAATCCGACCCTGGGATCATGACCCGCGCTAACATCAAGAGTCAGACGCTCAACTGACTAAGCTACCCAGGTGCCCCTTAAGCCCATTGTCTATCATTTCCCACTTTTTAAAAACATCCTTGCCTTGAACAGAGAAGTTACTCTTGATTTGGGGTTTAAAGAGGTTCCATGTGAAATCAAGATTGGCAGGAACAGATAGATGTCGAGGATACTTGAGACTTTTGTAAACGTGTGATTTACACACGGCACGAAACGTGTCCTGGCATTTAAAGCTCTGTCCTCTCTGGATTTGGGACAGTGGCGGTCTAGTGAGCACAAGCTGGCCCGGGACTGCACTGCCCCGAGCAGTGCCACACTCCCCAGCAGAGGTCCCCAGGGCCTCTTGGTCTCGTCGGGCCTGAGGCTGCCCAGAGAAAGGTGCGCACGTGGCTCGGGGCATCAGGGCCCCCGTCAGGAGAGACCACTGGCCCATCCTTGTAGCTGGCGGCAGCCTCCCCGACTCGCTGTTCGGAAGAGAGAGGGGCCTCTGAAGGGGGATGTGCGCACCTGAGCAGCACAATCGCGGAAGCAGAGCGTTTCCTCAGCTCGCTCCCCGGGTTCTTCCACAAACCTCTGAGGTGCCTGCTTCCATCTGGGAATGGGTGGAGGTTTTCCAGGGCGTAGTGCTGGCCACTGCTTGGCTGCAGTCTGTACCACCTTTCCCTGATGAAGCACGAGGTGCCCGTAAACCACGAAATGTCTTCTCGACCAGGCAGCGCATACTCAACACCTTCTGTGGGGTACTTTTTCATTTAGAGTGGCAGGGTTCCAAGTGTTTATTCCCACAAAACACCCGGGTCCCACATCCATCCGTACACATTGCGGCCGGTCTTTTAGTTCTCAGGAGACTCCTGTTTGGTAAAGGCAAGACGAGCTGGCAGAACCTGGACTGAGGTGAGCAAGGTGCCTCGGACAAGGCAGAGCCCTTCAGAGGTGGGCACCCCTCTGCCCACTCCCGGCCCCCCACCCCTCTGCAGCGAAACCAGCCTTGGTGCCGTTAGGAAGGAAATTCCCCGCCTGGCACGGGATAGCGCGGACGCTATACCACTGCGAGTATCGGATACCGATCCATTAAACTGAACTCGGCGACGGGTTTTCGTTGTGCCTTTATTCACCTTAGTTCATTAAAAATGTACTTGGCTTAGAGATCCTATAGTGACCACCCACTGATGTGGGGTAGAAGTCGCGCCCTTCCCACACGGTATTTTTTAAAAAGCTGAATTTCTTCTAGGAATCTTATCACACAGGAGTTACAAGAATGTCAGGTATAATGATGTGTACAATCTAAACAAGACAGGCTGATTAAGAATTTACATAATGTAAAAATACGCATATTAAAAGTTAGCCACGTGGACAGATGCATGCAGTGGGAGTGGTCGGAAGGCTGGGGAGTCAAGCGCCCATATGCAGCAATATTCCTCCCCCCCCCCCCCCCATTAATAAGTAACTTCCACTAACAGGTCCGGGTATTCCACACACGTCTAAATACACAAAGGTGAAACGTAACCTGCTCGTTACACGTACAGTCTAAAGGTGACTGTGATCTTTCCGTCACTCCCACAAAAATAGTAAATCGTGAGCCCATGCAGGTAGTAGGAAGCATTGGTGGTTCTAGCTGAACTCGGAAAATGTCTAATTTTTGACACTGATATCCACGAAGAGTGTATGTCTCCTTTGTTACTGTTCTTTTCACAACTGACATGCACTTCGAGCAGAGGAACCAGGACGGTTCTGACCTACAGTGACAACTGAAATACTCTTAAAAATGTGGGAACTTTTTCGTAACAGCCACACACAACATAAAACATGGACCATCTACAGCTTTAGGCTGAAAGGTAGAGGGAGTGCATCTGAATTTTAATGCTTTAGTTTCCATGTTCTGTAGTTTCTACCACTGACCTAAGGAACAAAACTGCTTGAACAGCTTGTTTCTCTACCAAAGCAGATGGCAGTTTGACCTCTCAGAGAACACGCAAACCAGAAGAAATGTCACATTTTTCTTCCCTGGGCCCTTTGAGAAACTAGACCAAAATTTTAAATCATTCAAGGTTCTTATTGAGCAGTGGTGCTTTACTGTCTAGAGAAGCAAACGAAACCCCCTCCCCCCCCCCCCCCAATGGCACTGCACAGGCATGGAGGCATGGACTTGGGGCACACTACACTAGGAGTCGAGAACCTTGAGCAGCAGTTCAGAGTTTTCTTATCCACCTCGATTTTTCCTGCTTTTTGCCCACTATTACGGCCAATGTGGGCGGGCGGGAAGGGGGCTATGCTTGACAACTTATGCTTTCCAAGATCCTCTTAAAGAGAGTTCTCTAGTTGAGTGGAAACTCTTCTACAAAAAGTTGGCTGGTTCTGTGAACCTAGAAAAGAATTTCTCTCTGAATGCTTATGTTGCAAGTTCCTCATAGGGAAAGAGCATTAGAATAATGTGAAGGTCTATTTTATCGGCAACTTAGAATGCAAAGTATTTTATTTTTAAACCTCTAAATTTGAAAACAAAACAGCCTAGGTTAAATAATGGTTTTTCCAAAGCTGAATGTGCTCATGTGGAGCTCCATTTTTCTGCTTGTAGCACAAAACAACTTCCTACAACTCCTAGGCAGGAACACTACTGTTTTTGATGGTCTGTGATTGGATGAATGGATCAATCTCAGTTGGTAATATCCCTTTTTTTTCCTTGGTAAGGGCTTAAAAAAATTCTAGAACAGATGCATTTTTCTAGTCTTACACAGACACTTTGATTCCAAATGTCTCCTGAGAGGCATATACCATATACAGGAACCCGTCTTCGTCCTTCTCACGTTCATACACTTCAGAAATCGGCGTGGACACACTCACCATGCTGTGTCCATTGACTAACAGGAAGAACGCCTGATTAGCGTTGAGCTGTAAGCGCCTCCTATTGAAAGAAAAATAATGTGAAGAGATACTGAACACCAATACCCGGGATGTGTGAAAATCTCACCCACCCCCCACTGACACACAAGTACAAAGATTTTGTACATGCTGCTTCTGGCAAAATAAAATGTATGCCTACTGATGATTACTCTCAAAGCTTCTCATAAAGTACAGGACATTTCCTAGGATTACACTGACAAAGGATATATTAGTGGTAATACTTGATAGATTATTCTTACTATATTCCTGAGGCCAGTCTTAAACTAGCATGCTCTCTGAAGAGCCATTAGTGTCTAGTATGAGAAATACTTCAAAATATAGTTTATATTACCATTGTACCAAGTCTGCATTCTGTTACTAATTTTGCTGTACAAAACTTGTAATTTTTCTGATCAAGAGACAACATCTATACTAGATGGTTATGATGAAAGAATCAGAAGGACAGCAGATCCAACAGGGAAGAGAGAAGAACTCAGAAAGGAAATGTCTTTAGGTTTTATTGAGCTTGTGGAGATCTTAATCAAAACTGAAGATAAAAATTTGAAACAAAACACAACAACAACAACACTAAAGATTTATCTAAGTCTGATAAAGAATGAGAAGCTACCCAAAGAAATAGAAAAAAGTGATTATATACCTTATGATCTTGATGAGCTCACTCATGTTGACGTGATCAGGTACAAGGAACTTGGTTTTGTCCAGTACAGGAAGTTGCTTCTCACCCTTGTATCGTTCTATGATCACCTAAAAAAATAGCCAGAAAAGAGATTGTGAGATCAGCATTAACTATGAAGAACAGACAAAATACCTCCTATGTTGTAACTGGCACATACCTAAACGGGGTCTGAAATAGAAACGGCACAGTTGTTAGTTTCCTCATAGTGCTCTTGTGAAGAGTGATCATTTATCAGCTTACACTCTGTCCCTTACAGAATATGGCACACACAATACACAGTGGATGCCTCCAGGAGGTGAGCTATGTATTCTTTTTACTTGGAACCATGAAAATATACTAACTAGTCAGAAAAAAAAATACTAAGAACAGAGGCTAGGTGCCAGCTTAAAGTGTAAAGCTCTGAATCTGTCTGTCAATTACACCACCACCATTTCCTCTGAAATATGTAAGATCTTTTTTAATTAGATGTACTTCTACAACAACTTTTTTAATGTTTTTATTTATTTTTGAGAGAGAGAGACAGAGAGAGAGAGAGAAAGAGAATGAACACAAGCAGGGGAGGGACAGAGAGAGAAACAGAATCTGAAGCAGGCTCCAGATTCCAAGCCATCTGCACAGAGCCTGACTCGGGGCACAAACTCATGAACTGTGAGATCATGACCTTAACCAAAGTCGGACATTTAACCAACTGAGCCACTCAGAGGACCCGTACCTTTTTTTCTTTTTAAGTTTATTTTGAGAGAGCTCTCATGAGCAGGGGAGGGGCAGAGAGAGAGAATCCTAAGCAGGCCCCACATTGGGGGTCCACACACACAACACAGGGCTCAATCCCAGGAACCATGAGATCATGACACAAGCTGAAATAGGAGTCAGACACTTAACCGACTGAGCCACCCAGGCGCCCCTGAAGTGTGGAATTTTTTTGTTATGGTAATACACTCATGTTTTTTTCATACTAGACCTGTTTCTCTACTTGACATGGAAAAAGTCTTAAGTAAATATCTGACAAGTAGAGACAATGATTCACTGGTTCTGGAAACACATTTTGTGCAGAAAGACTTGAAGATTCTTTCATATTGACAAAATATTCCCTATATTTCTTTAAAGAGTTAAAAAAAATTTTTTTAACGTTTGTTTTTGAAAGAGCGCGAGCAGGGGACAGGCAAAGAGAGAGGGAGACATAGACTCTGAAACAGGCTCCAAGCTGTCAGCACAGAGCCCGACGCGGGGTTTGAACCCATAAACTGAGGTCATGACCTGAGCTAAAGTTGGACACTTAACTGACTGAGCCACCCAGGCGCCCCTCTTTAATGAGCTTTAAAAGTCAAGAATCTTTGTGGGTTTGAGCCCCGCATCAGGCTCTGTGCCGACAGCTCAGAGTCTGGAGCCTCCTTTGGATTCTGTCTCCCTCTCTCTCTCTGCCCCTGTCCGGCTAGTGCTCCATCTATCTCAAAAATAAATTAAAAATGTTAAAAAAAAAAATTTTAAGTCAATAGTTTTACATCATGAACTGAAATAAATCCATCAGCTCCTTGCCATACTTCCTTTCCATAGAGGAAAGACAGTTTTTCCCCTAGTTCTACGCCACTACAAAAGCAAAACAGCCATACCCTGCCACAACGAGAAGCTGAGAGTCAGGAATGGGAATCTTTACATAATGTTTCTTCAGAAAAGGGGAAGAGACTTGTCTGTATATGGCTCCGCTGTAAGGGAGCCCACGTGAGGTTCTGTGTAAGGCCAAATCAAACTGTTATCACCTTCCTTGGTAAGATCTAGAACTTTTATCCACAGGAAAGAATCAGTAGATAGAGTACACTTGCCTGGGTTTGACTAGTAGCAGAGATCAGAAGCAAGGCAGAAATCTTAAATTCCTGGTCCAAGAAGAGGCAGAAGCACCGGAGGAAAAACTTAAGACCTTAGAACCTTTCCCTTAAAGGAGGACACAGCAGCAGCCTGGGGACACAGGACAGGATGGCCTCGGGCACCTCCTGCTCTCTCTCAGGTGCTCAGGCTGCTCTGCGGGGAGAGGAGCTGTTCGAGCTGCTCCTGACTCGCCCGCACTGGCCATCCCCACGAGAACCATCACCTACAAATGACTGGCTTCCTTGTCCCTTCTTTTTCCTTTTTCCGGTACCCTTCTAATCTGGGAGAGAAGGTGTGTGAGTCATGGGGTAAGGCGTCTGGCTGCATCTGAGGAGTGCCCTCCTGAGTGCTGCACTTAGGCGGCCACTGTGGGCAGAAGCGTGGAGGACACAGCCGCCCTCAAGGAGTGGAGACCAGACTGCCGGCGGAGCTGCTTCTGCCTTCGGTCCTTCCATCCGATTCTCAACAAGCAGTGCCTGTGACAGTGGTTCTCAGACTTGTTCAGGGGATCACAAGCACGAACGGGGAAATATAAGCACGTGATTTCTGCAAAAACCCGGAAACAACTGGCAGAAAGGACTGCTAACATAGGCAGATATCTGCGTTTCAAAAGGAGGCTGTGGCACAAACCCTGGCAGACTACTGGGCTGTTTGTTTCCAACAGCTAGCACCTGCTAGCAGATAAGACAGCAGGTATTCAAAGTGAAGATAACCTTACAGTTCAAGAAATCCCCCAGGCCACATGTTGACCAAGTACCAGGACAGACTGAAATTTCTAAGCAGGCCAAGGAAAACAGACTGTTTTTTACTGTAGGACCCCACAGTTGGGAAACTGCTGGGCAGACCCATCTTCTCTTTTCTGTGTACCTTACAGCCCCAACTCCCTGGCTCTTTCCTCTCCCCTCAGTTTGGCATGAGATCACATGTCACAAAGCCGAACACGAAAGCTGCCACAGAGCTTTTAACAGTGGAGTTTCTCAGGGGTCTATAGAATTTGTAGGAGGTGACAACCACGTACACAGAATTACGCAAATCTTTCCAACAACTACATGGGATGGGATTCTCTTCCCATTTTACAGATAAAGACGTAGCAGGACCTTTCAGAATTTTAGTAACTAGCTCAAAATCACTTAGTAACCTTGAACCTAAGGCCTGAACTCAGCCTCTGTCTGAAACCAGGAGTTCCTCTTACCCACTAGACCTTGTGCCTCAGGCAGAAACCTTTTCTAGGGTCTGCCAGCAAAGGATCTGGGGCAGAGGATGTGGGTTCCTGGGCACACCAAAAAGCATCTGAGGCACCTACCTACACGTGACAAGAAAGAGCAGTGTTTTTCCTCCATTTCCTGCGAAGAAGCCAAATACAAGAGACTTCTCTGGGACGTCAAAAGACATCCTGGAATGTGCAGTCACATTTAAATCCCGAGGACTACTGAGTTTCCAACCGCAGTACTCAGCTTCCTTTAGCAGACAGTGGATACTTCCTTCCAGTTCTAGCCCCTCTATTCATTTCCCCCAAATAAATACATTTGACTTGTGAAGTGTGTAACATTAAGGTACCAAACTCAGACTCAGGAGGAAACAATGGGGTTAGATGAAAAAACTGTGTATTAAGTGATCTCAATTCTAGGTCATGAAGCTGACACTGGGGGCTATTGGTCAGGATTTTTGTAGAAACCCGTCACATGGTTGCACACAGCAGTGTTGTACCAAAATACTTAAGCAGTGCTCCCGTCTGCATACATTATGAATGACTGAAACACAGATGCTGGAGACTACCTACTGGGATTTTCGTAGGATGCTGCTCTCGGATAAGTCGGACATCTTCTACTCTTTGTTCTGCAATGAAAGGAAAAGACACAGGCATTATTAACGGTGACAATGCAGCTTCTTTCCTGCATTTTCACTGGTGGTTTCCATATGTGAATTCACCTATCCCTAGCTGTGGCAGAGTAGAGCAGTAATGGTATCTTTCCTAGAACTCAGAAGAACCAAACACTGGCATTTCATATCTGGTAAACTGACATGTAAGGCCAAATGCAACTTCCATGTAAACCAACATGCAATTACATGGCTATAGCAGGTGGAATAGCCTAAGACCAAGAGTACAGAATTCCTAGATTCAAGGGTTTGGGACCCCAGGCTCAGTCAAATACAATCAGCAGACTGACTGCACGGTATTACCAATCTTTCCTCCAAGGACTCCCACCACCTGTCAATTTTTGTGCATTTTCCATAGTTTAAGTTGGTACAGAAATCCATGATCAACCAGAGGCTCTCCAATACAATGTTCCCTTATCACTTCCTGCTTTTCAATGATATAGTCCTTAAAAGGAAAGAAAATGCCCAAAATAGATATGGGTAAAAGGAATTTCCTATTTGACTTTTAAACAGTTTCACTCAGTGCCCACCCCTCCCTTTACCTAAAAGTTTAAAGCACAAAGTCTACTGTTGAATACTAGTTTTTTGACAATCTCTATTCTCCCCCTTAATATAATCACTTATGTAAGTGATCAATATCATGGGCTTCCTGAGAAATCCTGGTGACTTTGAAAAAAAGATGCTATGACCTATATAAAAGTATATACCACTATTACCAACTTTTTTTGAATTTCAAAAAAATTTACTAAAATGACTGAAATAATTCCCATGTTCAAATTATGAACGTTTAGGTTCTATTTCTATTTTCCCACCCCAAATTTCTAAAACAGCTTCTAAGAAATCACTAAATATAAACACGTCTACTATAAAGACTGCAAATTTAGTGATTTGTCACTTACATATAACACCCAGTGCTCACCCCAAGTACCCTCCCTAATGCCCATCGCCCATTTAGCCCAACCCCGACCTGACACCCCTCTAGCAACCCTCATTTTGTTTTCTGTATTTAAATCTCTTGGGGCGCCTGGGTGGCATAGTCGGTTAAGTGTCCGACTTCAGCCAGGTCACGATCTCGCGGTCCGTGAGTTCGAGCCCCGCGTCAGGCTCTGGGCTGATGGCTCGGAGCCTGGAGCCTGTTTCCGATTCCGTGTCTCCCTCTCTCTCTGACCCTCCCCCGTTCATGCTCTGTCTCTCTCTGTCCCAAAAATATATAAAAAACGTTGAAAAAAAAATCTCTTATGATTTGCCTGTTTATCTTATTCATCCATCCCTTCCTCTATGTTAACCTGTTTTGTTTCTTAGGTACTGTTAATAGTAAGCTTAACCTAGTGGTTCCCATCTATAATATTCTGACTGACGTATCTGGTCCAAAACCCTTGGAATTTTCTAAACAAGAATAGTGATAATGATAAGGGCATCTTTTGTTTCTCCATAACAAACTACAAACAACCATGTCTGAGGTTTGTGTTAATGCGGTGATTTTTGGAAAGCTCCTAAGGATGGGAGACTGGCTGCCAGGGGAAAGAACAGTGACTTGAGGTTTGAAACTTTCAGACCTACCCCAACAACCAGGGAGGGGAAAGGGGCTAGGAGGATGAACTAATCATTAATGGCCAATGATTTAACCAGTCAGGCCCGTGTAATTAAATCTCCGTAAATACCCAAAAGGATGGGGCTCAGAACTTCCAGGTGCTGGGAGAATACCAAACTCCCCGGGGACAAAAGCTCCTGCACTCAGGACTCTTCCAGAACTCACCCCAGTACTTTTCATGAGGCTGTTCTTTTGTGTACTTTAATATCCTTTGTAATAATCCAGTAATCTAGTAAATAAACAGCTTTCCTGCAAGCCACTCCAGCAATTTAATTAAACACGGTTGGTGGGGGGCGGTTATGGGAACCTCTGATTTCCAGCCAGTGGTCAGAAGCACAGATTAACAAGCTGCACTTGGAATTAGTGTTTGGGCGTGGTGGGGAGGGGCAATATTTTGGGACTTAACTCTTATCAACATGTTGGATCTGAAGCTATCACCAGGTAAAGAGTTAGTACTGAGTTAAACTGTAGGACAGCCACCAATCAGTTGAGCATCCGACTCCTGATCTTGAGTTCAAACCCCACACTGGGTATAGGGCTGCTTGAGTGGCTCAGTTGGTTGAGCACTATTCTTGATCTCTGCTCAGGTCATGATCTCGTGGTTTGTGAAATCGAGCCCCGTGCTGAAGGCGTGGAGCCTGCTTGGGATTCTCTCCCTCCCCCTTCTCCCTGCCCCTCCTCCCCTGCTCATGTTCTCTCTCTCTCAAAATAAATAAACTTAAAAAAAGAAAGAAACCCACTTTGTGTACAGAGATGACTGTAAAACAAATTTTTTTTTTTTTAGTTTTAGGACAGCCAGCTGAATTCAGTTCGATGTGTGGAAAAGCCACACCTCCAGGGTCCAAAGTGAAGCAGTGATTAGAATAGTGAGAGTAGAGGAGACACAGGAGGAGGATTTTCTCCCTGGAATCATCTTTTAAATCCTTCTCTATTTCTGATTCCCCTTCAATGCCTCTCTCAGCTTCGAGCCCTGTCCCTGTCTGTCTTACCCCAGGAAAAGGTGCTCTACCATATAGACTTAGCCATCAACCCTCTTCACGACAAAAATCTCCATTCTGTCAGAGAAGATTCTTCCAGAGGTTAGAGGAAATCACAATTAATTCACTCTAGCAAATGAATGAGAATTCTTTAATTTACCCCGGAATATGTTTCACATTTAAAGACTTATCATAATACATGTAAAAGTTTAATTGGAAACATTCAGACAGAAGGGGGAGATTTTTTTTTTTTTAATACAAGGAAACAGGTTTGTTTTGGCAAGTGGAAAAGGAAAAAAATACAATAAAAATAGGCTCTAAATATGAGACTTTAAAGTCAGAAATCAGAATTTTTATACTGTAGTATCAGAAGTTTCTTTATCTTGATTTAGCCCCAAAATATGGCCCAAACGACAAAAATGATTCTTTTTACTAAAGGTGGGAAAATCAAAGTATGAAGGTGAGTGACTTCCTTAAGGTGAAAACACGTAGTACTGGGGAACTGGGGGGCTCAGGTGGTTAAGCTCCCAACTCTTGGTGTCGGCTCAGGTCACGATCTCACGGTTTGTGAGCTCGAGCCCCACACCGGGCTCCATGCTAACAGTGTGAAGCCTGCTTGAGATTCTCTCTCAAAAATAAACTTAAAAAAAGAAAAAGAAAACACATAGTGTTAAAGTCTCCTAGAAATGTCTTAAGTGTCTTGAGCAGTTGCAGTGAAAACGCAGGGGTGAGCTGGAGTAACACAGCAAATATGGGACATGCCTGTGCCTCACTCTTTTAAGTGGACAGCTATTTTCCGAGACTAACAGTAGATTTAACAAAAACATTACCAACACCACAGATAAAGGCACATATGAGCAATTCTTTTACTCAAGTATTTTTTTAATGTTGTAGCGATCTGTTTATCATTTGTCTTCAACAGAGTGCCCCCGGCAGCCAGGGACCTGCCTCTAGTCATCTTTGTATTCCCCCAGGGCTCAGGCTTGTACACAGAAAATGATAATAAACAAATTAAAGTTGTAAAATGGGAATAAATACTCCTCCAAATGCATATCCAGGTATACTTCCCCAGATTCCTTTCCTCCTGCTTCTAAGACCCTTGTAAGCCTTGCAAACAAACAAAAACGGAGAATAGGAGTCCGAAGTGTCTTAGTTGACCAGCGTATTTGCAAAGTTGCTTTGGGACGACTGAAGGCATTTGAAATAAAACTATTTCATTGAGTGAAATGGAAGCATAATAAATATTGCCCCCAATCTGTCTATAAATCGTAAGTGTGATAGATATTCAATCCCTCAATGACTGGTACAGCTTCAGTTCATGGAGTGCTGCCTGCGTTTTGCCATATACCTTGCTCTACAGGTCTGCCTTTTAGAGTAGTTATTCTAGACCAACACATACACGTCCCCGGAGACATGCAAACTTTTCCGCTATTAACGGAGAAGCTTAAGCCTGCTCACCGCTGAATCGCAGAACAGTGTCATTAAATAAACTGGGGCAACCCCAGGGGCTAAAGCAACACTTTTACATCTGAGAAGACCAAATCCAGAATTGTCCGCTCAAATACAATTCTGGAAGCTCACGCTTCCACCTGTGTGCAAAGGCACCCTATGCCTTTCGACTCCGTGTTGGCCCATCTCCTGTACTGGAAACGAAGGCGGCCTCCGGGAGGACGGAAAACACAGGGCGGACGACAGAGTGCAAGTCCAGACGCTGCCACTAGGTGGATCACGATCGTCACCTCTGTGGGCCCCACCCAGTTTCTTCAGCTACAAAAGGAAGGGGTTGTTCTGGATGAAGCTCAGGGTCCACTTCAACCCTCTGCATCCTGGTAGAAGGTATCAGCGGCGCTCTATTCAGCTCTGAATTAGCCTGAACTCACTCACGTGGAAAGAGAGAGAGCTGCTCGAGCTCGCTGGGGCTGGTGTGAGTGTGTGAAGAGGTTCTCACCGAAGAATTAACGTCTCTCATTTACTGGGCTACAAATCAAGTGAAAATTGTCAGCCCCGGAGCCAGGAAAGGCAGAAGCCGCTAAACGGCACTCGATATTTTTCTGCGAAAACGACTACTAAAGGGATCTTTTAAAAAGGGGCCAGATTCCAGGTGAATTCCCTCTAATTCATCAGAACACATTAATCTCACTTTCCTTACTCTTACCACCTACTCTTGCTCAGATTTTTCTAGAGTAACCTAAAAATACTCGAAGCAAAAGGAAAGTAACTATAGTTTCAGCTATGGGAAAATAAGCATCTTTCCCACACCAATGTCCCCAGTTAACTTTTTTTCTTTTTGAAGCCAGCTCTACGCCCAACGTGGGGGGGGGGGGGGGGGGTTGAACCTCCGACCCCAAGATCGAGACCCACACCGCTCTACCCACTGCGCCGGCCAGCCCCCCCCCCCCCCCCCGTGAGCTTCCAAATAAATGCAAGAGTCGGTGTGGACGGAAGCCCGGTACTAGAGGGAACCTGCTTCCAACGCTGCTCTCGGGGCTGCAGAAGAGCTCGCGAAGGTCGTGAGCGAGAAAATCCCCGCCGGGAAAGGCACGTCTAAGTCCTGCTAACGGACACGCCGCCTCTGCAGACGGAGCCACGGCCCGGCGGGCGCTTCCCCGAGCGCGGAGCGCGGCTTCGCAGGGGCAGGAGCTCACGACTGTCCGTAACGACAGCCACAGACCCAGGCGCGCCGCTCGCCTCCCGGGGAGCTGCGGGCCCTCCACGGAGGGCAGACCCTGCGGAGGAGGAGGCCCGCGCGCAGGGGGCTCGCGGGGCACACGCACGAGCCCCGCGGCGGCCCCCTCTGCCCGCGCGGCCGCGGCCGCTGCCAACAGCCCCACGAACACACGGCCGGGGGGCCGCGTCGTCCGCGCGGGATGTGCTGGCCTCGGGGAGCACCCGTCGGTTCCGCGTCCCCGTTGCCGCGGGGCCGCGAGCCGCTGGCCCCCTCTCCCGCCGCGAACCGGGTCAGGACGCGCCGCCACGCCCGGTCTCCGCCGCCCGCCTCCGGGGCCCTCCGCGGCCCACAGCCCCTCCGTCGAGGGGGACCCGACGTTTGTAAGCGACCACGTGGGATCCGGCCTCACCTGGACGAGATTCACTCGCACGCTAACGCCACCCCTTCAAAGGACCTGTCGCAGACGGGCCTCCGGGCCGGCCGCCCCCGCGGGCACGACACTTGACACTCGGGGCGGCGACCCCTCCCCTCCACCCCCCCTCCCCCCGCCCCGCACCGGAGGGCTGCTGCACAGCGGTGCCCGCGGCCGGGCCGCCGCCGCCGCGAAGGGCCAAGAGGTGATTCAGCAGCTCCGCGCCGGCGCGTCCCGCCCGGTGTCCCTCCCCCCCAGCCCCCGGCCAGCCCCGACGCCCCCCGGCCCCCGGCCCCCCTCGGCCTTCCCTCGGCCCCTCCGCCAGCTCCCGCCTCGGCCGCCGCCGACTCTGGCCGCCCGGGGTCCCCGCCTCAGCCCCCTGGCGGGCCCGGGGCCCCCTCGGCCCGACGTCAGCCCCCGGGCCCCGGCCCTCCGTCGGCCCTCCAGGCCCCGTCCCCCTCAGCTCTCCAGGTCCCGACGCCTCTCAGGCCCCGGCCCTCCTCGGCCTCCCTCAGACCGGCACGAGCCCCCGACCCTCCGTCGGCCCTCCTGGGTCCGACCCCCTCGGCCCCCGAGCCCCGGCCCCGCTGTCAGCCCCCGGGCACCGGCCCGGACCCCCCTCAGCCCCCGGCCGACCCCTCCGTCAGCCCCCGCCGCCGACTCTGGTCGCCCTGGGTCCCCACGCTCCCCGTCTCAGCCCCTCCGCGGGCCCGGCCCCCCGCCGCGGCACCCACCGAAGGTGCGGCGCTGCTTGAAGGTCTTCTCCGACGGCATGGCGCGGGAGGCGAGGCGGAGGGTCCCGGCTGTTCCAGAAGGCGGCGGCGGAGACTCCGACTGTGGCGACAGCGACTTCCCTTGTGTCTCTTCAGGCCGCAGCCGCGTCAGGTGACCGGTGCGGCGTCCCAGGGGGCGGGGCCAGGGCCGGCCGCCGTAGCCGCCATGGCGGGCGTGGCGGAAGCGGGGCCGCGCGCGCAGCGGAAAGCCCTCCGTGCGCAGGCGCGCGTGCCGGGCGGGGTGTGGAGGTCCGGGCGCGCGCTCGCGGGAGGGGGCGCGCGTCTTGGCCCCGTAGCCCCCGCGTCAGAGCGTCTCCCGCGCCGAAGTCCCGCGGGGCCCGGCTTCTCCGACTGAGCCCGCCTCGCTTGGTGCCGCGTCTCTGACAAAGTTCTGACCCGAAAATGCAGTCGCTCCGTGCACTCGCCGCTGCGCCACGGGTCTGGGGTCCAGATCAGGCACCTGTCGGTGTCGAGCGCTTAGGGAACTGGCCCGGGGGAGGAAGGGCCCCCCGCGCCGCCGCGCGCCCCCGCGAGCCCTGTGTGAACGCGCAGTGACCGCTGAGGGCGCCGGGCGCGGGGTGAGGGCCTGCGGGGCGCGGGTTGCCCGCGCGTGCCCACGCCTGCGGGACGTGCACCGGTGCGCACAGCGCTGCAGTGGGCATCGCGTACTTTGAACGCTTCCCGCCTCTCCGGGCTTCTCTCCTGTTTGAGTTTGGGGAAGCCGTTCTCAAGTGCGCGTTTGGTGGAGTGGACTGTGCTACACGCGTTACTATGCAAACGCATAAAACATACTCAAATCTGTTCCTCGATGTGGTCTTAATATAGCTGGGATTGGTTTCCCTTCAGAAAAGCCAAACATGGCGCAGATCCTTGTATAGTTCTTTCCCAAGCCCAGGACAACGATGTTAGTTGTGGCTCTTCATTCCCGCTGCTGTTTACTAGACAACAGGGCATTTGTGCATGCGTCGCTTTCTGCCCCAGGTTTTTTCTCCTTTGTCACAGTCCTTTACCTTGAAAAACCTCTGAATAAACACCACTTAAACATTCTATCTGGTTTCCAAAGTTCCAAAGGAAGGCTTCAAGCTCCAAGTGTACTATCTTGGCTGCTTTGTATTTATTCTGTGAAAAATGGAGAAAGAAATCCAGTAAGCGTTTGTTATGTACCTACCTACTGCCAAAAGCGTAGTGATCGGGGTTGAAGTCTTAAAAGAGTGTGTGGACTGTATGCTGCTTTTCTTGAATGTTTTTTTCTTTTTTTTAAAAAATATTGAGTGGTGAGTTGCTTTCTTGGCTTAATTGCTATTTTGTAAGAAATGGACTTTTTGTTCTCTTGCTGGACAACTGTTCCCAAATGCAAGAGGGAAAAAAAAATCAATATCTGGCATATGGAGGTGGGGGAAGGGAAGGAGAGTTTCATATTTCCCTAGTCCCTTAGGCATCCGTAAAGCTTTACCGAATTACCCCAGGCCTTGAGTTTGCAGCCACAGGGATAGACTTCAAGGGCCCAGCTACTGGTGCTTCAGGATCACTCTGTGATTTTCAAGTACTGAAGTCCACATTTACAGTGACTGCCTAAGTCCTCCCTAACCTTGAATTCCTACTTGCAGCTAAAACCACATCTCGCTAGGTGTGCCTCAGAAAATCATCCACGGCAGTGGGCACGGAAAGGTGTCTCATAAGCATCGTCTCCATGTAAGAATACCATATTCATATAATTAATATTAAATCATATCTAAAATTTACTGATTTATTTTAACATACAGATAATGTAACCTAGTGTAACTTTAGAAAACAAGTGTGCTTGAGTATATGTGAAAAATTTCATGTGCCCTCAGACTGCAGTTTAAAAGTTTGATGTAGTGACCAATTTTCCGAGTGGTAAGTTAATATTCATGAATTATATTATGCTAGTTAATATAATCATAGTATGATTTATTTTTTAAAAGAATAATATAAATATCACCGTTTCTTAAAATAATCCAAATAAAGTGGAAAAACTAGAACACATGTTTCATTTAAATTTATTCAATGCTTTCTCCACGAATCTCATGATGCTTTTAAATTATAGAATTATTCTAGCAAGCCAGATGGTGTCAGTTTTAAATAACTCCGACCCTATTCCTTTTTCTATAACATGAAATGACCATAATTGTGGAGGAAGTAAGGTCACCGCTAAAAAATTGAACATGATGCCCCCAGCATTAGTGATGTAACGTGGCTGTAAGTCATGCCGTCCGGCTATTTCTAAGAATCTGTTAAATGAGGCCTGAAACAGTAACCGCAGGGTAGGAGACCTTGTTCGTGCCACACACAACATGGAGGACGAGTCACACCGAGAAGTTGTTCAGCACCTCAGGCCTGCCCGGCCCGGCCCGCCTCTCCTCTTTCTGATTGGAAGAGATACTCCGGCCTGGAGGATGTCTGGGCACTCATTGGCCAGTTGTCCTATCACTCCCGGGTCATCTCTTTGCTCTTTAGAACAAGTAAACAAGCAAGTATTGCTCAAGAGAAGCCCAGGAGCTATTCTCAGAAAGGATTTAGTCGGGAGGATTTTGGAGTTGACCCTCAGTGGATCGCAGTGTGTAGGAGTGTCTTCGCTGGCTCCCGGGAGCTGCTGTCAGCAGCCGCCAGAGGCACCGCGTGCAGCGTGCTTCCTCTTCCCGGGAAGCTGTCCGTGACAGACAACTTCAGAAATCAGCCAGCGAGTGCACGCAGGAAAGCCGTCATAAATCACGCTCATGATCTAACATTATTTCTGAAAGGGCCACGGACAGCTGATTCGGCGCTCCACGGGTTTTTTGTTTGATTATTCGTAAATTCTGAAGGATTGCTGTTTTTCCAGCTTTTGCCCATATATGGGACTTTTAAGGGAGGCATCTGTTGAGAGTCTATGCGCCCTCTTATTTTAAGCTGAACCTTTTGTCTGGCCTTTGAATATTTCCCCTTTCTATCACTTTGTTTCTTCTGAGCAGGGGAGTAAGATTCCATTTTCAAATCTGGATTGTGAGAACCAGCGTGGGTAAAGCTAACAGTTTATTTAGGTCCAAGAAATACTACTTTCTAGGACTTCTGGGCCAACCATTTTTTTTAATGTTTATTTATTTTTGAGAGAGAGAGAGAGAGAGAGAGAGAGACAGAGTGTGAGCGGGGGAGGGGGAGAGAGAGAGAGGGAGACGCAGAATTCAAAATTAGGCTCCAGGCTCTGAGCTGTCAGCACAGAGCCAAATGCAGGGCTCAAACTTATGAGCAGTGATACCATGACCTGAGCCATGACCTGAGCCAAAGTCCGAAGCTTAACTGACTGAGACACCCAGGCTCCCCCTGGGGCAACCAATGAAAACAATAATCCTGCTCTGTAATCTATTTATCTCCTTAGATGTTATCAGTTCTCTATAACAAAGAACTCATTACTATAGTCTCATCCCAGTGTTAAAACAAATGATCTATTTTATCTGTTGTTTTTTTTTTCTCATTTTGATATGAACATGTCCTCCTTAGAGTTCTTTGTATGGGATACATTTCTGTATAAGGGATGATGAAAGTGTTCACGACATACAAAACTTTCCCTGTTCAATGTGTAATAGTTATCTGCTATCCACAGCCTTTCCTCTTGGGTTCCTTTCTGCCAACAGGGGTTACCCAAGCTCCCACAGCCAAATGTTTCTTTCTATTCTGGTTAGCACTAATTCAGTCCTTGCACATGTTTGGGTGGCTTATCGTATACAACCTTCTGTTAGTCCTGCCCTCAAGGATACACGGATATAGCTAGGCCTTCCTAACTGTCCAGTTACCGAATCCATACTCTAAACAGAATAGTTTCACCATTCTTCTAAAGATGGGAATTTAACAAAATTATTTTGTACGTTAGTACAACTCTAAGCTCCTCTAGGAGAAAATTGCCTATGGGAAGGGGTAGATAGATTTAGAAAAAAAAAACCAACAACACTAAATGTAACAGTGGCAAAGATTATGCCTTAGAAGCTATGGAGCCATGCCAAACGTAGCACGTAGGCTAGTCAGGCATTCTGTAAAAGTTTATCACGTATTTCTGCTTGGTGAAATACTTCCTACCTTGGATCATAATGGTGACCCACCAGGTTTCTCTAAATCTGTGTGGTTCCTGTTTCTTTTTAGTCTTGTAGCCAGTTTTTTTATTTTTTCATTCAAGAAACATTTAGTAAACATTCATTGCGTGATGATGTGTGTTGGTGTATATATCACATGACAAGGATACATCTAGGGAGATTGGTACAAAAGGAAGCAAGTGTTTATGATAAAACAATGTGATGGTGCTCCTTCCTAGGAGATGCCATTTGGGGACAAGTTTGGGGGGGTTTTGGCTCTTTAATGGCACAGACAGAAGAGATGGGTCTTCCTGGCAGAGGAGACAGCTTGAGCAAAGTCAGAGATGTTAACTAGGCTGGTGAGCTTTGAATTATC
The DNA here is from genome assembly GCF_018350195.1 of Panthera tigris. Classification (NCBI taxonomy): domain Eukaryota; kingdom Metazoa; phylum Chordata; class Mammalia; order Carnivora; family Felidae; genus Panthera; species Panthera tigris. The sequence continues at coordinate 59,303,625 of NC_056674.1, read as the reverse complement.
AGAGGGCTCCCCTAAGAGCTGGGTGTGGGCACAGGCCGCAAGGCCAGACCGGGATTTAGGCATGGTGCGGTAAGGAATCATTGGGGCCATTACATACCTTTACATAGGTGAGTGCCACAGTGAGTCTGCTTTGGCTCATGTGTTACTATTTGAAGGAATAGAGTTGTGATGCCAGCGTGGAGACTGGTCTGAAAAGCAGTCTAGATGGAAAGGCCAGTTGGGTGTTGCTTTTCAGTTGCGGGTTTGAACCATGGTTTGAACCATGTTCCAAGGTTTGAACCATGACTTACTGTTTAGTTATTTTTGTTAGAAGATGCACTTCCTCTATTATCAGATTCCAGGGACCAGGGGAGGCAGCCCTGTTTCTGGCCTTGAGACTGCTCTACAGAGGTGATAGTGAACAGTCAGGAATTGTGGAAACTGGCAGGGTCATTAGTTTTCTATCTGACTAGCAAGACCTCAAGCTCCCCCAGAAACAGTGGGGTGGCCAGGGGATTCTTGGCGTCCCTTAAGACCCTGGGCAGTCCCAGCAGGGTTCCCAGCTTTGTTGTAGAGAGGTTCCTGTAACCACACCCACACCCCGGGGCCTGACTCTGGAAACAACTAATAACTACAGTTTCTTGTTGTTGTGAGCTATTTAAGGTAAGCCACTGTCACGGGAAGGCTTTGCCTATTCTCTCCAGTTGGGCCCCGCCTTCTAGAACACACGTGCCCTGGAGCACAGTAAACAAGGTAACTAAGGGCGGAACCACAAGACCGGTTTGGACAATGCAGGAGTCGGTGTTTGATTCAGCAGCTAGCATGATTTCCCCTTTCATTGCAATAAAGGAAGAAATGAGTGAATGTCAATTTTTAGATAAAAGAAAGGAGGCTGATTGGCACAATCGGGGTTCTATTTGGTTTACGTGGGCGGTTTGGGGCGCTAGACAAGTTTGCACCGATCCCCCTGGCCACCTAATCAGGCCTCAGGCCGTCCTGGGCCCTGTCCTAGGGTAATTCTTGGAGTCATGGTGGTGTGTGTTGTGGGGATTCTGGAGGGTCCCTGGGGCCGTCCACGGCGGTGGGGGTGGGGTCCTCAGGGCCGTCTTGGGGGGTTCTCATGGGTCTGGGGAACCTCCCGGGGACCTCGGGCCGTCTTGGGTTCTGAGGGTAACCTCCGGGGGGGGGGGGTCCTCAGGCTGTCTTGGGGGGTTCTGGATGGGGACCTCCGGGGGAGTCCTCGAACATCTTGGGGGGGTCCTCCGGCCTTCCTCGCAGCTGCCGGCATTCCACGGCGCCGCCACCCCTGTTAGCGCAGTGGGGAGGGCGTGAGCCCATACTCTGGAGGTGGCGAGTTGGGTCCTCGAGCACGTCCTCAGTCGGGACGCGGCTACCATCGCCCGATGTTAAGTGGCATTGTTTTCCCGTGCCCGGTCCGGGCGCGGGACCTGGGACCCGGTGGCGTCAGGTCCCGGCTGGGCCGCGGGGGCCTGAATCGCTCACCGCTCGGTGGGCGGGGTCGGGCGGCGCGGGGGCGGGGCCCGTCGTGCTCCCGGGGGCGGGGCCCGGCCGACCGGCAGCGCGTGCGCACGGGCGGCGGCGGCGCCGCGGCCGTCCCTCGCGCCGGCATGGCGGTGTGCGCTCGCCTCTGCGGCGTGGGCCCGTCGCGGGGATGCCGGCGACGCCAGCAGCGCCGGGGCCCGGCTGAGACCGCGGCGGCCGACAGCGAGCCGGACACGGACCCCGAGGAGGAGCGCATCGAGGCGGGCGCGGCGGCGCTGGCCGGGGCGGGGGGCGGCCGGGGCGCGGGCCCCTCGCCGCCCCCGCGCTGCTCTCTGCTGGAGCTGCCGCCGGAGCTGCTGGTGGAGATCTTCGCCTCGCTGCCCGGCACCGACCTGCCCAGCCTGGCCCAGGTCTGCACCAAGTTCCGGCGCATCCTGCACACCGACACCATCTGGAGAAGGCGCTGCCGGGAGGGTGAGCGCGCCGGGGGCGGGGGTCCTGGCGGGCGGGGGTCCCCCCGGGGGAGGGTCCCGGCCGGGCGGGGGGCGGTGACTCCGGGGCTGTCTCCCACACTGCCGGGGCGCGGAGTCTGGGAGAGGTGGAGTCCCCGCAGGGCCGCGGAGCCGCGCTGTACCCGCCCTGGGGGCCCTGAGCGGGGGTGGAGGGTCCCCCGGCCTCAGGGACAGGACGGTTGACTGTGCTGGGGTTGGGGCTGGGTTCAGGCCAGGGAGTAAGCTGACGCATGTGGGCATCGGCCTCGGTCCCCAGGCCTCGGGGGGCGGAGCTGAGCAGAGCGCAGGGGGTGAAGTCGAACGGTTGGGGAAGCAGCCCGAGCCGGGGAGTGTGGAGGGTCTCCTTAGGGGCGGGTCTGTGGAGGGGCAGGTGGAGCGAGGGTTGAGTTCCCTCTCTTGGATGCTGGTGGCAGTAATGACGGTGGCGAATAGTTAGTTTTGTAACAAATCCCAGGAGGAAGGGTTTACTTAATCCAGAGTTCCAGAGTCTCTGGACAACGTTTGAACGTTGACAAATGCCAGGTGTTCAGTGAGGTGTCATGTTTTGGTAAGAAAGATAGGTGAGAAAAAAATCCAGACCATGCAGAATGGCAGAAGGAAGAAATTAAAGATCATCAGAGATCCCTGCCATCAAAGATAACCCATTCTTACAATTTTGGAAAACGTCTCTCCGTATGCACATGTAGAGTCCTGTACACATTTTTACTTAGATGGGATCGTACCATGTATATTCTTCTAGAGACAGTTTACTATAGAAAAAGCTTCGTGGTATGTCTCTGCGTGCATATGCCACAGACTAGTTAGTCCCTTACCGGTCGACTTCTGAGTTTGCAGTTTTTCCTGGTCATAAACAGTGCTTGTCAGGGCTGCTTTTAAGCAGATACTGTAGCAATTTATATGTCCATGTGTCTTTTAGGACGTCTGCGATTGTCTTGTTAGGGTGCACATCCTCGCAGCACGTTTGTGTGTAGTGGAGTGCACACACTGATGGCACATAGACACCCACTGCCCAGCCGTTGGAATTTGCACCCCCTCCCACCCCAGAGGGTGCCTGAGAAGACCGCTTTCCCCGGATTCCACCCCCACCCCTCCCCCCAACAAGGGGGTCAGTCAGTCATATCTCTGCGGTAATGTTCAGTGGTCAGGGCTCTGGATTTTTACTCAGCGGTTCAGGCTCTATTTATATGCCGTGAGATCTTGGACATGCTGCTTCGCCTTCCCAGGTATTTGGGAAATGCTGCTCCCTTAGGGTCACGTTGAGGGTTAAATGAGATGATGCATGTGAAACTCTCACCCCCTAAATGGTAATGTTCTATTATGGGGCCTCTTGGCCATTGTATTTCATGTCTTGTGATTCCTTATTTGTGTGTTTTTGTTTTTGTCTCTTAAGACAGTCTATTTTTGTAAGAACAAATTTGTAAGAACTCTCCAAGTATTAGCAGTATTCACCTTTTGTCTTGTATGTGGCAAGTGCATTTCCTTTGACATTTTAAAGTAGAGGCAAAGAAAGTTCCCCTTTCTCTTTCTCTCTGAACTCTGTCTTTTCATTTGTTTTGCTTTTTGTTCACCTGTAAGACCCAGATTGGTCACAGGTGTTCCATTGTGCTTTGAGAAGTTTGTCCATCCGTCAGCCAAACCAGTGTGGTGCTTTCCGATGGGTTTGTCTCTGGGGAATTGTAATGTGGCTAGCTCAACTCTAGAAACAGAGAGTAGCGAAGACTTTTGTGTAATCAAAAACTCAAAGGTATGCCACAGAGTAAAACTCACTGGGGATAGAGTTCAGGGTGGATTGTAGAGTCGCTAATGGAAATATAGGAAGTCCTGATGCGGTTGTAGAAGGTAGTTGGGAGAGAGAGAGGACTATGCTGTCCCTTCCTGCTGGGGCGCTTCTCAGTTCAGCTTTCCTGGGACAGCAGACCATGTGGTAGAAGGAAGGCTAACTGGGAAAGTTCTCATTTTGAGAAATTAAAAAAAAAAAAAAGATAAAAATGGTAAAACAGGGGGTGCCCGGGTGGCTCAGTTGGTTGAGCGTCCGACTTCGGCTCAGGTCATGATCTCACAGTCTGTGGGTTCAAGCCCCGCATCGGGCTCTGTGCTGACAGCTCAGAGCCTGGAGCCTGCTTCGGATTCTGTGTCTCCCTCTCCCTCTCCCCTTCCCCTGCTCGCGCTCTGTCTCTTTCTGTCTCAAAAAATAAATAAATAAATAAATGGAAAAACAGGTATATTCCTAGTCACCCCCAATAAGTGTTAATTCTTTTGTTATATTTGTTTTTGATTCCTCTACCTTTGTAATTTTTTTTTTTGATCGTTTAAATGTTTATTTATTTAGTTATTTTGAGAGAGAGCAGAGGAGGGGCAGATAGAGAGGGAGACAGAATCCCAAGCAGCCTCCGTACCATCAGCACAGAGCCAGACGCGGGGCTTGATCTCGGGAACTGTGAGATCATGACCTGAGCCAAAACCATGAGTCAGATAATCAACCCAAGGGATTGAACCACCCAGGCACCTCTTGACCTTTTTTAACAGAAAACATCTCAGCTGATACTCAAAGTCGTCCCTTCTGGTCAGCACTGCCCTTTCTACTCCAAGAAGCAGCCACTGTCATAGGCTTATTTACTAGTGTATATAGGACATATACATCTGTATATAGCGTATGCTAGGACATTGTTCCCAAATGTAACATTTGTGGTGGTTTAGTTTTTAGAAATATATCATCTGTGAGTATCGTACATCTGCTTTTTTTCCCCTTGTGAACTTCTGTTTTTAAGTTCTGTTCATGTGAATACATTTAGTTTTGGTTCACTCTTTTTAAATGCTGTGTGGTGGTTCATCATTTGGAGAGACCACACTTTGTCGCTTCTCTTATTTTTATATCTTTCTTTTATTACATATAGCATACAGTGAACAATACGTTTCCTTGAATGCAGATAACATACACGCAGAAGTAGTGTTGTTGGGGCAGTGGGCTGTGCGATTTGCACTTTTGCTAGGTACTGCCCAGTTATTTCTGGGCTTGATTTAGCTGCTTTCACACCTGTCACTAGAGCATGAACAGGTTAAGTCACAAAAGATGAAATACAAATGTTCATTATGCATCATTACAAAGTTGCAGTCATTTCTGGCCCAGCTATTTTAAGTTATCCCATTTAATCCAGCATCTGCCAAATTCTTTCTAATCTGAAAGATCCATGTTTTAAAAGTTTATTTATTTATTTTGAGACAGAGTGTGTGAGCTGGTGAGGGGCAGAGAGAGAGAGAGAGAGAGAGAGAGAGAGAGAGAGGAGAGAATCCCAAACAGGCTCTGCACGGTCAGTGCAGAGCCCCTGTGGGGCTCAGTCTCGCGACTGTAAGATCATGACCTGAGCCAAGATCAGAAGTTGGGTGCGTAACTAACTGAGCCACCCAGGCACCCCTGAACAATGCATTTTTATTTATTTTAATTTGCATGTGCCTGATAACTAGTAAGGATGCACATTTAAAAAAATAATTATTGGCAGTTTGGATTTCTCTTGTTTGCCTATCCTTTTTGCCCATTTTCTCCCCTATTATTTTCTTACTATTTTGTGGGTTTAATTTATTTCACCTGGATCGATTTCTGTTTACTATATTGTAAAACATTTTCGTGTAGTCTATAGTCATTTGCAATTTAACTTCATTTATAATGACTTTTGTGAAAGTTACATGTTAATCAAATTCATGAATTTTGGGTTTAAGTAATGATTTTCATCTCAAGGTTATGTAGATGGTTGGCAGCTGGGTCTTTGATTTCAGTAGTTCATTCTGGTAGCTTGAATTGCAAGCTCATTTATGTCAAACATTGGACTGTTCGCAATCCTATATGGTATACCTAGATGTGTCATAGCGTTAATCTAATTGTGTTTGAAATACATATACACGTATACGAATAGTCATGTATGAGACAGGCCTGATTTCACTTCTCTTAATTCCCAAAGTTCTTCTTTCCTGAACTAGACATTTGGTTAAGGTGAGTGTTCATAAGGCCAAAGTGCCAGGTCTATTTAGGTAAAAACCAAAGTACTCCCAGCCTTGGTGATCAGGAGGCTGGATCTCAGGCTGGCTGAGAAGGTGGGTTGTCCTTGCCCCCTCAGGTTTCGTGAATGGAACCTCCAGGTCTGGTCCAGCCCTGACAGGAGTATAATGGTGCCTCCATTTTTTAGTGTCTTGGGTGGGTGAGACTAATTAGTGACTTTGCATGTTTACATGTTTGCTTTCTATCTTTTGATTGGATTTTCCAGAACAGAAAACAACCCACAAAAATGGGAGTGGGAAAGAGGATACCATACACCTGTGTTTTCTTGCTTTACAGGATTTAGGGCCATGAGTGACTTTCAGGGTGCAGACAATGCCTGCATGTTTAAAATGATAGGATGATTTTGCAAGGGGGGAGGGTCGGGGGGTAGCACTGGGAACTGAAAACGAGGTAGCTCTCTATAATGTTTGGTGAGACGTTCACAATTTCCAGTGTCCTAGCAATAAATCAGTTATTTGTATAGAACTTTGGCTTTTCTAGTCTGCTGCTTATTGGAGCCGTTGGATCAAATATTTTCTAGTGGTATTTCTCTGGGCAGGTGAAAGAAGGTTGTTGGGAGAAGCCAAGACTGAGCTCCTAATTTTGGGGTCCGCACATAACAACTGGCTGGCTTACAGAAACGGGATCAAACCAAGCCCGGCCTCCAGGACGGGTGCAGACCAGGGCCAGGGTAAACACTTTTTGATGCATCATCACTCCTTAGGCTGCAGGCCTCCTGCAGTAACTTACGTGTGGGGCTATAAATAAGTCATCACTTCTCGGAGTTCTGAGGGCAAAGCCAAGTGCGTTATTTTGCCTTTGACCCTGACGAGGCTTTTCTTGGTTAATACTTCACCATTTAGTTGGTGAATTTAGAGGTCCACATTCACACCCTAGTTCTTAATCACAATAATCAAATAACAAAAGACAAATTTAGAATGCGTGTGTTTTTCCCCTCCCACACTGAGCTGTAAATATTCAGACATAAGCATTTCATTTCATTCAGCTCAGTACCTGCTGGTGTCAGGTTTTGAATTTAAGATATATATATTATATGTATATGTATAATTTGCCCATTTCTTCCCTTGATGGTAAGTTTTTTTGACACACAGAATGATATTTGGGTAATATTTTGATCTGTGGTAAGTCTAAAGTGGGTTTAGATTCTGTCATGATTAGAAATAATCCGTTTCCTATAATGTATGATCTTTTTGATAGAAATGGGAAATTAAAAACCAATATTTAATTCTGGTTTTGCAATCAGAAGAAAATGCTATTTCTGTCCTATCTGATATGCTGATGCAAAATAGGAGCAACGTGGCTTTTGTTAAATACGGTTAAAATTGGAAGGTCATCTTAGGAAGAGGTGAAATGGGCAAGCTGTACGTTATAAGGCTGGCTTCAGGGATATTTTATGATTACTTGTAAAGCAGATCCTAGCCCACTAGTTTTGGTGGTGGGATGGGCAGGTCAGTGAACTGTTCCCGTAATAGAAACGCACGGGAGGCCAGCCCCCCTCCGGTACATGCAGCAGGATTTCACAATTTGAGGGAAAACCTTTATCTTTTCTTCCTGCTTTACCAATTGAAAGGACTATAGTCCTCTGTGTTTTTGCAAGTTGAATCTCATATGGTGCTTTACAGAGAAACCTTTGCCTTCTAGTTAGCAAAGCAGAAAAGGGTATAGGACAGTGGTGCATCATAGGGGAACATTTTTTTAGACTTTGTCTTTTTGACCTTAAAAAAGTAAGCTAGAGGGGCGCCTGGGTGGCTCAGTCGGTTAAGCGGCTGACTTCGGCTCAGGTCATGATCTCACAGTCCGTGAGTTCGAGCCCCACGTCGGGCTCTGTGCTGACAGCTCAGAACCTGCAGCCTGTTTCAGATTCTGTGTCTCCCTCTCTCTGACCCTCCCCTGTTCATGCCCTGTCTCTCCCTGTCTCAAAAATAAATAAAAATGTTAAAAAAAAAATTTAAAAAGTAAGTTAGAAAGTGAACCTCGTACCCAGAAAGCATCGAATAAAGATGTCCCCCGACCGTATTTAATTGGATGGACACTGTTACCTTGCCAAAAAGAATCGATTGGTTCTTAGAAGTCCAGGCACTGCCATTTTTACTGTTGCCCTGTGTTTATAAAATGAGTGTGTAACACGTGTGAGGCTCTGACTTTGTCTTTCTGGCTGGAAAGGGCTTGCAAACACAAGGGTGTCTTTGGGACTTTGCAGAGGAACAAGCGTCCTCTGCAAAGAAGGCCCTTTCCCCAAGGCTGGCGGGGTTTGGAACTCATGAGTCAGCGTCCTCTGCCAGCGACACCATCACTGTCCATGGAGAGGCTCGGGAACCTGAGCTGGCCAGGCCTGTGTGTGAAGCGTTAGTGGAGGGGCAGGGACGTGTCAGAAACACTAGACAAGGTCCGGGGAGGGGTGGCAGTGACTGCCCCGTCAGGCTCATGGGCTTCTCTCCTGGTCTCATCTGTGGGCGGCGGGGCAGGGAGTGTGGGTGTCTGAGGGTGACAGATGGGCATTCCCAGGAGTGGGTGTCACTTGGCCAGCAGGTGGGTGCCTGTCGTGGGAGGCGGACTGGGGTCAGAGTCCTTAGCCCGTTGGCACTGAGATCGCTTACCTTTACATGGACTGAACTCGTTGAGAACAAGTCACATGAGTCATAGGCGGTGTCAGCCGTCCTGGGGAGGTGTTTGTTTAAGTGTCCCAAATAGTCCAGGTGTTGAATAAGAGACACCTGTGGGCTGTGTCCATGTTTTGGGTTTTACAGTCTTACCATCCTAAGATGAGCTGGCTGCAGAGTTTTTCCAGATCTGCTACATTATTAAAAAGACAGAGAGAGAGAGAGAGAGAGAGAGGCATTTCATGCAGTTACAGTAATAGCTAAGCGAAGCGGGGCACTGGAGAACACATGGGTTTCAGGTCAGTGGTCTGTCGTTGGAGAGGTGGTCCTGGATACTGGCACAGAGCAGCGGTGTCGGGAAACCCGGGGACTGGGTGCCCAACTCCCCTGTCCTGCCTGGTGGAGATCCCCCTCCCACCAGCCCCAGCCCCCAACTTCGTTTTTAGCCTCAAGTCAAACTTGGAGCCATACTTTATTAAGGAGGGTATTTCGCTCCTAGTTTAGTGCACACAAAAATCAGTCTTACCAATCAAGCCATCTTAGAGTTTTATTTAGAGAACCCTGCAGCGTGCAGCAGGTAGGAAGGACATGAGCAGCCTCTGGTCCACCTTCCGGCCCTTCTCCCTGCTCGTGCAGTGACATGTCTGGTCACACGGTCCTTTCCTCCTGCCTCTGCCTCACCTGGTGGTGCAGCAGCCTCCCTGGAGCCCCCGCCTGCATTTCCAGGCACATCTCTGCTGGCGCCCCCATGGGTTAATGGTTCTCTGTGGAGGCTCTGTCCTTGCTGCTTTTCTACCTAGAATCTTCCATGCCTTTTTTTTTTTTTTTTTTTTTTGGTGCTGCCTGTGGCCTCCCATCACTGCTGCCATCCACCTCCCTCCAGGGCTGGGGGACAACTTCCCTTTCCAGATTTGTCTTGTGTGCCCATTGGCTCGCTGCGGTAGCGTCTGAGTGCGGTGCTGTCACAGCGTGAACGGGGAGGAGGAGGCTGGGTCCCTCCGTGGCCGCCTCTGGCACTGATGTGGCACACGGAAGAATGGCGTTCCCGTTCCTTTTTTTTTTTTTTTTTTTTAAATTTTTTTTTTAAATGTTTATTTATTTTTGAGACAGAGAGAGACAGAGCATGAACAGGGGAGGGGCAGAGAGAGAGGGAGACACAGAATCTGAAACAGGCTCCAGGCTCTGAGCTGTCAGCACAGAGCCTGACACGGGGCTCGAACTCACGGACCGTGAGATCATGACCTGAGCTGAAGTCGGACGCTTAACCGACCAAGCCACCCAGGCGCCCCGGCGTTCCCGTTCTTGGTCCCCTTCTGCTCTGATGTGTGTGCTTATCTGTCATGGCTGGCACAGGGACTGTGTCTGTTAATCTCCACCTTCCCTTCCAGGGAATGGGCCTCTCAAGAAGCAGAAGTGTGTCTGCTGGTTTCTGCAGGGGTGAGGGAGAGAGAGAACGCTTCTAGCCCACTCTCTCCCACCCATAGAGACTGACCAGAGTGCCGTGTGGATGGGGAGTTTTTGGGAAACCCCATCATACGGCCCGGAGCTCGTTGGACAGGGAATGCGTGGTGAGCACTTGGCAGCCCCTGGCAGTTAGGTCACAAGAGGCTGCCGCTTGTGTTGGCTTGACTTGGGCCAAATCACTGGGCTGTTTTTTCTCTCGGGCAAAACATTTTTCAAATAGCTTTTTGGTAAAAAAAAAAAATTTTTATGTTTATTTTATTTTTGAGAGAGAGAGAGAGTGTGGGAGGGGCAGAGAGAGGGGGAGACACAGAATCCGAAGCAGGCTCCAGGCTCCGAGCTGTCAGCACAGAGTCTGACGCGGGGCTCAAACCCGCGAACTGTGAGATCACGTCCTGAGCCGACGTCGGACGCTCAACCGATGGAGCCCCCCAGGCGCTGTGGAAATTTTCCAGTTGGAATACTTGAAGTGGCAGTTTCCTTTTTTTTACTGTGGTGAATGTACACATGCAACAAAAACTTCCACTTGGGCTGTTTGTAAATGCACAGGTCTGTGGCACTGAGCACTTTCACATCATTGTGCAGCCATCGCCCCCGTCCGTCTCCAGGACTTTCCCTTCTTGCTCAGCTGTGCCTCTGTCCCCATCACTAGCTCCCCATTTCCTCCCCCAGCCCCGGCAGCCAGCATTCTTCTGTCTGTCTCTCTGAATCTCACTACCCCAGGGAATCCTGCAGTATTTGTTTTCTGGGGACCAGCTTGTTTCACTGAGCATAAGGTCCCCAAGGTTTATCCATGTTATAGCAGGTGGCAGAGTTTACTTCCTTTCTAAGGCTGAATAATATCCCGTTGTGTGGATGGCCCACTTACCTGCCTTCTGGATATTGTGAGTAGTGCTGCTGGGAGCGTGGGTGCAGGGGCCCCTCCTTCAGCTCTTTTGGGGATGTATCCCAGATGGAGAATGAGAGCAGGTCATACGGTAATTCTGTGTGCCCGTACTTTTCCACATTTTATAAATTTCCTCAAGCCCAGCTCACCCGTTTTTCTCCTCCTCCCAACCTCTTTTTTTTTAAATTTAATTTTTATTTTTTATTTTGTGGCCATCATTGGAGTAGGCACTCTCCAAAAAAGAGTCTCTTAAGCTATTTTATATAATAGATAAGCAAGGAAACCTTTTTTGTAAAAAAGTTTTTTGTTTAAGTCATCTCTATTCCCAACGTGGGGCTTGAACTCACGACCCCGAGATCAAGAGTCGCATGCTTCACCAACTGAGCCGGCCGGATGCCCCAGCAAGGAGACTTGAATCGCCCGCCTTCCACCCCAAATCCAGTACTTGAGAAGCAGCCGGAGGCATCCTGGTTTGCTGTGCTAGCTTTCAGTCATCTGGGACAGGGTCTGTGCCAAAGGATAGAGGTCACACGTGGTAGTTTTTCTAGAAGCAAGGGTACATGGTGCTGGCCAGTCTGCAGGCCCTAAAGGTATTTTATTTTATTTTATTTTTTTAAAATTTATTTTTGAGAGACAGAGCACAAGTGGGGGAGGGGCAGAGACAGAAAGAGATACAGAATCAGCCGCAGACTCCAGGCTCTGAGCTGTCAGCACAGAGCCCGACGTGGGGCTTGAACCCACTCGAACCGTGAGATCACGACCTGAGCCAAAGTCAGATGCCCAACCGACTGAGCCACCCAGGCGCCCCCCCCAAAGCTATTTTAAGGGCAGTTTCCCCTCATGACTTTTGGAAGGTTTCTGGAACAATCAGAGGATGTGGCGTTGTTCTTATTCCCTATTCAAGAGAAAGATTTTCCATCAGGTGGAAAATAAACATTTCTCCGAGGGACGGTTAGGTCAGAATGGCATTATTCTACCTTGGTGGATTTGTTAGGGCCTTTAGGGAACATTAAGAAAACCCCGCCAAGGATTGCTGTATTTATTAGCACGGCACCCTAATTTTGCTTTTCTTCTGATTGCTGGTGGGGTTTTTGTGGACACTTACTGCTCGTGCAGCTTCATAGCCCGTGCGATGCCAGCCAGCAGTGCTGTGCCCTCACGCAGCGCACAGAAAGCTGGTGATGTGGCCGTTGTGGCTGCAGCCCTTGGAGCCATTCGGGAGGTTGGCTCCTGTCGCGACGGAGTGTGGGTTGGACTCTGACGCAAAAGCCATGTCAAGTCACCAGCCTTCGGCGACCTGGGCCCAGGGAGCAGCATCAGTGCCTCACGGAGGCCTGGCCGTTGACTTCCCGCTCTCACATCTGTGCCCTGTATCTGACTCTTGGCACCGAGGGTGCCAGTGCGCATATCATACAAGCGTGCGGTTCACGGAGGGCCACCGCCACCCCCGCCCCCTGCAGTCACACCACTTGGCCAAGGAGGCGGTAAGAGACTCCTCATTGTCCGTCACTGCACGCACTGGTGGCCTGCTGAAACCGGGAAGGAGCTGTCCTTTCAAAACCACACAGCAAACAAAGCGAAGCAGCAATCTTGTGCGGTGGCAACTTTGAAGTGCATGGTTTGCACAAGAGAAAGCCAGTGTGTCTGGAGAGCCAGACACAGTAGTGACCGCTGACCGGTGGCTCTCGGGAGGAGCCGCTGGGCTGCAGTGGGCATCACAGAGCGGACAGGAAGTGGTGAAGGCCGCGTATGTGGAGCAGAGCCCTTCTCAGTGACTGTGGGGTAGACTGGCTGCTTCAGTTTGTTCTGCCGCCCGGGTGGCCTGTGCGGGTGTGGACGAGCCGTGCTGTCTCAGGTTCCATGCAGGTGTGGCTGAGTCCCTGCCCCAGGCTCACGGAGGGCTCCCAGGCCCTCAGCCTCCAGTCCTCGCTCTCCAGCCAGCAGGATGCCCTGCATGCTTTGTGCTTTTTTTGCTTGATAACGAGCAAGGCTGTGATTTTTGTCTTAGTCTTCAGTGTCGCGTCTGTTCGTCAGCAGAGGAGGTAGGGAGAAGCAGGGTCCCGGGCAGGCCTGAGCCGCCAGCCCCCAGGTAGCTTCTCCGTGCTGCGTGCATCTCGAGCTTTACTTTGGGTACCGTTGAAGCGCTACCGGCTCACAGAGGCATTTGGGCCAGTATCATCCATTCTGTTGAAAAGACCAGACCGGACCTCTGGAGGATCGGGGCCGGGGGTGGGGGGCAGCACGTTGCCACTGCCGGTCCCCCTGTGTCGATCCACGTTCCAGACGGCCTGCTGAGACGCCAGCCTTGCCCAGCCTTGACGCGCCTTCCTGTGCCGGGGGCACGGTCCCAGAGGCGGCCGTGCCGTGAAGCCCCAGCCGGACGCTTGCACCGAGTGTGAGCACGGGGAGAGTCCTGTGCTGATGCGTGAGGGCCTGGGCGGGGGGCCGCGCTTGCCACCCTGAGGCGCCCCGTCCGGGCTGCAGTTCCCGGTCCCGCAGCGCGAGCTCTGCTCCGCTGTGCCAGCCTCAGGCCTCTCTGCGCGTGTTTCCTCCGCACTGATGTGGACGGGGTAGTGGCAGCAGCAGTCTCGGGCCTGCCGGCAGGGTCGGCCACACTGACGCCTGGCCCGAGCAACGGTTGGTACCGGGCAGGTGTGGTTATTGTTAGCTTGGCCAGTGGGCGGGTCTGGATCCGCGGTGATTGGCTCAGGTCCGTGCTTTCCTTTCAAAGCCCTGCTGGGACCCGGTCACCTGAGGTTTCAGCTGGGCAGTGCTGGGGCGTGACTTGGAAAAGTGGGGCTGTGGTGGGGCGGGGCGGGGAAAGGGAGAAGGAAGCAGGAGGGTTCCAAGGATCCCTGTCACTGGCTGGGGTCTAGGTGGCCTGGTGCCAAAGGGACACGGGTGTGCAGCTCTTCCTTCCAGGATCTCGCCCGGGACTCTGATCACAGGCCTGTGGCTTTGTTTAATAGAACCAGCAGCGTGGCGAGCCACAGCAGGGGTTCAGGGGGCCTTGGTGGAACCCTGACACCAAGGACCATCTCATTTTCTGGGAACGTGTTGTTTCCCGACCACTGAGCTTGTGCCGCACCCCGTCACTAGCTGGGCGTTGTCCGATTTTGGGTTTGTGCCCTGAGGCTTCTGGAGCTCATCGGAGTGGACAGTGCAGATTGTCCTTTCGTCAGGTGTGGTCTGAACCCAGGATAAAGGCTTCACTGGTGAGTGCGGGTGCTGTGTGCCGAAGTCCCACAAAACCTCCCCAGCAAGGGACAGACACACACTTGGAAGACGGGGCCAAGGTTTCGGCGCACCTCCCCATACTCCGACCCCCGCCCTCCATCCATCTGTTTCTGTCGTTTCATGATTTCTTGACCATGATCTCCAGCAAGTGTTTCTTGTTGCAGAGTATGGCGTTTGCGAGAACCTGCGGAAGCTGGACATCACGGGCGTGTCTTGTAGAGACGTCTATGCCAAGCGTAAGTTAACCTGTTGCCACCCACTGTCACCTTTGTTCCAGAGCCAGACGCAGAGTGAGCACCCATGATAGGAACACGAAGAATTTGACCCACAGCCCATGGGGCCCTTCTCAGACGCCTCCTCAGGGTTGTAGCTGGCGTGGTCGTGCTAAAACCAAGGGGCTCTTTTCTCTGTTGCTGGGCGTCTCACCCTTACTTTTCAGCCCGTCAAGGAGAATGGTGGCTTTTATTAGGTGTCAAGGGCCGTTGGCTCTGAGAAACGTGGCTGCCCTGGAAACTCTGGGTGTTTCCAGAAGTGTCCCTTCCTCTCGATCCTGGGCCCGCAGCCTGAGGGGACAGGTGGACAGCAGCTCCATGGTGAGGTGTGGCCGCTCCCGCAGGCTCCCTCGGCCGGTGGGCCTGGGCCGCCGTGGAGCGCACCGTCCTCCAGCCCCACCCAGGCTCCCCCTTCTCGGGCTCCTTCTGCCTTGCAGTCTCCTGTCGCCATGATGAGCCCCCCGGACCCCCCCATTTCTTGTTCTCTGCTCCCTTGCTTTCCAGAGTCATCAGTGACACTCCCCATCTGTGTGTTCACAGTCCCCCCAGCCCCAATACCTTTCCTCGGGCCTCTTGGTGTGCGAAGGCCTGTGTTCACACCGTCACGGCCCGGGAGCCGCGGATCAGCACCGACTCGCAGAGGGCAGCCCGCAGGTCCACTGCCCGGCCGCCGCCTGGAGCTGGGGATCGGAGAGCGCAGGGACGATGGTGACCCAGTTCTCTTTGGCCTAAAGTTGACTTGTTGACTGCTCTGAAAAGGACCTTAAGTTTTCATCTCTAACCATCTTGGTAGATTTGGGTTTTCCTTCTTTTGAAATGTTCTCCATTGAAAGCACGGCAGGTGGTCTCCTCCCTAAATGCCTTGCCTGCCAGCTGGGGCCGCATCTGTGCGGGGACACCTTCGACTCTGGTCAGAGAAGGAGGCCGGTCGCGGAGAGCCGGCCGAAGCCCTGGCAGCCCCTCCAGGCTCTGGGCCGCGCAGGTTCCTGCCTCTTTCCCTGTCCTTCCTGTTAGCAGGTCTGTCACTCGGGGTCTCTCTCTGGGATGCCCCTCCTCACGGGGAGTGTGGGGTCGCCACGTAGGACGGGCTCTGAGGGAGACCCTGGTGGGGCTCTGTCCCTGCAGGCTGATTTCGTCGTCCGGCCGGTGCCTCGCCCATCAGAGGCTCTGTCCCCACACGTGGCGCGTGTTCTGATGCGGGCTTGCGCACACCGGGGAGCCCTCCTGTCGGAGGCTGGGGTTCTTCACGGACCTTCCTCTGAGGAGCCAGCGTGCTCACGACACACGCAGCTTGTGGGGCTCAGCGGTGCCCTCCCACCTGCCGCGCACCTCTGGGGGCCTCTGTCCTGCCGCGCCCAGCACCCTGCTTCCCCCCCCCCCCCCCACCGCCTTCCTCAGGGCCTTGGGCTTCCCCTTCACCCTCTGCTGCTGCACCCAGGTCGGCAGCTGCCCCCAGGTCGGCAGCTGCCCCCTGCTCCCCGTCTTTGCCCCTAGACCCCATGCGAGGCCGGCTGCTTGGGACCTGCCAGCTCCCCCTTCCCTGGGCTTCCCCGTGTGCGCTCAGACTCTGCTTTCTGCTCATGCCTCTGCCCCACGTTCCGCCATCTCTCCAGGGGACACGGGTCTGGGGGACCCAAGTGGTCAAGTGTCCTGAATGCCGGATTCCTTCCTGTCCTCTCCTCTCAGCAGCCGGAACAATGCTGCTTTGCATCCTGCAAAGCCCAGACTCCAGAGGCAGAAAGCCAGTTCTGCCCCTCTCCCTGCCCCCGCTCCGTTCTGTGGGTGTGCACACGGCCCTGGCTTCACTCTGGTTCCTCCGTGGTTTCCCAGAGCTCGTGTCTTAAATCTAGCCAGAGCGTGGATATCAGATTGTTGTTGAAGCAGAGGCACATGCCCCACGACGGTCTCCATGTGCGTGCACAGAGGACAGAGATGTCCTGGCTTTTCTGGACCATCAGCTGGTTTCTAGGAGTGTCCACTACGTCAAGTTTTTATCATCTGACCGCTTGAGTTTGTTAGGTCGTTAGACAGTGTCATCTGAAAGCAGCTTGAAGGGAGAAGTTTCCTGCAAGTAAGCACTCATACTTGGCCTCGGGAGTGTAGGCATTCAAAATAGCATCTGGAGGAAGGCAGGTTCCTCTGCCCACCGGGGGTGGCTGCAGATGTGGGAATTAAGGCCTCCTTAGAGCTCGACTCGGCCCTGCTGTCCTGTGGAGCACAGGTGGGCAGTGACTGAGCAGTGGGTGGTACGGCTGGGGTAAGCCAGGGGTGGGCGACTGAGAGGGGACAGGGTAAGGTGAACATGCTCCTGTGCACGTCTGGAGTGCTGGGGGTGTGGACAGGCACACGTGGACATCGGGAGATTTCTTTTCACCGCTGAGTCTTGACCCCGTAAATGGTTGCAAAATCCGGGGAATGATTCATAGTCCCTTATTCAGGGTCCCGAAGTGTTGAATCTGCTCCCGTCAAAGCCAGCTTTGGTCTTCATATACGTGGCGCGGGAACTGTCTTTGTGAACTTGCTCTGAGCCTTACCCAGGAGGGAACCGCTTAGCTTCTGCAATGGGTGCTGGAAGAAAATCGATGCTGGTTCCTGGTGTAGGTGGTAGAGTCTGCAGCCTTGATTCAGAAGTGAAGAGGTCTGAGTTAGGAGGCTGCCAGACATTGCCCTTAATCAGAAACAAAACAGACGCGGCAAAGGTCAAGGGAAACACCAGGTGTGCACCAGGCAAGGGAGAGATCTGACTTGAGCACGGGGGTTCCCTAAACGGTCTCCCCAAGGTCCCCCAGCCCCGGCCCTGGCTCTCCCACCTCCGTGCTCCCTTGATCTGTGGTGGTCGAGAGAGGAGGGTCCTGAGCTTGCCCCCCATCAGGAGTTTCTGGTGTGACTCCTTTGGTTGAAGGAAGATAGGTCACCCCTGGCAGATGCTGGCCTCCTGAGGTTCTGGGGGCCGAGTGTGTAACAGGAAATGTCCATGGCCAGTGCGGGAGAGGGTGTCGTCATGAAAAGTGCTCATACCCTCGTGGGAGCAGAACCCTCTTCACCCTTTCCCTGCTGTGTCTGTTCAGGTATAAACCCTCGCGTCAAGTCGGGACGTTTCATGAAAATCCTTCCCGATTACGAGCACATGGAGTACAGAGATGTTTACACCTGCCGTACGTACCTCCTGCTGGCTCTGGCTTTTGCGGGCAAGCACGGCCGAAAAGCTGCATGGAGAGGGACCTCTAACTCTGGGCACGAGGACTGCTTGGGTCTTAAGAGCGAGCTGCCCTCCTTGGCTTTTGCTGTTTTCTTGCTGTTCTCCGTGGCTTGACCACAGCCGAGGCCACACCTGAGCCGTGGCCCGTGTCAGCTGCACACACGGGCTGGGATTCTGCAGCAGCTTTGGGGTTTTTGGGTTGTAGCAGCAAGACCACTCTGTTGATGCACGTTTTCATATTTGTTGTTTATTGAGGCTGAAGAGAGAGGACAGGGTAGAAGCCTTGAAACACTTCTGTTCCAAAATTAAACGTAAATGGTTTGCTCTGAGACTTCATTAGTCACGTTGTAATAGCTTGCGTGAATTAAAAAAAAATCCTACGATGTACCCATGCTGGACAGAAGTGTGTAGAAACAGTTGGTTAATTAGAATCTGATTCCTCTCTTGATTGGCATCACTCGAGTCTGGAAATTTCCATAAGCCCTATTCCAGGTGATTAATGCCACCTCAGGTCTTCGTAAGGTTGAGCTGAGATGCAGGGTGAGTGTCTGTTGTCGAGGAGACATTAAACGTACCTGCTTGCGCTAAAAGGTGTTTTCACGTTCCTAGAAGCACAGGGCACCGCTCCCTCCTGTTACGCCCACCCTTCTGAGCCTCCGTGTGTCTGTGTCTCGTGCCTGGATCAGGCCCCTTCTGGAGTCTCGTGTCTAACAGACCCTATGGGAGCAGAGGGAGAAGTGTTGCTTCTGGGACTGCTCCTCATCCCGTCAGACTGGACGCGCAGCTGACACGTGTCCGCTGGTCCCGTGGCGCTTAGGGACCATCCTGGGTCTAGTTAGTGTGCCTCAGGGTACGTGTGAGCTCGTGCTCAGCTCCTGTGACAAGGGGGCTTGTCAGGAGTGCGTGTGAGCAGGCACGAGGAGCCGGGTGGGCCACCTGGGGGGTCCGGTGGGTCAAGTCTGAAGTCCAAAGGCGTGAATTGTGTTCTCTGAACCCTCTTGCCCTCTTGGAAGTTTCCTCTAGAACAGTGTGCTGTGGAGTGACCCACCCTCCCGCTTAGCGGTCAGTGAGCAAAGGTAGAACGTTGAGCTGTGCTGACGGGAACCGCCTGTGCGCAGGACCATAGAGCTTCATCACGTCATACGTCTGTCACGGATCCTTCCGGAATCACAGTCCATCTGGGGCTTATACCGTAGGGCTAGGATGGAATTCTGACCCACTGTGGGCAGTACCTAGAGTGTGTCCTTTTGTCCCCCGTGGTGGGCAGGAGTGTTCTGTGGCTGTCGGGATGTGTCACAGTCTGTCTAGGCTTTTCACCCACAAGCTGTGCTCTCCACCCCCCCCCCCCCCCCCCCCCCCCAAGCTCGTAGCTGACAGCTTTGTAACAGGCCTGTTCTAATCAGACACCACCCACTGCTGTCCTCTCTAAGGTTTGCGTATTGTTTAAAAATACAGTGGGCATTATAGAAACCTTGGACGACCCAGAAAATACAAAGACAACAACAACTTGTGAGTATTGGTTGCATTTTTCTGGGGACATACTTACGCTGCGAGCACTCTGTTGTCTCCACGGTCTGTTAGAACATCAGGAAAGAAGTTCACGTGCGTGAAGAAAGGAAACCAGTTTCAACCCGAATTGAGGCCTGTATGCCCAGGCCGTGGGTATTCCAGGGCTCCTGGTGCGTTCTTGTAGAGGGCAACTCAGGATGCAACATTTTTGACGTCGGCCAGATCCTCTGGAAATGTCTGCGTGGCGACTGGCTTGTGAGGACCTTGGGACCCGGCACTGTTTCTTTCTCTCTCACCAGTTTGCCCTGTCCCTGGAGCTCTTGGCACCCGGTGTTCCCTGGTCTCTTGAAGTCCTCTGGGCCAGGTTCTGCCGGGCCGGAAACCGTCAGCAGCCTCCGCGTAAGACGCTGTCCTGGGGAGGCGCGTGTCAGCCCACCTCATGGTGCTGGGCGTCGAGGGCCTCTGTGGCCCCCACGAGCGGCTTGGGCCGTGTCGGTTGTGCTTGTTTGTCTGTCAGGCCGCATGTTATTGTCATCGCCTGAGACTCTTGGTGGTCTGTGTCCGTGAGGCGTTGGCGGCATCGTGGGGGATGCATCGTTAACGACGTAGCTGACGCATGTCCCTATGTGTGAATTGATGGTGACCAGTGACCAGAGGACTCAGGGTTGTGAGGCGTCCGTCTGGAGTCCCAGCGATGCTCCACGGCTCTGGTAGGTACAGGGGCTCTGGCGGAGTGTCACGCACTCCTCCGGGACGAGGTGCACGAGTCGCTTTTAACCCTCGACGTAGACGACACGGTGTTTGGCCGCACAGGTGCACCTGATGGGAAGGTTCCTCCAGAGTCCCCTCTGCCTGGTGGAGCCAAGAACACGTGGGGTTCCCGAGGAGGGGGAGACCCTGGCAGTATAAAGGCGGAAGGCGCTCCCAGAAAGGGCAGGGAGGCCCCGGCGGGAAGTGGGTCTGAGGGAGGGAGGCAGCCTGCCCGTCGCCCGGCCGGATCCTGAGAGCCTCGTCTCGTTCTGCATGCGGAGTGTGTATCCTGCAGCTTCGCTCGGCTCCCTCATTCTGACGCGTTTTTGACGCAGCCTTTGGGGATTTCTGTATGCTCTGCCATGTCATCTGCAGACAGTGACCGTTCTGCTTCTTCTTTTTCAATTTGGACGCCTGTTCTTTCTTCTTGCCCGACTGCTGCAGCCGGGACTTCCAGGACTGTGTCGAATACGGGCGGCGAGAGTGAGCGTCCCTGCCTTGTTCCTGATCTTAGAGGAAAAGCTCTCAGCTTTTCCCCACTGAGGATGATGCTAGCTGGGGGGGTTCTTGTATGTGGCCTTTATCATGTCGAGCTGTGTTCACTTTATACCCATCTCGTTGAGAGGTTTTTTTTTCTTTTTAATCATCGGTACATGTTGAATTTTAACAGATGCTCTTTCTGCATTTATTGAGATGACATATGATTTCATTTAGTTAATGTGATTGTTACCACATTGATTTGTGGATGTTGAACCATCTCTGCATCCCTGAAATAAATCCCACTTGATTGTGGTTAATGGTCCTTTTAATGTGTTGCTGAATGTGATTTGCTAGTATTTTGTGGAGGGTTTTTGCATCTTGGTTCGTCAGGGATGTTGGCCTGTAGTTTTCTCGTGGCCTCCTCGTCTAGATTTGGTATCAGGGTCATGCTGGCCTTGGGGAATGAGTTTGGACGTGTCCCCTCCTCTGATTTTGTTTTAATAACCAGAAGCTACCAGCAAGTGGCAGCGGTTACATCAGTTGCATTTATGCTAATCTTTCGGACAAGTCTGAGTCTGAGGACCGCCCGCTGCCTGAAACCCCTGTTCTGCAGCAGCAGACGTGATGGTTCCAGAGCAGCTTTATGGCCTTGCTGGTGGAGGGCCATCGCGGCTGCGCCCGGGACAGCCAGTTCCCAGCTCACGCTGTGCCGAGGAGAGCCGGATCTTTTGGGCCTCGTGTGCCAAGAGTTTCCCGCTGGGCCTGTTAAGTGGCCTTTCTGTTGGCGGATGAGAGTTAGCAGGCACGGACTAGTACGGGGCATTTTCCCGTTAGTGCTTAGCCGAGAGGTCCCTTCACCTCGGATTGTCTCACTCATTTCCATTTCGGAGGGTGGGGTGTCTCAGAGCCGGGAATGTTTTTCTGAACACAGCCGCACTGACCTCGGGGACCAGCGGTTGGAACAGCCTCTGAGCTGCCTCGTTTGGCTGAATACCAACGTTCTGACAGGCCTGAGTCCTGCCTCGTGGGGCCGGAGCAGCGGCGTTTCCTCCGTCATCCCGAATAGCGTAGTTCTCTCGTGTCGAGGCTCTCTACCCTCGAACTGAGGCCGTGGCCTGGTGCTCGTGACAGTAAAGCACCCGAAGCGTCTAGAATGGTCCGCTGGACTCTCGGGTCTCACGCCCGCTGCTGGGGCCACGCCAGTGTCTGTAACCTGATCCCGCCCACCTCTCCTGACCAGTGGCCACCGGCTGTTTGGAAATGCTTGGGGAGGGCTCTGTGAGCTGGGGGTCTTCCGGGTGAGAAGCCCCGAGGTCTGCTCAGTGCCCTGGGCCAGGACGTCTCGGCCCAGACCCTCCTTCTGCCCACACAGGGTCAGGGTGAGGGCCGCGTGGGAACGTGCGGCGAAGTGGGCGAGCCAGTGCCCGCTCCTTGTACGGCGGCCCTGGGCGTTAGTTAGAGGCTAACTCCGAACGTGGCTCCCCTCCTGGGGGGGCACCCTGGGCTCATTGAGGCTTTCAGGTCACCTCTGCTAGACTCCGTTCTGATGGCCCCACTGTTTTAAGTGCATAACATAAAACACAGACTTTACCTTTACGTTGTGAAATGGCTTGCCTGCTTAGAAGTTAGTGTGCTCGCTAACCTCAGTTAGCTAACCTCAGTTGGGCTGAGGGTGTTGGTCTCTTGTCTCTCTTGGACCATCTTGGGGGCCATCCCAGGCCCATGAGCCAGTGTTGTGTCAGCAGCAGCCACAAGGAGAACAATGATTTTTCTCACACGTGCAGAGCTTATACGAGGGTTCTGCCACTCCAGGCAGACAGCTGGGAGGCAGTGTTTTAATTTCAGAGAGCTGTAGCTGTCATTTTTTATTATTTATTTTTTTGAGAGAGAGAGAGAGAGAGAGAGAGAGAGAGAGTGTGTGTGTGTGTGTGTGTGGGTGGGTGGGTGGAAGGGGCAGAGGGAGGGAGAGAGAGAACCTCAAACAGGCCCCGTGCTCAGTATGGAGCCTGATGTACAGCTCGATCTCACCACCCTGATCATGACCTGAGCCGTAACAAGAATCCGACACTCAACCGACTGAGCCCCCCAGGTGCCCCCAGAGCTGCGGCTTTTAAAGGAAAAGAGGGAGGTCTCCTTTCAAAGTTGCTAAGAGTCTTGTGTGGTCTTTGAGTGGTCCAGGAGCTGTGTGGTTATAGACTGATTTGGAAAGAACAGACTGTTGCTTGCAGTCAAGTTGGGGACTAGGGGAGGGGGATACGAGAGGAGAGGGTCACGCTGAGTGGGCCCATTGACTTTATTCTCCCGTGTTTTATCATGAAAATTAAAAAGTCTACAAAAAGGATCATAGAGCAAACACCCGCTTGCCATCACCTGATTCTACAACCGTCTGTGATGCTTTATTATCTCACAGCTTTCCATCCACCCATCTCTCTATCATCCTGCTCGATTGATGCATTTCAGAGTAAGTGGCAGATGCTGTCATATTTCACCCCTGAACCCTTGAGTGTATACGTCAGTCTGCAGCTCATTTGTTGATGGTTCCTGGTCCTGCTGATTATTGCTTATGTGTTAAACACAAAACCTATCCGGGTGTGACCATAAATTAGCCAGACCGACTTTACTGTGCGTCTTGTAAACCGACTCAGAAGACTGCACACGGGATGAATGGCAGGTGTCTGGGAGACAGTAAAGGCTCATTTGGAAACCTGTGTTCACAGGCTGGGACCTCGGGTGACAGCGGGTAGCTGCCCGCCAGCTGTCTGCATACTTCAAAGGCCTGGGCTGCTTCTGGCCTCACTTTCCTCCTCCCTGCACTCCAGACACAGTGGAGACCTGAGAGCTGCCAGCCCGTCTCCAGGTCCCGCTGGCTCTGCTGGCTGGGTCTTGCTTCCCGCAGAATGGTGTGATCGTGCCGTCCAGCCCATCCCTGCCTCCCGCTGTGCATCAGCCTGGGTTCTCCAGACAAACAGAGCCATTCCTTTATGTGAAGAAATTTGTTGTAAGGAATTGGATCCCACAGTGAATGTAGGTTGAGAAGTCCCAAGGTCTGCCACCAGTGAGTCACCTGGGAGGCATGGTGGCCCTGGGACCAGCTCCCAGAGGAGCTGAGGGTGCAGTTGAAGTCTGAAGTCTGGCAGGCTCGAGACCTTGGAGGAGCCCATGTTTCCTTTCAGGTCCCAAGTTACAAAGACTGATGTCCCAGGTCACGGGGTCAGGCAGGTGTCCCCTCCTTGTGGAAAAGCCTTTCTTTCCAGGCTGTCCACTGATTGGATGAGGCCCACCCAGTTGGGGAGGGCGGTTGGTTTTACTCACTGTGCGGATTTAAATGCTAACCTTGTCTGGAAACACCCTCTCAGATGCACCTGCTGTAAATGTGTTGTCGTGGGTCACACGTGGGCACCTGTTGCCCAGACAGCGTGCAGTTGACTCTGGTGGGAATTTTAGCCTAACTGCTTTATGGACACGTCTCGCGTACAGATGCCAGCGTCCCCTCTGCCGTGTCCCCAGGAGGGAGGTGTCCCAGTCTTTGACTCCCCCGCTGATGGGAGGCTCCCCACTTTACAGGGGTGCTCCCTCTGTGTCTTTCAAGGCAGCAGTCACCGGCACTGATCACTTAGAGGCTAGGTTTTGGAATGGTCCGGTTGTCTGTTTTGTTAAGGGTTCGAAAGACATTTCATTCTTAGACTTCTCTAGAAACCTTTGCGAAGATCTGCTTGGGTCCACATTTGCGCACGAGGCTCTGTTAGTTACCAGCGTCAGGCGCTTCCTCCCGGGTGACTGGGAAGCGCAGCCTGGCCGGCTCTGGCGTGACCGCTCTCTCTCTTCCCGCAGTGCTCCACCGCTACAGACACATCCTGGGGCTGTGGCAGCCAGACATCGGGCCCTACGGAGGACTGCTGAACGTGGTGGTGAGTCCGAGCCCGCGACGCTGGGTCCTGGTGCGGGGGGGACTGAGGCCCTAGTGGTCTTCTCCCCGAGGCGCCGCCCGGTGGTCACAGGGAGCCCCCTTAGGTGACTTGCGATTTTGTAAATGACCAAAGGTTCTCACCGCGACCTTGGACTTCGTGGTGAGGAGCCACAGGGTGTCCTCCCTCCCTTGTCCTGGTCCCCGCCTGCGGACATCTCGGCCATTGTGTTCACGCCAGCAGGACACGCTAGTTTTGGGTTGCGCACTCACTTCTTGTCCTAAATCAGGGGCCCCTTGGAGCCGTAAACAGTCACCCTCTGACCCTGGCGGCCCCGTCTCTGTGCCCCGAGGCGTGCCCCAGCTGTGACTCGTCATGCGGACTTTTTATCGTTCCACTAATGCTCGCGAGTGCCTGTCCCATGAATAAGACGCAGTTCAGTGGCCAGGATGGCGGGCTGGGGTGCAGTGTCCTGGTGAGTCACCTGGGAGGCACGGTGGCCCTGGGACCAGGCGGGCCTGGTGCTGACCAGAAGCCTCAGTGGAGTCGGAAAGTGGGGTTCACCCACCATAGTAACACTGAGGTCAGGCCAGGGTCCTTGATGGATGGGAAAACCAGCGGTGGGCACTTTGGGGGAAACTGTATTTCCACAATCTGCGAGCCTCTCCCCACAAATCCTATATTCCTCGCTGTCTTAGCTTCCGGGGGCCAAATTACCAAACTACCACCAGTGGATTCTGTCACTCATCTGGAAGCCTGACGTCCTCAGTATTAACCAGGCTGAGACCAGGGTGTCGTGGGGTCGCCGCTCTCCCTCTGAAGGCTCTGGGGGAGGGTCCTCCCTGCCTCTTCCCAGCTGCGAGGCCCAGGTGTCCCTTGACTGTGGCTGCACCCCTGCAGCCTCTGCCCCCGACCCCACACCGCCTCTCCCCTCTGTGTGTCTCAGACCTAGTCTGCCTCCCTCTCTCGGGAATGCAGTGATTGCATTGAGGGCCCGGGTGAGCCCCAGCCATCTCTTCTTAAGATCTTCAACTTCACGTTTGTAAAATCCTCGTTTTGCAGTATAGGGTGGTGACGTTCATGGGTTCCGGGGACTTCTTTGGGGGCTACTGTTTAGCGGTCACGATTACAAGGAGGAAGAGGCCTTTACGGGGGGGAGATGTGGTCAACAGCACCCATCGCGGTGATCCCCGTTAGCTAACTGGCAGTGGGACTCTGACCTCAGGCCCCTCCTGGTTTCACTTGATGGACTTAGCCTCCCTTCTGTGGATCCTTGCCAAAAATACACAACCTGAATGTGATCATGGGCACCCCTTCACACAGACCCTCCTGGGGGCCAGGCCCCAGAAGAACTGCCTTCTGCCTGCCGAGTGCCCGGCTCACCGTAGGCAGGAAGGGATGATGAGCTGAGGCCTGTGCTCCTGGGGACAAAGGGGACCAGGGCCGGCAGAAGAGGACCAAAGGGGACAGCTTGTCCAGTGGGGGTGCGTGCAGGTGCTTGGTTGTGCCAGTAGCCTGATCCTGTCTCCTGAGAGCTTCTCCCCGCCAGACCGTAGCGTTTCTTGTTTCAGCCGCCTGGACTTCCTGATTCTGTCTGCCCGCCCTTTTTCCGTCTCCTGCAGGCCGGTTCTTTTCCCTGTGGAGGTGGACGCTGTCGCTCAATACTGAGGAGCTGGGTGATTCTCTTCCCTCACACGTGGTCAGGCAGGTCAGGCGGTCGGGGGGTCTCGTAGAGGCGTGCTTTACCTCTGTGTCTAAGTCCCGGTGCTGGGGCAGCCCCGTCCGTGCCCCGGGGGTTCCCGGAGGCCCCCATCTCTGCTGCTTGCAGCTGGGACATCTCGAGACCTGTCCGACCCGGGGGTTGTCCAGCGTGTGCCCAGCCTGTCCCGGGCTCGGTGTTCAGCCGGAGCGCGGGCCCCTCGGCGGATCCCGGGGGTCTTTTCTCCACACAGCTCCCTCCTTTCTGGGACTCTGACCCCCGTGCTCCAGCACGCCAGCCACCTCGAAGTCCGGTCTCTGTTTTCTCTGTTTGCCTGGGCCCCTCTCGGCTCTGGGGTCTGGCAGGTGCCTCTGGCAGGAATCCAGAGCGTGGCCAGGGGTTACAGCCCCTCGCTGCGTGTTGGCCGTGGTCGCATTTGTGTTCACAGCAGCCCCCGTTGCTCCACCGTGGCCAGGATGCAAGTCTGGCTTTGTTTCTTGTGCTTCTGGTGAGGTTTTTCCCTCTTCCTTGTCTTGTAGAATACACGAGGAGGCAAAGTTACTTTAAAGTCTGTGGCCTCCAGTTCACTTTACAGACTTTTTCCTCTGGATTTTCAGGCATGGCCTGGCGTTGCCCGCACCCGTGGCCGTGGCTGCTGCTCTCCCCAGGAGGGTCCCTGGCCTCTGGCCTGGGTTCATAGCCAGCAGGGCACTTGGCTCTGACCGGGTTGTCACCTGAGAGAGCCTAGGCACCTCCTCTCCGGGGCCTGTATTCCCAGCAGGGCACAGGTACCGCTGAAGCCTCTCCTGGCTGGTTGGCCTCTCAGCAGCCACCTTCTGCTTGACTTCTCCATCTCCCGGCCTCACGGGTTAGGATCCGGAAGGTGCCTCAAGGGCAGAGCTACGCACACTTTGGGATCCTGCCCTAGAGCCGTGGCTTCCGTGGCAGCCTTGGGGGCTCCACCACCCCACCGCCCTCTGCCAGGAGTAGTCAGGGGCCTGGGACCCAGGGGTGGGAGGCCCTGCCCCCTTCGGCTCACCTGTCCCTTCTTTTCAGGCCCTTGGTCCTTGTCTTGGGGCCCCTGGTGTCTTCAGGCAGCATTCGAACTGCCGTGTGTGCAGACTTCCCAGCTGGTGTCTGCAGGGGGGGCTGTTTGTTGTAAGCACCCTGGTCCTAAGCAGGCGGAAAGTCTTTTTATTTTTTTTTTAAAAATGTTTATTTACTTATTTAGTAAAAAAAATTTTTTTAGTGTTTATTTATTTGTGAGAGAGAGAGCCAGACAGACAGAATGCGAGTGGGTTAGGAGCAGAGAGAGAGGGAGACACAGAACCCGAAGCAGGCTCCAGGCTCCCAGCTGTCAGCACAGAGCCCGACGCGGGGCTCGAACTCGTGAACCGTGAAATCATGATCTGAGCTGAAGTCAGACACTTAACTGACTGAGCCACCAGGCGCCCCTAAATATTTATTTTTGAGAGAGAGGGAGAGACAACATGAATGGGGAAAGGCCAGAGGGAGAGGGAGACACAGAACCCGAAGCAGGCTCCAGGCTCCCAGCTGTCAGCACAGAGCCCGACGCGGGGCTCGAACTCACGAACCGTGAGATCATGACCTGAGCCGAAGTCGGACGCTCAGCCGACAGAGCCCCCCAAGGTGCCCCAGGAGGAAAGTCTTGTAGCTTCATTTTTACGTGCTGCTCCGTCGCTTGCCTGTCCTGTCTTGAATAGTAGCCGCTCAGTTCTAGTGCTTTACAGGCATCTGTATCGTGGGATGCGGCGCTTTGCTGGGTCTCCAGCGTGGCTGTCCTCCCTCCTCGGGCTCGCCATGTGCTCTTAGCAGAAGCCCCAGGGCTGGGGGTGTGCAGGTGCCTGACCCCCGTGTCACTGCCGCTGGTGCTCCAGTGTGAATGGAGTCTGGTGCCCTTTGGGGAGCGCCCGTGTTCTGATCTTGCTTGCCCCTCTGCTTGCACACGCTCTTGGTGAGTCCACGGGCCCGGCCACAAGCGCGTGGTAGTAACAGACGGCACATTGGGGCCCTGAGTAGCCTCGGCGTGGGCTCTTCAGAGCCTGGCTCAGCTGAGTCACCTGGGGGCTCCAAGAGCTCTGTCACTCTGTGGTTTGCTCCTCAGGTGGGGGTTGGACAGGGATAAATATTGCTTCATATTCTTTACGACGCAGTGGAAACATCCATTAAGAAACATGCTTTATATTTATGTTCAACATCACTGGGGAAAGCCTTGCATTTAGAACGTTCCTTCCAGGACAAGCCAGTCTGCTCCCCAGCGTGGGCAGACTGCTTTCCTTTCTTTAGGCGGGGAGGGTGATAATTGTTTTTCTTCCTGGCAGTGAGTAATAGAGTAAAAAAGAAATTGCAGCTTCTGAAAGGAGGGGGTAATTAGGGGGAGAATGGAGCCATGACAAAACAGTGTTGGCTTGCCCTTGTCAGACCAGTTTGCCACAGGAACGATGGGAGCGCACCCAAGCTCCTTGCCCGGGACACCCCTCCCCCGCCCCCAGTCCAGTCCCTGTCTGTCTGCCACCACTTTGCGTGCACCAAAGAGCCACGGCAGCGTCACACCCACAGTTATCATGCATGTTGCACGTCCACGGCATCTGTCTTCTCAGTTTGTTTCTGATTTTCAGGCATTTTATTTTTTTATTTTTAGCTTTTTAAAGTTTATTTTGAGAAAGAGTGCGTGTGCGTGAACGGGGGAGGAGCAGAGAGAGGGAGAGAGAGAATTCCAAGCAGGTCCTGTGCTGTCAGTGCAGAGCCTGATGGGGAGCTCGAACCCATGAACCGTGAGATCGTGACCTGAGCCGACACCAAGAGTCGGATGCCTAACCGACTGAGCCACCTGGGCGCCCCAAGATTTCATTCTTTTTTTACGGCTGAGTAGTATTCCACTGGGAACCCACTACGTCTTTATCCATTCATCTGTTGACGGACAGTTAGGCTGTTTCCATATCTTGGCTACTGTAGATAATGGTGCAGGTATGTGTTTATTTTCAGCCTCGTTGAGGTATAATTGACAAAGGTGTGGGCTACGTGAGGAATACATGTTGGTGATATTTGTGTTCTTTGTGCAAGGATTCCTGCCATCTAGTGACGAGTACGTCCTCCACTTCCCATTTCTATCCGTTCTTTTCTGAGTGAGAACACTTAAGTTCTACTCTTTTAGAAGATTTCAGTCACCATGTTTATGAAAAGTAACTACTTTTTAAACAACAAGCACTTGGTAGGTGGGCCATGCTTATCCTGATGCGCTGGATCCTGGTGCGCTGGACCGTATGTTCCCGGGCCCCAAGATTCTGGGCGGGGCTGCGGTGTGGGGGCGAGGGTGGTCCTCGAGGGCAGTGTGGGGTGGAGACCTTCTGCCTCAGCCCCTCAGCCTAAATCTCACGTGGACTTGTGCCCTTCCTCCTCGCCGCAGGTGGACGGCTTGTTCATCATTGGCTGGATGTACCTGCCTCCCCACGACCCTCATGTGGACGACCCCATGCGATTCAAGCCCTTGTTCAGGGTCCACCTGATGGAGAGAAAGTCTGCCACGGTGGAGTGCATGTATGGCCACAGAGGGCCCCACAATGGCCACATCCAGGTGAGCGCCCGGGGCTCCTTTACATACGGTAGCCGAGTGCAGGCGAGGGGCCGGGCTCCTCTGTCGCCCCCGGTCCCAGTGGCAGCGGGGGTGCGGTGCTGGCTGAGCTGGCCGTGGGGTTCCCAGCTGCAGGCCCGTGTGCACACAGAGCAGCAGGCAGGGGAGGAAGGGGGGGCTCGGCCCCGCCCCTGGGGTGCGTTCCCGACGTGATGGTGCTGTGATGTAGCCCCTCAGAGACTCACTCGCTGGGACCTGCCAGGGATTCTGTGTTCGGTCCGAACCGTCCTTTTTGCCATGATTCCTCACCGCTCCCAGGTTTCCTCTTTGAAAGAGTATCCGCTTGGAATAAAACACTCCGCTCTCTGATAATGGTTTGGCGAACCGCCACCCCAGTGAGCCCGTGTGAAACAGCAGCCCCTTAGCTGTGCTGTGACGTGTCGCCTTGGAAAAGCCTCCCAGATGCACTGTCCTCTGGGGAGGAGGTGCGCGTCCAGGCAGCCCTGAGCTCCCTTCTTGGGACCGGCCACGATT
Organism: Panthera tigris; assembly: GCF_018350195.1. NCBI lineage: Eukaryota > Metazoa > Chordata > Mammalia > Carnivora > Felidae > Panthera > Panthera tigris. Next base: position 59,273,456 of record NC_056674.1, on the reverse strand, counting down.
CGGCGGCCCTTGGGCTTCCGTCCGCGTGCGCGGGGTGTCCGTGCCGGAGAGGCTGATCGCGCTGCCCCGGCTGCCTGCCCGGCGTGCCGTGACTGACCCGTTCCCCTCTGCTTTGTCGTGAACCCTCAAGATTGTGAAGAAGGACGAGTTCTCCACCAAGTGCAACCAGACGGACCACCACAGGATGTCTGGCGGGAGGCAGGAGGTGAGCCTGAACCCCTCCGTTCGCGGGTTGACGTCGCCGGCGTGCCCCCTGTGAGAGGGTCGTCTCCCCTGCCCCGTCCGTCGGAAAGGGCACCGTGTGTGCGGGTGCACGGCCACGGGCTTTCGTTACCCGCCACCCCTGAGAACAGGCGGAGCGAAGAGAAGGAGTTTTCTCTGAGCGGCTCCCCTTTGCCCCTTTGGCCAGAGAGTCCAGGTGCTGTTGGAGATTCTTCTCGCGTGTGCGTGCGTGGGGAGACCAGACGGCTTTTCTGGAGCCTCTGTGTTCTCCCGGCAGACGGGCCTCGTGGCTGACGTTTCCACGTCGTGGCCACACAGAGGGGAGGCCTGTCTCCGAGCTTCGCTCGTGAGTTTCTTTGGACTTCCCTTTATTTGCGCAAGTAATTTCATACTGCCTTTGAGTTTCTGTGTTCTGAGGACCTATGTCACACTGCCATTTCAAAACATCCTAAGGAAAACTTGAATTTTTAAAGTGTCGGTTGCTCCCTGAACTGATGGTTATTGGTTGGGCCTGCATTTCTCGGTCGGGTTCTGAGTCCGGTCGCTTCCCTGTCAGCCAGAGAAGTGCCGGGAGATCGAACGTAAGCGCACACGTACGCGCGTCTTCGTGTAAAGAGTGCACGCACACGCTCACTGGAATCCCTTGAAGGCGGAGGAGGTCCCTGTTTCCTCAAACATGTGGCACGTGATGGAAATGCTCTATTCTTTCACAACAGTGTCACCGACGCTTGCACGTGCGTCGCGCGCACAACACGCACGTGTTGCTGTAGTTCACGTTTCCGCAGAAGACGTCCGCGTGTTTCCCGAGAGTAGACACTCCTCAGTTGTCGAGACCGTAAAGGGACCGTGCGGTGTGTTTCTGGAAGGACATATGCTGGGGTCGGGAAAAGTTCTTGGCCGCCGCCTTCTATGTGTGGGCTCGCCGATTGGGAAGTGGGACGGTATAACTTCGCTTGTAAAAGCAGTGACACCAGTCCTTTGTGGATGGGAACTAGGAACGAGTATGTGTGAGGCAGGAGTACGGCCTTGCTGGTCTCCTGGCTCTGGGGTCCTTTTGCGTTTCCCTTGCCGCGACCTCAGCCGAGGCTGAGGTGAGGGGCATGAGCCAGGGCTCCCCGCGGCTCCTTCTCTGAACGTCAGGAAACATCCTTGCTCCTTTTTCTGCTTGATGTTTCTAATTGACTCGTAGCAGCTTATCGTCTTGGGAAATGAATCCTTCAGGGTGCGAGTTGCAAGTCATTTCTTATTCATTATTTTGTCTTTTGGTTTGATTTATAGTGCGTTTTTCTCCAGGAGTTTTTTTAATGTTTATGTGTTTTTAACTTTTATGTAGTCAGAGGCAGCTCTCTTTCCCCCGCCCGGCCCATCCGAGAGGATGGGCAGACCGTCCCCCGTGCAGAGCAGAGGGCCGCGCCCTGTCCCCAGGCAGACCGTCCCGGGCAGAGCGGCGGGACCTCAAGGTCCCCAGTGAGCCAGCCTGGAGTTGCTGTGGTGGGAGAGCCTGCCGTCTGGCCCTGTGGTCACTTTGTCCATCTTGGGTGCTCTGCTGTCTGCTGCTTGTCTCTGTCTCCCCTCAGCTGTGTGGGGATGGGGTTCTCCTGTGGATTTCTGTGTCAGCCAGCGATGTCTTCACTTTCTCGTTCAGTCTTTCGGATCCAGAGGATGGCTCCAGGCTCCAGGGAGAGAGGACAGGCCGTGGCGGGGACATCGCCATGTGTCCTGATAGCTCTGAGCACTGAGGCGAAGGGCTGAGCCCCGGACTCTGGCTGCCCTGTGGTCTAATGGCTGACGGTCGTTTAAAAATCTGGGCCCTGGGGCGCTTGGGTAGCTCCGTCAGTTGAGCGTCGGCTTCGGCTCAGGTTATGATCTCACAGTTCGTGGGTTCGAGCCCCGCATCGGGCTCTGTGCTGACAGCTTGGAGCTTGGAGCCTGCTTCGGATTCTGTGTCTTCCTCTCTCTCTGCCCCTCCCCTGCTTGTGCTGTCTCTCTCTCTCTCTCTCTCTCTCTCTCTCTCTCTCAAAAATATTAAATAAACATATGAAAAATAAACTTCCGGGCCCAGAGGGCACTTCCCAGGGGATTGAGAGTTCCTGGCGGCCAAGAGGGCTAGCAGGGGATCATGGCAGCAAGTGCAGTTTTCCCCGGGGACGGGGGAGTCCTCACGCCCCCAGGGGCCGGCCTGGCACCCTGCTCTCCTTCGTTCTCTGTGGCACCACAAGAGCCCGTGAGGGATGCCGGGCGGCTCTGCTGTCTGAGAAGTGCTGACCCCAGGTGCCCCGTGGGTCTCTGGCTCATACGCTGCAGGTGCCCCGTGGGTCTCTGGCTCATACACCAAGTCTTGCTCACCAGCCCTTCCGCTTCTCCCACCCAGCTCCAGGCCTGGGGTTTCTGCCCGCCGTGTGCACCTCTGAATGCCAAGTTCAGACGCGAGTCAGGTCGCGATGCCCTCAGCCTGCTCCTCATGGCATGCCCCGGGGGACCTGTGCGTGCTCCACAAACCGCAGCCCCTCTCCTGTGTTCTGTGAGCAGGGCAGGCTCCTGGGCCCACGCAGACTTGCCTCCTCTGGCCTCCGTCACTAGATGACAGCCAGGCCCAGCTGCCGTCTTCCCTGCCCACCCTCTGCCTGTCCAGCCCCCAGCCTGAGGTTTCTGGAAATCGGGGCTGCGAGGAGGAGCAGA